>NC_047103.1:30289406-30604406 GCF_902500255.1 Thalassophryne amazonica | reverse complement strand
CAGTGCTAAAAAATAAAATAAAAATCCACTGAACAGGCTGTGGAGCAGCACAGGTAACACACGACAACAGTGCTAAAAATAAAATAAAAATCCACTGGACAGGCTGTGGAGCAGCACAGGTAACACACGACAACAGTGGTAAAAAATAAAATAAAAATCCACTGGACAGGCTGTGGAGCAGCACAGGCAACGCACGACAACAGCGCCAAAAAATAAAATAAAAATCCACTGAACAGGCTGTGGAGCAGCACAGGTAACGCACGACAACAGTGCTAAAAAATAAAATAAAAATCCACTGGACAGGCTGTGGAGCAGCACAGGTAATGCACGACAACAGTGCTAAAATAAAATAAAAATCCACTAGGCAGGCTGTGGAGCAGCACGACAACAGTGCTAAAAAATAAAAATAAAAACGAAAGCATTAGCAAGCTAGTTAGCTTGCCAACGCTGATGAAGGTTAGCTGATAAAAGAGCTCCGTCGCGATGCTTCGACCGTTAGAGGTCTTCTTTAGGCGTTGGAGCACGGTGAAAAAGTAAAAAAAAGTAAAAAAGTCTTGAAAAAGACTGTTAATTCAAAGAACTCAAACAGCTCAGTTCAAACAGCTAACAGATACAGCAGAACACCGCTGTGCTCCGGAACCAGAAAAAAAAAAAAAAAAAGTCCACCCTCCACCACAATCAAACATATCTGTGCTTGCAAGTGACAGCTTGGGAACACCTGTACTGGCTTGTACGATATTAAGCAGCATAACTACAGAGTGAAGCGCGGACATCAGCATGCTGTCCTCGCGTGGAAATAAATTAAAACACATATTGCTTCAGCTGACTACTGCATCAGTGCACTGCAACACTGGTGACTATCATGCCATGCAGGAAATCACCCCACGGGACGCCCCCACGATGTGCGTGTCACTGCAGAATTTCCCCACATTGTAATAATTAAAACATGTCCCATTTGCAGCAGATCCCTGCACCCTGGGGATGGTTCTTCATGACATGGGAGCCTGCTCTTCCTGACACAGGAGCTGGCTCTTCCTGACATGGGAGCCGGCCGGCTCTGGCACATGATGTAATTCATGTAAAACATGAAAGAGAGAACAGTGATCCATGTCATTTTATTACTTCCTGGCATACATCTAGACAGAGGCAAAATCTGCTCTTTACAACAGGCATTATGTATCATAAATTGTGGTGTTGTATTAATTTTTTCCTCTGCTGCTGTGTGCATGACTTTCCACATGCTCACACTGTGTTCATGCACGTGAACACAAGCGTGCACAAAACCAATGCCATGGTTTTGTGCACGCCTGTCCAACTGTACTTTCCTCCTGACAGCAGGTGGAATGTGGTTCCCCATTTCGTTTTTGGTTCAGAGATTTTCTTCCGGTTTCTGCATGTTTCGTGTTATGTGTGAAGGGGCCCTAATATTTTTACTGAGTAAATTCTCGGTTGCGTTATCTTGCCACTCTGACTCTGTAGTGATACATTTGTGAAAAAAAATGTTGAGATCACCAAGAGGTCAAACATCACATTGTTCTGTCACACTGAGACATTTTATTGCGAAATTACCAACTTGTAGATACACTCTATAATTGTCCACTTTCACAATTATACAATAAACTGTAAGAGCAGTGGTACTCTGAAAGCATTCTTTTGTGTAACCTCCTCAAATATCTGCACCTTCAGTTGCTACATCGAAGGTTTTATTGTAATATTTTATAACCTGCATTTACATATTGCATAAATAACAGTAAGGTGACCTTAAGGATGAGAATTGTGTGGCTTTGATTCTAATCTTTTTGTGCACACTGTCCCCATTGCTGTTTACAGTAGGCAGTCAAAAACTATATGATGAATTGTGATGGTTCTGTCAAGGAATGCAGATTGTTTAGTAGTCAGCAGTGTTAGCAAGTTCGGTCCTTGAGTTCTACCTTCCTGACACTCTTAGTTGTCTCCCTGCTCCAACACACCTGAATCCAATGAAAGGCTCATTAAAAGCCTGCTAACGAGTCTTTCATTGGATTCAGGTGTGTTGGAGCAGGGAGACAACTAAGAGTGTCAGGAAGGTAGATCTCAAGGACCGAACTTGGGCACCCCTGTTGGTAACTCAGCAGTAAAATGCTCACATGTCAACAAGGTTGGCCAGAGTTGGATTCCCAGGAGCCCAACAAATGTTTGCTCAATGAGATCTGTTGATTTGTAATCTAATGATTTATTTGGGACTACAGCCCTGTCTGTTGTGAATGTCAAATTTGATCCTCTTTACTGTACAATGACGAGAATGGTTGGTGGATATGGAACCTCTAATTTGCAAAACACTTGTTTACTTGTTCCCCTTGGCAATTTCTATACATTTTGCTGAAGTCATATCAAACTGAGCATGCTCAGAAATGAACTTACTGTGCCAAACTGATAATGCTTTATGCTTTGAGGACAGAAGCCCAGTGCATTGGGAAATGTTTGCCATGAAATATGTAGAAACAATGCTGCTGATTTCCTGGGGACAACATGCCAGAACTGTTTGATGTCTCATTAGGTCTTAAGATGTCTTGTTGTGAGAGGCTTGACTAATTAAATTGGCTTTTGAACAGTGTGTGACTGCAGTGCATTGTGCACTGATGTGTCCAGGAACAAGCTGACAAATGCTCACTGCCTCAGTGTGTCAATTGTAAAAGGAACATTTGAAGCCATAACACAGCAATCCTTGTCCGACAGTTTGATATAAAGAATTGCCCGGGGGCGGGAGGGAATGGAAGTAGGGAGGGTAGCTGTTTGCACTGCATTATGACTGAATAAAATAGTTTTATTTCATTGATGCAAATTAACTCTTTGCACATTGATTGCTTGTTTTTTTCTTCTATCTCTACAGTACATTTGTCTCTGCTTTCCTTTTTAAGGTCAGCATCGTATTTGCCATTCTAAGAATCACCAAGTCCCAACCTCCAGTGCTAGAAAATGAGACCAACAGTTAATTGCCAAATTTTGGAGTTCCTTGAATGGCCAGTTGAGGCTGGCTCCAACAGCAAGTCAAAACAAATAGATCAGGGGTTTTCAAAGTGTGGGAGAATGAGCTCCCCTTAGAGAAGAAATGAATAGGTACCCTCCCCCCACGATACACACATACACACGATTTCAACATCTTCGTGTGTTTCTTGTTATTCTTTTACACAGCTTAAAAACACATTTTAAAAGTATTTGTGCATTTTTAAGGAACTCTCTATGCATTTACACTTTTTACACCCTTTTAAAACAACGTTTTTAAAGAACTTTCTATTCTATTTTTACCTTTTGTCATATTTTATACATTGCTTAAAAAATTTAATATCTCTGTGTGCTTTTAAATGTCTTTGGCATAACTAACACATTTTAAAATAAATAATATTAATTAAACTTCAAGGATGGGTATTAATAAGATTTTATCGATATTGATGCCATTATCGATTCCGCTTATCAATCTGATTCTTTTTTGATTCCCTTATCAATACCTCCTGTGAATTTTCTGTGTACTAAAAGTAGGTTTTACATGTTTTCTATGTCAATAACATTTTTTTTTGAGTCTTAAAGTAAATAAATATGAAATTGGTCACTGGATCTCTGGACAGAAATAAAAATAAACAAAATCTGTAGTTGTTCTCAAAAGCACTTCCTTTCAGACATTAATGGAACAATAATTAATGGCAGCATAATAATGTCATGTTTTAGTCTGTTGTAGTTTGTTGTCTCTGTTACAACATTTGGAAAGAGGTGTCATTTGATTTAAAGCGGTGATTCGTTTTGAAGTTATTAATTCCGGTTGAACTCTAACTTGACTCGGCAGAGAGCAGCACAGCATTTGGAGTTCATCAAACAGAACGGAGGATGATTCTTTTTTTTTTCTTTTTTTTTTGCTTGCAACAAGACAAGAGTCCTAGTTAGTGATTTTAATCCACACAAAACTGACTCACGATTAACATTTTTAAATGGCTTTTGAGAAGGGTTAAAGCGAACTTGCTACTTCTGAAACAAGTTAAGCAATGAACCAGCAAAGCAGTGGGTCGGAGCACTGCTTCGTTGGTTGAAGCTTCAACAACAGCTGCTGCAGAAGTGGTTGATTGCAGACCCGCTGCAGAGTCTGCAGTCAACCTAGAGAAATTATTATTTTCCCAATAAAACACCCTCAAAAACAAAGGCTGCTCTGAAGTACCAATAAGGGAATAGCTAAAGGTCCCTTCACACATAGTGCGAATTTGGTCAAATTGCGCATTAAGTGCACATGAAGCAGGAATTGTATGCAAACTGTGGAATTTTGTAGCTGCTTCCAATACCTTGTACACCTGTTGCTACAACTATACTCAACAAAAATATAAACGCAACACTTTTGGTTTTGCTCCCATTTTGTATGAGATGAACTCAAAGATCTAAAACTTTTTCCACATACACAATATCACCATTTCCCTCAAATATTGTTCACAAACCAGTCGAAATCTGTGATAGTGAGCACTTCTCCTTTGCTGAGATAATCCATCCCACCTCAAAGGTGTGCCATACCAAGATGCTGATTAGACACCATGATTAGTGCACAGGTGTGCCTTAGACTGCCCACAATAAAAGGCCACTCTGAAAGGTGCAGTTTTGTTTTATTGCGGGGGGATACCAGTCAGTATCTGGTGTGACCACCATTTGCCTCATGCAGTGCAACACATCTCCTTCGCATCATCCGTGAAGAGAACACCTCTCCAACGTGCCAAACGCCAGCGAATGTGAGCATTTGCCCACTCAAGTCGGTTACGACGACGAACTGGAGTCAGGTCGAGACACCGATGAGGACGCCGAGCATGCAGATGAGCTTCCCTGAGACGGTTTCTGACAGTTTGTGCAGAAATTCTTTGGTTATGCAAACCGATTGTTTCAGCAGCTGTCCGAGTGGCTGGTCTCAGACGATCTTGGAGGTGAACATGCTGGACGTGGACGTCCTGGGCTGTTGTGGTTACACGTGGTCTGCGGTTGTGAGGCTGGTTGGATGTACTGCCAAATTCTCTGAAACGACTTTGGAGACGGCTTATGGTAGAGACATGAACATTCAATACACGAGCAACAGCTCTGGTTGACATTCCTGCTGTCAGCATGCCAACTGCACGCTCCCTCAAATCTTGCGACATCTGTGGCATTGTGCTGTGTGATAAAACTGCACCTTTCAGAGTGGCCTTTTATTGTGGACAGTCTAAGGCACACCTGTGCACTAATCATGGTGTCTAATCAGCATCTTGGTATGGCACACCTGTGAGGTGGGATGGATTATCTCAGCAAAGGAGAAGTGCTCACTATCACAGATTTAGACTGGTTTGTGAACAATATTTGAGGGAAATGGTGATATTGTGTATGTGGAAAAAGTTTTAGATCTTTGAGTTTATCTCATACAAAATGGGAGCAAAACCAAAAGTGTTGCATTTATATTTTTGTTGAGCGCACATCAGCGGCTGAAAGAGAGAGTGTGCGCTGTGCAAACCCATCGAACCCTCTCCTGGCAGGTGTCGGCCAAATTTCAACTGACATGCATGAACATCTAACACCGCTCATTTGGCACTTTGAAAATGTGTGGCCATTCACACTCTTGGCACAACAACAGACTGCAGACAATCACTGTTGTACTCGCAATTAAATTTGTCTAAGTTCCCCACGAGTGGGGCTTTGCAAACACATACTGACATGTGGGTGTGTGCGCTCCACTGACAGTTGGTGTGACTTCCGACAGAAGCAGCTGTGGGGATCTGTGGATCTCGACATCCCAGCTGGACAAAACCTACTGTGTTTGGACAGACATGGACTAAACTGTCCAGTGTAACGTGCATGTGTCTGATTGCTGTATAGTAATGTGGACATAAATAGAAACATATATCGCCATGGCAACAAGCTGCAGCTTGCGAACATGAGCATGGAGCAGGCATTGACAGCCTGCCAGGTTGAAACGGACCATCAGCTCAGAACACGCAGCGGGCGATCTGACGTCACGTCACCCACGTGAGCTCTGTTCCACATGACACGATCCACATGACACGATAGTGCTGCGGCGCGCCGTCCACAAGACATGCGTGTCTGGCAGAACACACGAGCGGGGCGACTGGACGCACCGGACCAGTAGATGATCAGAGCACACTGCTTCTCATTCATGTCATTTCATGACTGTGTGTCTGTGACCATGGGTCATCTACAGAGGAACAGATGGATACTATTTGTATTGCTTGCTTGATAAATGCAGTGTTTTTATATGGTGGGTGATTTTGTTTTTTTTTATACTTCCATGTCCTTCCTGATATGAACCAGGTTCCCGCAGCTTTCAAAGGACAGCTCTGTAGCTCAGTGGTAAAGTTTCTGACTGGCAATCAGAGCCTTTGGAAGGCGTGGGTTTGAGTCCCATGGGTGGGATGTTTTTTTCTTTTTTTTTAATGTTTTCCACATAAGCAGCATGGTGTGGTCCCACACGTACCAGCTGGTTTTTGTTTTTTATTTATTCCACATAAACAATGTGGTGCACCTCGCACTGTGTTCCTGTTCAAAAGACACCATTGCGTGCATGAACTCTCGCACCAAGATCGTGCATTCCTCCCCATTGGTGTCATGTTTCGTGGTGCGCTAATTCTAACTGTTTCGTGCTGTGTCGCCGTATTTGACCAAACTTCACACTATGTGTGAAGGGGCCCTAAGCAAAAAAGCTATTGATGTTGGTGCATTGAATCATTGCTTAAAGATTCCCGATACCCATCCCTTTCACCCCCCTGAAGAACTCTGGCGGGGGGGGGGGGGGTTGGCAGGTATATGTTTTTGTCACATTGAATATGACTACAGTTTTCTTTCCCTTGTCAACCACCACTATGTCTGGTTGGCTGGCCAGCAGCTGCTTGTTGTTCTGGGTATTGAAGTCTCCCAAGACCTTATGCGTGTCATTCTCAACCACCTTTGGTGGTGTTTCCCATCAGGACTTGGGGACTTCTAATCCGTATGTGGCACAGATGTCCCTATACACATTTCGCAACACTTGGCTGTTCCTCAGTGTACGCTGTCCCAGGTTGCATCTTGCTACTATGTGCTGGACTGTGTCTGGTGCATATTTGCACAGCCTGCATCTTGGATCCTGTCGGCTGTGGTAGACTCCTGCCTCTATGGATCTGGTGGTTAGGTCTTGTTCTTGTGCTGCCATGATCAGAGCATCTGTGCTGTCTTTTGCCTTTTCTAGCCACTGATAGGTCTACTTGATGCCATCCACTTCCTCTATCTATCGATAGTACATCCTATGGAGGGGCCTGGTCTTCCATGATATCTCCTCCTCCTGTTACTTATCAGCAACTGTCTTCAGTTGCCTGAGGCATTCTTGCAGCAGCTGATCTGCGGGGGTGGGTGGGGGGGATCTTTCTGATGTACCCATGGATGCTATCTATCTATCTATCTATCTATCTATCTATCTATCTATCTATCTATCTATCTATCTATCTATCTATCTATCTATCTATCTATCTATCTATCTATCTATCTATCTATCTATCTATCTATCTATCTATCTATCTATCTATCTATCTATCTATCTATCTATCTATCTATCTATCTATCTATCTATCTATCTATCTATCTATCTACTCACACACACACACACACACACACTATCATTGCACCTGTTTTCTAAGACAATTTTCCCTGGAAGATGTGGCTGCAGGCCTGTCTGGATGAGCTCACCTTTCAGAATAAACCTGACCTGTTTAAATTATCTAGGCCATTCTTCACTCTAGTGTCTCACTCTAGTCAAAAAGAGCTCTGTACTTTTTTCTGTCTTTTTCTGTTTGTGGTGAGGTACTTAGTGGCACAGCTTGCAACACTAGACAGCAGAAAATGGACAAATCCAGCATTGTATCACACAACAACACAAATGGGGCCAGTCTTGCAAATATTCCAGACATACAAATTTAAGCCACTTACATTTCATTTTGTTGCACTTGTCCATGAAAGTCAAGGCTGAGTCAGTGAATGTGAAATGTTTGTGGTAATGCCCAATGTGGATTGCAACAACTTCAATTAATTTGAAATCTTACACACAAATTCCTGTTGCAAACCAAACCCAGCAGTATTTACGCTGCTGACCTTTGAGGACATGTCCACAATGGCAGCAGGCAGCTATGTCAATGTACAGTATAGCATGAAATGGGA
The DNA here is from genome assembly GCF_902500255.1 of Thalassophryne amazonica. Classification (NCBI taxonomy): domain Eukaryota; kingdom Metazoa; phylum Chordata; class Actinopteri; order Batrachoidiformes; family Batrachoididae; genus Thalassophryne; species Thalassophryne amazonica. The sequence continues at coordinate 30,596,234 of NC_047103.1, read as the reverse complement.
GAATGTCACAATTACATCTTTTAATTTTATACACTGCAAGTCACAACCCTCACAATGAATGACAATCAACCCAACTGAGGACTGAACCTGAGACTTGCAGTTCATAAGCCCAGATGTCAGTCATGTGTATGATATCATGGCAAAAGCAGGACATGCAGTTACAAGATTTGGTGGTAGGGACCTGACTTTCTGTGAACTAAAGTGTCTTTCTGATTCTCCTTTGCAATATACATTAAATCCCATGAAATGCATTTTGTGGTGTTAACAGATACATTTTAGATATGTGAAAAATAACCACAGTACCTAGTACCACAAAGACAGTGTGAAGTACACCAGTGTAGTCAGCGGCAATCTGATGATAGACAAATGTTGCCTATTTTGTTTTTGTTTATTTGGGGCAGGGGGGAGATTTAGTCATTTTTGGAAATGGGATGTAATTTGGGTCCAAATATCTACAATGGGAGCCTGACCTAAGATGTGAAAATGACTTAGTCTCTTCCCTGAATTATGTGGTGAATTGCTTGAATCCATATTTGATGAAATGACATGAAAACACATAACAGTGGTTTGGGCAATACGTCCTATGGTTTGGGCAATACGTCCTATAACAAGAGCTAAAAAAGTCAGTTTTGGATAAAGATAAATTCACAGCCTAATTCTGTAGTAATTTATAATTTTCTTCAGCTATTTTGAGCACTTAGATTGTTGAATATGTTGCTGGGTCTATGAATACATTTCCACAAACACCATCATTCGCTCACTGGAAGTGTACAAAAGAAACAAAAAGCATCTTGATAATGTGAGCAAGAGGAAATGTTCACAGTGGAGGCTACGAAAAGGTCATCTTGACAGAGAAGAATTAGAAAATGACAGAAATGTCAGGAGGCATTTTTATTAAAATGCCAATATTTTGCTATATCATTCTAAGGGGGCCATCAAGACCTTTTATACTGTTTTGCCTTTCTGTCAACTTTTGGCATTTCCTACAATGGGAAATCATACAGGCTCGTTTCATACTGAGAAAAGTTCAGTTCACTCCAAAAAATAAATAAATAAATAAAATTAATCTGGATATATTTTTCAAACACTGAGTTCTTTATGGTGACCTGTAGTTTAACGGAGTATTGAATATGTTTCAAAGTCTTTGCTAACAGTGGATAAAATCATGTGGGGAACATCTGAAATTGGATATTACATTGTATGAAGTACATATATTTTGCTTATTTCAGACTGCCAAAATGATTGATACATACTGACACACACACAAACATACACACACACACAGTTGACTTTAGTTTAATGCAGTTTTGCCATGCGGTATGAGCGAATCTGTTTACCAAATAAGTTATTCATTCATTTTAGTTGCTTGCAGGTACATGGTGAAATTGATAGAATATGTGTCAAATCACTTTGTGACATCTGCTCATATTCATCAGCCAGTAAGCCTTCACGTTGGTCCTTCATTAGATAGGTGACATGAATCTCCATCAAGACTTGATACCCCCTAGCACCTAGGCTAAATTGGATTTTAAATAAATGTCAGAGTGAATTTTTCATTGACGTTGGAGAGCACAAATCTAAGTTTGGCATCAGTTTTCAGCAGAAATATAGTTTGTGTGAGATAATTTATGTACCATCAGGTTTCTCGCTGTCACTCATGAGACAGGGACAGAAATGGAATCCCTTGTAAATTTGAGAGCATTACATGCTGAATAGTGGCTTCTGAGCAAAGCATTCTAAAAACAATAAATGCATTTTTCTAAAGTGGCAATGCTGTGATTGGTTGACATATACAACGTATTAGGGCTCCTTCGCACACAGTGCGAAGTTTGGACAAAGCGCACACTTAGTGCGCATGACACAGGAATTATGTGTAAACCGTATAATGTCATCCCTGTCGCCAATGCCCTGTACACCTGTTGCCACAACTATTTGCACACACACATGGCTGAATGACAAAGTGTGCACTGTGCGAACCCATCGCACCTTCTCGTGGCAGGTGCCGGCCAAATTCCAGGTGACACACAGGAACACCTAACACCGCTTGCATGGCAGTTAGAAAATGTGTGGCCAGTCGCACTCTTGGCACAACAGACTCCAGACCTTCACTGTCTTACTGCTGTGAAATTTGTCTAAGTTCCCCACAAGTGTGACTTTGCAAACACACACTGACACGTTGGTGTGTGCGCCACTCACGGGAGGCGTGGCTTCTGACAGAAGCAGCTGTGGTGCTCTGTCATTCTGGACTTTCCAGCTACACAACACTGACTGTGTTTGGGCAGTTATGGACTAACAACTGTCCACTGTGAGGCGCGTGTGTCTGATTGCTGTATTTATGTGGACATTAATAAAAACATATATTGCCGTGGTGGCGACAAGCTGCAGCAAGCCAGCACATGCATGGAGTGGACACTGACAACCCCCAGGTTGAATCACTGGGGTTGGATCACTAAAGTTCTATCTAATCTAATTAATTCCTCACATATAAATTCCCATGCACACACACACACACACACACACACACACACACACACACACACACACACACACACACACACACACACACACACACACACACACACACACACACACACACACACACACACACACATGTATGATTGTGAAGATGTTTTAGGCATTCTATATCATTAGAAATGGAATATTTCATGTTTAATTTTCATCTGTGTGTCAATGCAACCATGTGATTTCAAATGTCCAAACATAAATAAATTAATCCGTCCATTTTCTGAATCCATTTCATTAAGGGCCCCTTCACACATAGTACAAATAAGTACAAATCAGGGCGAATCACGGTGGAATAGCTCGTATGAGCAAACCACAAAAACATTGAGCCGATGGGCAGGCATGAACGATACTGCTGTGTGTGGCTGGTTACGTGTTCGTGGCTGACACCACAATTCGGTTTTGGGTGCTCTCAAGGGGATCAAGACTCTGGTGTCAATAGATTAGGGAATGAATGCTCACTAACAAGAAAACAGACTGTCACTGTCACTGCTTGTTCACGTGTGGTGGTTTGTTCCAGCATGTTTTATGTTGGGGCCCCGTCTCCTCTGTGTCTCACTTCACAGTTATTGCTTTCACCACTTGTCTTTCATTTTTGTCTGTCTTCGTGTTGTTTCGGTGGTCGGTCCCTCCTGATAGAAGATGTCAGTTGGCTTTGAGTAGGATCTTGTAGGGTGATTGGGAAGGGCGGATGGGGGTCAGACACGCACACCACATTCACTCACGCACTACATACCTTCTGTCGTGCAAGAATAAATTGCATATATGTGTATTAATGTTCATAAATGGTTCTGCCAGTGTGGCATTTACCATTACTATATATGAAGACAGGGGGGACAAATAAATAAATAAATAAATTAATTAATTAATTAATCCATCCATTTTCTGAATCCAATTCATTAAGGGCCCCTTCACACATAGTACAAATAAGTACAAATCAGGCCAAATCATGGCGGAACAGCTCGCATGAGCTAACCATGAAAACACTAAGCCGATGGGCAGGCATGAACGATGCTGCTGCAGCGGTGTCATGCACACAGGAACACAGTGCAAGCAGCTGCAGCATGTGTAACTGCATCGCGCAGCTGCTGTGAAAAAGAAAAAAAATGCCACCCACTGAAATCAAACCTGCAATTTCCAAAAGCTCTGATTGCCAGCCAGAAACATTACCACTGAACTACCATCACTGTCCTGTAAAAGGTGTGAGTAAATGCCTGATATCAAGAAGGACGTGGATGTATTTAAAAAAATACAACCACACACCATATAAAAACACTGCATTTTATAGAATCCCTCTTATCCGTCTGTTCCTCTGTAGATGACCCCATGGTCACAGACGTACAGTCATGAAATGACATGAATGAGAAGCAGGGTGCTCTCATCATGTCCACAACTGCTGGCGGTGTGTTCAGCCAGCCCCGCGTATGTGTCCTGCCTGACAAGTGTGTCTCGTGGACGGTGTGCCGCAGGACAGACATCATGTGGAACAGAGCTCACATGGGTGACGTAACATTCAGATCGCCCACTGCATGTTATGATCTAACAGTCTGTTTCACCCGGGGTGGCCTGTCAGTGTGCGCGGCACATGCTTGCTAACTGTAGCCCATTGCAACAGTGATATATGTTTTTATATATGTCCACGTGAGGACAGCAAGCAGATACACGTGCATTGCAGTGGACAGTTGTTAGTTCATATTCGTCCAAACACAGTACATGTTCTCCAGCTGGGATGTCGAGAACTAGAGATCTCCACATCTACTCCTGTTGGTTGTCTACTTGTGTGGGCACTTAGACAAATTTCACATCCAGCTCGAAAGTGATCGTCTGCTGACTGTTGTCTGCTAAGAGCACGAATGGCCACACACTGTCATTGTCTTTCAGCCGCTGGTGTGCGCACATAGTTGTAGCAAAAGGAGTACGAGGCGTTGGAGGCAGCTACAATTTTATGAGTATTGCATACAATTCATGCTTCATGCGCACTTTGTGCGCAATTTGACCAAATGCTATGTGTGAAGGGGCCCTAAGAGTCGTATGGCGCAACAAAGTAAATAAATTCTGTGTTTGCATCTCCCATGTTCCTTCTGTCAAACTGTAGCTGAACTTTCAAGTCTTCTTTTTTTAAGACCATCCTTCTCTGTTAAAAAAATTGGCCATAAAATCAAATATTCTGCCAGGCTACATAAACATTTGAGCACAACATAGTAGAGAAGCTTGAATTTTCGACTGGACTGGGTTGCTTGATGCGAGGACGTTTCACTTCAAATCTTCAATTCGCAGAAGCTTCCTGAGCTAATTTTTTTGCTCTGGTAGTCTCTGGTAGAGAAGAACAAACAAAAAGCTGGAGTTTTAAACCTAACCAGACCCCTCCTACCGAGGGGCAGACTGCTATTGGCTAGTGACTAAACAATTGCTTTATTTGTGCTCTAGTTAGCACCCTCCTAATGACAGGGTAGCTGTCCCTCCTAACGATGAGCCTGATGCCTCTCCTGACAGCTCTGCTGATGAGTCTCCTGATGACGTGAATGACTCATTACCATGAACAAAAGACTGAAACTGCTTTGACCTGAGTACCCCATTGTAAGAGGGGCCTGGTTAGGTTTAAAACTCCAGCTTTTGTGGCTTCTGTTTGTTCTTCTCTACAAGGGTCAAGACAGAAGTCAGACTATCAGAGCAAGAATTTTGGCTGAGGAAGCTTCTGCGATTTGAAGCGACACATCCTCGCGTCAAGCAACCCAGTCCAGTCAAAGATTCAAGCTTCTCTACTATGGAAACCACCTGGACAACTGAGAGCCTTCACATAAACATTTGAGCACAATGGTACATATATACAGCAAGGGCTCCTTTGAAGAACTCTGAGTTATATATATATATATATAAAACATGGCCTTGATTTTCCGTAATTAAACAAATACATTAGTGCTTTTTCAACAAAAACCTGAGGTTTTGAACTGAGGACAGAGAATGTTGTTTTCATTCTTAAGTCTGAAATTCCAGAGTTCTTCAAAGAAGCCCTTGCTTGTTTATTGGTTAAATTTTGGTCACTATGAATTACATGATATTGTAATTGCTTCATGTCAGAATCCGAACTTCCACAGGCCCGGATAACCACCTTTTATGGCCCCATGCCAAGGCCAGAACCTCTCCAGATGCTGCAAGGACATCTCTCCCCTGATAAGACATGGCCATAAACTTTGGGCCTTGACAACCAGCTTTTATCTCTAAGTCGAAGTAAAGGAAAAGACCTTTGCTTAAAATTAAAAAAAATGCATCAGTATTCTTTTATTCATATATAAAAACTTCTAATGTTATTTGTATTGATTAATCAAACAAAATGCTTTGCATATAATCATTCCATTTTATTGACGTGTTCCTTGTAACTGATGTGTGTTTAAGTGTGATCTTTCTGTATTATCAGTATGTTGATGGTGAAGTACTCTGTTTATCCAAAGAATATGTTTAAGTGATGATGAATAATGGGTATCCATTCGAGTGTCTTAGAACAAATAGTATGCCAAAATCATTAATGTGTTTAAATAACTGAATCATTTCTGTCTGCCTTTCTAACACATGAAGTTTTCTGTGAAATTACACATCCTAATTGGGTGGAGTTTAAAGACGTAAGTCCCCTTTAAAAGTTAGAACAGAGTTTCTGCTCTCTCTCTTGGAATCCCTTCTTGTAACCTTCTTCTGCGGCTCTCTCTGGCCTCTCTCGCTCCTGGTCATTTCTTTCTTCTCTTTTTTAAATGCTTAATTTTCTTTTTTATGTCAACAAGGCCCCATGCTAGCTAAGCTAAAGCTACCACGTGGCTTCATTCATTCGGTGCCATCCTTTGATAACTTTAACAAGTTTTAAGGTTCGTCAAGTCTTTCAAATTTTTAAGAGAACTTCTGAGCTGAACTTTCCAAAATATTAGCGAATTTACAGAATAATAATAATTTTACAATGATTTTAAAGTTTTTACCTTTTTTTTTCTAAATTCATAAAGATTTTAATTGGGCTCCAACAAACTTTTAAAGCTACCAGAAACCATTTTCAACAAACGCCTTCCACCTCTGGGCTCCAGCAAGCTAACGACCTGCCTGTAAGCAACCATCCTGTTGGTAAAGCCAGCCGACACAAGCCTTTGGAATCACCTGGGAAGACCACTGAGTTAACCCCTGACCCAAGTGAGCACGCTGCAAAGAGCCAGCATCAACGACGGACGTACGGTCATCCGAACCACCTCTTCAACGGATCAGCTAAGTGTCCCAGTTAAAGGTTCCAGAAAAAGGGTTTTGTTGTCAATGGATGAAAAGTGGCTTCTTTTTAAACATATCCATATGTTTGTTTAATAATTTTCTTAAAATTAATTGGCTTCAAATTTCATCACTAAATTCTAATCAGATTTATTTACTTAAAGTCTTCAAGCTGTACAGTGAAGAAAATAAGTATTTGAACACCCTGCAATTTTGCAAGTTCTCCCACTTAGAAATCATGGAGGGGTCTGAAATTTTCATCTTAGGTGCATGTCCACTGTGAGAGACATAATCTAAAAAAACAAAATCTGGAAATCATAATGTATGATTTTTTTAATAATTTATTTGTATGTTACTGCTGCAAATACGTATTTGATCCCCTACCAACCTGCAAGAATTCTGGCTCACACAGACCTGTTCATTTTTCTTTAAGAAGACCTGTTATTATGCACTCTTTACCTGTATTAATTGCTTGAACTTGTTACCTGTATAAAAGACACCTGCTCACACACTCAATCAATCACACTCCAACCTGTCCACCACAGCCAAGACCAAAGAGCTGTCTAAGGACACCAGGGACAAAACTGTAGACCTGCACAAGGCTGGGACGGACTACAGGACAATAGGCAAGCAGCTTGGTAGAAGACAACGATGGGTGATGATTATTTATTAGAAAGTGGAAGAAACACAAGCTGACAGTCAATCTCCCTCAGTCTGGGATTCCATGCAAGATCTCACTTTGTGCGGTAAGGATGATTCTGAGAAAGCTCAGAACTACACAGGAGGACCTGGTCAATGACCTGAAGAGAGCTGGGACCACAGTCACAAAGATTACATTAGAAACACATGATGTTGTCATGGTTTAAAATCCTGCAGGGCAGCAAGGTCCCCCTGTTCAAGCCAGCACATGTCCAGGCCCGTTTGAAGTTCACCAGTGACCATCTGGATGATGCAGAGGAGGCATGGGAGAAGGTCATGTGGTCAGATGAGACCAGAATAGATTTTCGGAATCAACTCCACTTACCATGTTTAGAGTATGAGAACAAACCCAAGAAAACCATCCCAACCGTGAAGCATGGGGGTGGAAACATCATACTCTGAGGGTGCTCTTCTGCAAAGGGGACAGGACGACTGCAGCATATTGAAGGGAGGATGGATGGGGTCATGTATTGTGAGATTTTGGCAAACAACCTCCTTCCCTCAGTAAGAGCATTGGAGATGGGTCCTGGCTGGGTCTTCCAGCATGACAATGACCCCAAACACACAGCCAGGGCAACTAAGGAGGGGATCTGTAAGAAGCATTTCAAGGTCCTGGAGTGGCCTGGCCAGTCTCCAGACCAGAACTCAATAGAAAATCTTTGGAGGGAGCTGAAACTCCAAACCTGAAAGATTTGGAGAAGACCTGTATGGAGGAGTGGACTAAAATCCCTGCTGCAGTGTGTGCAAACCTGGTGAAAAACTACAGGAAACGTTTGACCTCTGTAATTGCAAACAAGGGCTACTGTACCAAATATTAACATTGATTTTCACAGGTGTTGAAATACTTATTTGCAGCCGTAATATACAAATAAATTATTAAAAAATCATACATTGTGATTTCTGGATTTTTAGATTATGTCTCATAGTGGACATGCACCTAAGATGAAAATTTCAGACCCCTCCGTGATTTCTAAGTGGGAGAACTTGCAAAATCGCAGGGTGTCCAAATACTTATTTTCCTCACTGTATCTCTTCCACCGTCTCATGAGTAATCAAATTGTGTCCATAAATGAAGTTATTTCATCACTTTCCACAACCTCCATTACCTCCGCCAAGGAGGTTATGTTTTCGGTCGAGTTTGTTTGTTTGATTGTTTGTTTGTTTGTCTGTCTGTCCATTTGTCAGTTTTGTCATAGTTTTGGTTGTAACACTGAATTGTTGAATAGATCACTGTACCAAGGAGCGAATCTCTTTAGGGTCAGTGACCCTATGGCCTTGTGTAGCACATGCAACACTTAAAAAATAGTTCTATTTCAGAATTTACTGTTATTTATTACCATCGCCAAGGAGGTTATGTTTTCGATCGAGTTTGTTTGTTTGTTTGTTTGTCTGTCTGTTTGTCAGCAGCAATTTTGTGGAGTGGTTGGAAATGACAAGAGGAACAAGTGATTAAATTGTAGTGGTGATCCAGATCAAGATCCGGATCCAGGAATTTTTAAAAGGATTCTTCAACATTGCGGGAGAGGGGACATTTTGACATTCTAGTTTCTAACTCCACAAAAACAAGGCAGAAAGGCTTGAAAAAAATTAGGGTGTAACATAGTGAAATGTTCTATCAAACAACAAAGTTTGGTGATGATCGGATACGGATTCCGGATCTTGTGATCCAGAATATGCAAAAATATAGGGAAAATAGAAAATGTGTCACTGTGAGGTGACAAATGAAGCTAGCGATGCACAACTAACACCAAATTGTAGCTGAATCTGTACTGATTCAGTAAGGTGTCATCAGATTTGATGTAGCTTCAAATGTTATGGAGCTAGATCCAGAAGAAAACTGCCATTACCGAAAAATCGTTTTTATACAATAACTTTTGAACGAAAAAAGACATAAAAGTGATTCCAAGTTCTAGTGGTCTGTTTTCATGGTCAAGTATGTCAATCAATCAATCAATTTTATTTATATAGCGCCAAATCACAACAAACAGTTGCCCCAAGGTGCTTTATATTGTAAGGCAAGGCCATACAATAATTACGTAAAAACCCCAATGGTCAAAACGACCCCCTGTGAGCAAGCACTTGGCGACAGTGGGAAGGAAAAACTCCCTTTTAACAGGAAGAAACCTCCAGCAGACCCAGGCTCAGGGAGGGGCAGTCTTCTGCTGGGACTGGTTGGGGCTGAGGGAGAGAACCAGGAAAAAGACATGCTGTGGAGGGGAGCAGAGATCAATCACTAATGATTAAATGCAGAGTGGTGCATACAGAGCAAAAAGAGAAAGAAACACTCAGTGCATCATGGGAACCCCCCAGCAGTCTAAGTCTATAGCAGCATAACTAAGGGATGGTTCAGGGTCACCTGATCCAGCCCTAGCTATAAGCTTTAGCAAAAAGGAAAGTTTTAAGCCTAATCTTAAAAGTAGAGAGGGTGTCTGTCTCCCTGATCAGAATTGGGAGCTGGTTCCACAGGAGAGGAGCCTGAAAGCTGAAGGCTCTGCCTCCCATTCTACTCTTACAAACCCTAGGGACTACAAGTAAGCCTGCCTTCTGAGAGCGAAGCGCTCTATTGGGGTGATATGGTACTATGAGGTCCCTAAGATAAGAAGGGACCTGATTATTCAAAACCTTATAAGTAAGAAGAATTTTGAATTATTAGGTCATCCATGTCTTTATGTCTGTAAGACAATCCTGCAGTTTAGCTAATTGGTGTGTGTCCTCTGGCTTCATGGATAGATAAAGCTGGGTATCATCTGCGTAACAATGAAAATTTAAGCAATGCCGTCTAATAATACTGCCTAAGGGAAGCATGTATAACGTGAATAAAATTGGTCCTAGCACAGAACCTTGTGGAACTCCATAATTAACCTTAGTCTGTGAAGAAGATTCCCCATTTACATGAACAAATTGTAATCTATTAGATAAATATGATTCAAACCACCGCAGCGCAGTGCCTTTAATACCTATGGCATGCTCTAATCTCTGTAATAAAATTTTATGGTCAACAGTATCAAAAGCAGCACTGAGGTCTAACAGAACAAGCACAGAGATGAGTCCACTGTCTGAGGCCATAAGAAGATCATTTGTAACCTTCACTAATGCTGTTTCTGTACTATGATGAATTCTAAAACCTGACTGAAACTCTTCAAATAGACCATTCCTCTGCAGATGATCAGTTAGCTGTTTTACAACTACCCTTTCAAGAATTTTTGAGAGAAAAGGAAGGTTGGAGATTGGCCTATAATTAGCTAAGATAGCTGGGTCAAGTGATGGCTTTTTAAGTAATGGTTTAATTACTGCCACCTTAAAAGCCTGTGGTACATAGCCAACTAATAAAAGATAGATTGATCATATTTAAGATCGAAGCATTAAATAATGGTAGGGCTTCCTTGAGCAGCCTGGTAGGAATGGGGTCTAATAGACATGTTGATGGTTTGGATGAAGTAACTAATGAAAATAACTCAGACAGAACAATCGGAGAGAAAGAGTCTAACCAAATACCGGCATCACTGAAAGCAGCCAAAGATAACGATACGTCTTTGGGATGGTTATGAGTAATTTTTTCTCTAATAGTTAAAATTTTATTAGCAAAGAAAGTCATGAAGTCATTACTAGTTAAAGTTAAAGGAATACTCGGCTCAATAGAGCTCTAACTCTTTGTCAGCCTGGCTACAGTGCTGAAAAGAAACCTGGGGTCGTTCTTATTTTCTTCAATTAGTGATGAGTAGTAAGATGTCCTAGCTTTACGGAGGGCTTTTTTATAGAGCAACAGACTCTTTTTCCAGGCTAAGTGAAGATCTTCTAAATTAGTGAGACACCATTTCCTCTCCAACTCACGGGTTATCTGCTTTAAGCTGCGAGTTTGAGTTATACCACGGAGTCAGGCACTTCTGATTTAAAGCTCTCTTTTTCAGAGGAGCTACAGCATCCAAAGTTGTCTTCAATGAGGATGTAAAACTATTGATGAGATACTCTATCTCACTTACAGAGTTTAGGTAGCTACTCTGCACTGTGTTGGTATATGGCATTAGAGAACATAAAGAAGGAATCATATCCTTAAACCTAGTTACAGCGCTTTCTGAAAGACTTCTAGTGTAATGAAACCTATTCCCCACTGCTGGGTAGTCCATCAGAGTAAATGTAAATGTTATTAAGAAATGATCAGACAGAAGGGAGTTTTCAGGGAATACTGTTAAGTCTTCAATTTCCATACCATAAGTCAGAACAAGATCTAAGGTATGATTAAAGTGGTGGGTGGACTCATTTACATTTTGAGCAAAGCCAATTGAGTCTAATAATAGATTAAATGCAGTGTTGAGGCTGTCATTCTCAGCATCTGTGTGGATGTTAAAATCACCCACTATAATTATCTTATCTGAGCTAAGCACTAAGTCAGACAAAAGTTCTGAAAATTCACAGAGAAACTCACAGTAACGACCAGGAGGACGATAGATAACAAAAAATAAAACTGATTTTTGGGACTTCCAATATGGATGGACAAGACTAAGAGTCAAGCTTTCAAATGAATTAAAACTCTGTCTGTATTTTTGATTAATTTATAAGCTGGAATGGAAGATTGCTGCTAATCCTCCGCCTCGGCCCGTGCTACGAGCGTTGTGCCAGTTAGTGTGACTCGGGGGTGTTGACTCATTTAAACTAACATATTCATCCTGCTGTAACCAGGTTTCTGTAAGGCAGAATAAATCAATATGTTGATCAATTATTATATCATTTACTAACAGGGACTTAGAAGAGAGAAACCTAATGTTTAATAGACCACATTTATCTGTTGTTAGTCTGTGGTGCAGTTGAAGGTGCTATATTTTCTTTTTGAATTTTTATGCTTAAATAGATTTTTGCTGGTTATTGGTGGTCTGGGAGCAGGCACCGTCTCTACGGGGATGGGGTAATGAGGGGATGGCAGGGGGAGAGAAGCTGCAGAGAGGTGTGTAAGACTACAACTTACACACATATTTGTGTGTATATATTTATATATATACACAAATATGTGTGTATATATAATTATATATACACAAATATATGTCAATTATATTAATTGACATTAATATAATGTCAATATATTTGACATTATATTAATGTCCAAATATAAAGGAAAGAAAAGTGTATGTATCATAGTTTTGGTTGTAACACTGAATTGTTGAATAGATCACTGTGCCAAGGAGGGGATCTCTTTAGGGTCAGTGACCCTATGGCCTTGTGTAGCACATGCAACACTTAAAAAATAGTTCTATTTCAGAATTTACTGTTATTTATTTAGAGAAGTGTTTCATAAATGTTAAAAAATTCATATATTTGCAGTTTAGTTGAATAATAAATTGAATTTAGTCTCTTATTTGTTTTTGTCTATAAGCACCTGCAATATCAATATCAGTGCTCAGATGACAGTAGCTTCTGGAAAAGGTGCAAGTTGCAATAAACTGTGATGCCAAGCGCTAAGGATACATGCTCTCCAGTCACAGCAGATGAAACTTTTTTTACTAGCAAACATCATTGTTAGACTTTTTTAGGTTCAATGATTCCACGGCGTGTAGATGTTATGGCATCAGTGACCCCATGGCCTTGGCGGAGGTTTGCACTCTCCGAGTGCTTCTAGTTGTAAATAAAATGATTTCCATTTTATTTACAATTATTCTGCTGTGGTTCATTTTGTGTTCAGAAGGAAACCTTTGGTCAGTCGTATCGTAGAATTCAGACTTTCAGACCCGAGACTGATTGATTAAATTGAGACTCTGATTTTCTCTGAGTTTCATTACACTAGAAGTCTTTCAGAAAGCGCTGTAACTAGGTTTAAGGATATGATTCCTTCTTTATGTTCTCTATTGTCATATACCAACACAGAGCAGAGTAGCTACCTAAACTCTGTAAGGGAGTTAGAGTATCTCGTCAATAGTTTTACATCCTCATTGAAGACAACTTTGGATGCTGTAGCTCCTCTGAAAAAGAGAGCTTTAAATCAGAAGTGTCTGACTCCGTGGTATAACTCACAAACTCGTAGCTTAAAGCAGATAACCCGTAAGTTGGAGAGGAAATGGCGTCTCACTAATTTAGAAGATCTTCACTTAGCCTGGAAAAAGAGTTTGTTGCTCTATAAAAAAGCCCTCCGTAAAGCTAGGACATCTTTCTACTCATCTCTAATTGAAGAAAATAAGAACAACCCCAGGTTTCTTTTCAGCACTGTAGCCAGGCTGACAAAGAGTCAGAGCTCTATTGAGCTGAGTATTCCATTAACTTTAACTAGTAATGACTTCATGACTTTCTTTGCTAACAAAATTTTGACTATTAGAGAAAAAAATACTCATAACCATCCCAAAGATGTATCGTTATCTTTTGCTGCTTTCAGTGATGCCGGTATTTGGTTAGACTCTTTCTCTCCGATTGTTCTGTCTGAGTTATTTTCATTAGTTACTTCATCCAAACCATCAACATGTTTATTAGACCCCATTCCTGCCAGGCTGCTCAAGGAAGTCCTACCATTATTTAATGCTTCAATCTTAAATATGATCAACTTATCTTTGTTAGTTGGCTATGTACCACAGGCTTTTAAGGTGGCAGTAATTAAACCATTACTTAAAAAGCCATCACTTGACCCAGCTATTTTAGCTAATTATAGGCCAATCTCTAACCTTCCTTTTCTCTCAAAGATTCTTGAGAGGGTAGTTGTAAAACAGCTAACTGATCACCTGCAGAGGAATGGTCTGTTTGAAGAGGTTCAGTCAGGTTTTAGAATTCATCATAGTACAGAAACAGCATTAGTGAAGGTTACAAATGATCTTCTTATGGCTTCGGACAGTGGACTTATCTCTGTGCTTGTTCTGTTGGACCTCAGTGCTGCTTTTGATACTGTTGACCATAAAATTTTATTACAGAGATTAGAGCATGTCATAGGTATTAAAGGCACTGCGCTGCGGTGGTTTGAATCATATTTGTCTAATAGATTACAGTTTGTTCATGTAAATGGGGAATCTTCTTCACAGACTAAAGTTAATTATGGAGTTCCACAAGGTTCTGTGCTAGGACCAATTTTATTCACTTTATACATGCTTCCCTTAGGCAGTTTTATTAGACGGTATTGCTTAAATTTTCATTGTTACGCAGATGATACCCAGCTTTATCTATCCATGAAGCCAGAGGACACACACCAATTAGCTAAACTGCAGGATTGTCTTACAGACATAAAGACATGGATGACCTCTAATTTCCTGCTTTTAAACTCAGATAAAACTGAAGTTATTGTACTTGGCCCCACAAATCTTAGAAGCATGGTGTCTAACCAGATCTTTACTCTGGATGGCATTTCCCTGACCTCTAGTAATACTGTGAGAAATCTTGGAGTCATTTTTGATCAGGATATGTCATTCAAAGCGCATATTAAACAAATATGTAGGACTGCCTTTTTGCATTTACGCAATATCTCTAAAATCAGAAAGGTCTTGTCTCAGAGTGATGCTGAAAAACTAATTCATGCATTTATTTCCTCTAGGCTGGACTATTGTAATTCTTTATTATCAGGTTGTCCTAAAAGTTCCCTAAAAAGCCTTCAGTTAATTCAAAATGCTGCAGCTAGAGTACTGACGGGGACTAGCAGGAGAGAGCATATCTCACCCGTGTTGGCCTCTCTTCATTGGCTTCCTGTTAATTCTAGAATAGAATTTAAAATTCTTCTTCTTACTTATAAGGTTTTGAATAATCAGGTCCCATCTTATCTTAGGGACCTCATAGTACCATATCACCCTAATAGAGCGCTTCGCTCTCAGACTGCAGGCTTACTTGTAGTTCCTAGGGTTTGTAAGAGTAGAATGGGAGGCAGAGCCTTCAGCTTTCAGGCTCCTCTCCTGTGGAACCAGCTCCCAATTCAGATCAGGGAGACAGATACCCTCTCTACTTTTAAGATTAGGCTTAAAACTTTCCTTTTCGCTAAGGCTTATAGTTAGGGCTGGATCGGGTGACCCTGGACTATCCCTTGGTTATGCTGCTTTAGACGTAGACTGTGGGGGGGTTCCCATGATGCACTGTTTCTTTCTCTTTTTGCTCTGTATGCATCACTCCGCATTTAATCATTAGTGATCGATCTCTGCCCCCCTCCACAGCATGTCTTTTTCCTGGTTCTTTCCCTCAGCCCCAACCAGTCTCAGCAGAAGACTGCCCCTCCCTGAGCCTGGTTCTGCTGGAGGTTTCTTCCTGTAAGAGGGAGTTTTTCCTTCCCACTGTTGCCAAGTGCTTGCTCACAGGGGGTCGTTTTGACCGTTGGGGTTTTTCATAATTATTGTATGGCCTTGCCTTACAATATAAAGCGCCTTGGGGCAACTGTTTGTTGTGATTTTGCGCTATATAAAAAAAAAGTTGATTGAGTTGATTGATTAATTTGAGACTGATAAATTAATGAATGTTTAAATTAAAATACCTATGCTTTAAATAGGTGGTGCCCCTAGTAATATTATTCTAATTAAATAATAATTATTACCGTAAAATTGTTAATTATTTTGGTAACCCATTAAATGAGGTCTAGGCCAATCTAATTCAATTTGAGAGTTTAACCATACTTTCACTGTTTTTGGTGTTCTCCATGAGGCCAGTAACAAATTGTTTAAGTACTTATTCACCACATATTTATTGGTGCGCCCATGTGAAGGACTTGTAAATTCACTACATTACTTATTGGGCACCTGGTGTGAGGTTTTAGCAAATTTACTTCTCTACTTTATATATATATATATATATATATACACACACACACACACACACACACACACACACACACACACACACACACACACACACACACACACACACACACACACACACACACACACACACACACACACACTAGTGCATTGCACTTGTGGATCCATGGGCTCTAGATTGGGTAGTGTTTATAAATTAGGTAGCTGACATTTTTCAAGGGTGATAATAAATTATACAAAGTTTCTATAATGAGTTGGAATGGCTTGTGAGTCCTGATTTTTTTAGAACCTAACACCTTAGACCTTAACCATTTTTTAGAGGAACAACTGAACCTTTTTGTTTCCTGTTAATTACATATTGGGCAAGGGGTTGTGGCCAAGCGATTGATGCGCTGGTTTCAGTGTGGAATGTTTCTGGTTCAAACCCCACCCCTACCACATGTCTCCATCGAATGTGGAGTTGCATCAGGAAGGGCATCCAGCATAAAAACTGTGCAGGTCCACCTTGGATCTGCTGTGGCGACCCCAAGTGCAAACAAGGGAGCAGCCAAAGGAACTCAGACTGTATTGATAAATTGTGTAGTGCAATTGTGCAATTATTATTGCTAATTGTGGTAGTAGTATTAGTATTATTATTAATAGTATAATTAGTGTTATTTTATTTTGTTATTACTTCTATTTTGTCATTTGACTTTTAAATGGGCCAGAATGGAAATAAGTGTTTTCACTTTCTTGTGTCATCCATGCATTGTTAATGTATTTACAATTGTATTATCTACTTACATTGAATTTACTAAATAAAATCACGCACACACGTATGCATGCATACACATACACAGGCACCGATTCAATTTTAATATATAGATGATTTCCCGCCCCCTGGTAAAATGGCATGTGAGTCCAGAATGTAATTATCAACATCCATTGTTCACAGTTGTTAGCTAATATCCCTAATTTCTCCACAAATATTAGTCCTATAAACTTTCCGCTTTTGAACCATTCATCCTTTATTCAAAATACATAAGCATAACAAACCGCAAAGACATATAGACACACATGCATGTAATGCAGAAAAGAGCTATAAGAATTATTCATAATACTGGCTATAGAGATCATACAAATCCACTATTTTTACAATCCAAATTCTTAAAATTCACAGACTTGGTTCATTTTCAAACAGTACAAATTGTGTATAAAGCAATAAACAATTTACTTCCAGCAAATATTAAAAATATGTTTTTTAACAGATCAGGGGATTACAGTCTGAGGGGGAAATTTAATTTAAAGCATCAGTGGGCACGAACAACATTAAAAGGTTTCTGTATTTCTGTCTGTGGGGTGAGGATGTGGAACAGATTGGGAGTGGGGCTCAAGCAATGTCCAAGCATGAACCAGTTCAAACAGCGGTACAAAAATATGTTTTTTTCTGGGTATAGGGAGGAGGAAGGGTAATGAGGGTTAGGGTGTTTTTGTTTTTTGCTTCGGCTTGTAAATATATAGTATTTTGTATGTAAGTAGGTATGTGTAGGTGTATATTTATGTTTGTGTATATATATGTGTATATATGTATATGTGTATATATGTGTATGTATATGTGTATGTATGTTGATGTGTGTATGTATATATGTATGTGTATGTGTATATATATGTATATATATATATATATTGATATCGGTTTAGGTGTGTAGGAATCTATGTGTATATGTGGCAAAGGGTATTACTGGTTGTGGGGAAGAAGGGGTAGGGATAAATAAGCTGATGCTTCACCCTACGCCTTTTCGGACATGTTGGGTACACAGTAGGAACTTTTTTGTTGTTGTCTTTACTGATCTATCTTGTAATTGTTGTTGTATCAAATGTTCGAAATAAACAGTTTTCATTCATTCATTCATTCATTTACACAGAGGCCACTTGGCTTTTAATATATAGATGATTTGCCACCCCTGCTGGAATGGAATGTGAGTCCAGAATTTAATTAGCAATGTCAATTGTTCACTGTTGTTATATAATATCCCTAATTTCTCCACAAATATTAGTCGTATAAACTTTCTGTTTTGTGGCATTCATCCATGACTCAAAATGCATAAGCATACCAAATGGCAAGTTTTCTGTGATCAAAGCTACACACACATGCATGCACAAAGAGGCCACTTGGCTATTTATCTATATATATTTAGGCCCTCACTTATCCCATAAATCCATAGCTTTAGGACACACATTATACACATTATACCATTAGGCAATATTCAGGATAAGAAAATATGGTATGCATCTTAAAATGATTAGAGCATTTCAAAATTTGATCCCTGTGTAAGGGAAAGGCTCTGTGTCCATATAGTCTCTTTTTTCCTCAGTTGCTCTAAATGAGAACAGAGCATATGCAGTCACAGGCAGCTGCCTCCTGGAAAAAAAGTGCTGCACCCTGCTTCTTTCTTCATTGATCCACTGTTTTGTGCAGCCGCTGTGAGCGCTTTTCAATTGAAAATCCCTGTCCCTGAACTTTTCACACAGACGCTGTGGCATCAGTTCAGAGCCTTTTCAGGCAACTTGGAGGATAAACTTGTGTTTGCTCTTCCTGGCTACAGTGATTTGTCACTCAAAATATATCACATGAGATTAAATGGGTCACAGTGTTTCCACTGATCATCCTTGAGATGTTTCTACAGCTTAATTGGAGTCCACCTGGGCTAAATTCAGTTGATTGGACATGATTTGGACATGCTCACCAGGGGCCTCATGTACAAAGACTTGCATGGACTTTCAATCAATCAATCAATCAATCAATCAATTTTATTTATATAGCGCCAAATCACAACAAACAGTTGCCCCAAGGCGCTTTAAGGCAAGGCCATACAATAAATACGTAAAAACCCCAACGGTCAAAACGACCCCCTGTGAGCAAGCACTTGGCGACAGTGGGAAGGAAAAACTCCCTTTTAACAGGAAGAAACCTCCAGCAGAACCAGGCTCAGGGAGGGGCAGTCTTCTGCTGGGACTGGTTGGGGCTGAGGGAGAGAACCAGGAAAAAGACATGCTGTGGAGGGGAGCAGAGATCAATCACTAATGATTAATTGCAGAGTGGTGCATACAGAGCAAAAAGAGAAAGAAACACTCAGTGCATCATGGGAACCCCCCAGCAGTCTAAGTCTATAGCAGCATAACTAAGGGATGGTTCAGGGTCACCTGATCCAGCCCTAACTATAAGCTTTAGCAAAAAGGAAAGTTTTAAGCCTAATCTTAAAAGTAGAGAGGGTGTCTGTCTCCCTGATCCGAATTGGGAGCTGGTTCCACAGGAGAGGAGCCTGAAAGCTGAAGGCTCTGCCTCCCATTCTACTCTTACAAACCCTAGGAACTACAAGTAAGCCTGCAGTCTGAGAGCGAAGCGCTCTATTGGGGTGATATGGTACTATGAGGTCCCTAAGATAAGATGGGACCTGATTATTCAAAACCTTATAAGTAAGAAGAAGAATTTTAAATTCTATTCTAGAATTAACAGGAAGCCAATGAAGAGCGGCCAATATGGGTGAGATATGCTCTCTCCTTCTAGTCCCCGTTAGTACTCTAGCTGCAGCATTCTGAATTAACTGAAGGCTTTTCAGGGAACTTTTAGGACAACCTGATAATAATGAATTACAATAGTCCAGCCTAGAGGAAATAAATGCATGAATTAGTTTTTCAGCATCACTCTGAGACAAGACCTTTCTAATTTTAGAGATATTGCGTAAATGCAAAAAAGCAGTCCTACATATTTGTTTAATATGCGCTTTGAATGACATATCCTGATCAAAAATGACTCCAAGATTTCTCATAGTATTACTAGAGGTCAGGGTAATGCCATCCAGAGTAAGGATCTGGTTAGACACCATGTTTCTAAGATTTGTGGGGCCAAGTACAATAACTTCAGTTTTATCTGAGTTTAAAAGCAGGAAATTAGAGGTCATCCATGTCTTTATGTCTGTAAGACAATCCTGCAGTTTAGCTAATTGGTGTGTGTCCTCTGGCTTCATGGATAGATAAAGCTGGGTATCATCTGCGTAACAATGAAAATTTAAGCAATGCCGTCTAATAATACTGCCTAAGGGAAGCATGTATAAAGTGAATAAAATTGGTCCTAGCACAGAACCTTGTGGAACTCCATAATTAACCTTAGTCTGTGAAGAAGATTCCCCATTTACATGAACAAATTGTAATCTATTAGATAAATATGATTCAAACCACCGCAGCGCAGTGCCTTTAATACCTATGGCATGCTCTAATCTCTGTAATAAAATTTTATGGTCAACAGTATCAAAAGCAGCACTGAGGTCTAACAGAACAAGCACAGAGATGAGTCCACTGTCCGAGGCCATAAGAAGATCATTTGTAACCTTCACTAATGCTGTTTCTGTACTATGATGAATTCTAAAACCTGACTGAAACTCTTCAAATAGACCATTCCTCTGCAGATGATCAGTTAGCTGTTTTACAACTAACCTTTCAAGAATTTTTGAGAGAAAAGGAAGGAAGGTTGAAGGTTTTCTACTAAAAGTTGACGTATGCCAAAACCCTGAATCTGGTGTATGCACAAATATATTCAGATGTATGAAAGTGTGCGTAGGCATGAGTCAATGCACGTTCCATTTGTACATCCCACTGAACATGGAATTGAGCGTGGAACCAAACTCCTCCCTGGCCATGCCCCATTTGAATATGCAATTTCATGTAAATAGATCCTTTGAGCTGGGATTCCCCACGACGTCACATCAGACAACATGAACACAGAAAAGTATCATACTATAGATGCCTGGACGTGGAGACATGCAGGGACAGTTTATTGTGTATGCTGTTAAATGGATTAATCATGAAACTGGAAAAATGTTTGTGGGAGCTATGAAGCATGCATGTGTGAGGCCGCCCACACACATGCAGAACAGTGCGCACACATTGACATTAAAAAAGGTGAGGCACACCTCCGCTGACCGTTCACAATTTACACACGCATTTATTGACAAATACTGAATACAGGAAGACTGTTAAGCAGCTCTGCAGCTCTCAACATGAAGGAAAGATAAAAAAAAAGACATAATAATAATAATAATAATAATAATAATAATATGAGCAAAGCGGCGCACAGCAGCGCGAAGCTCACTCATGGTACATGGCGTCCTAAACAGGAAGCGCCAATTTTCAAATCCACAGTAAAACAAGAAATGTTCATATGTCAAACACTTCCTGGATTGACAGATGAGATCCCATGGAATCTAGCGGGAACTCAGTGGCAAGCTCACACTCAAACAGGAAGTGCCAATTTATCAGTCACAGTGAAACAGGAAATGTTCAAATGTCAAACACTTCCTGGCATGGGTGGAGCTAGAGTGGAGGCCAGGGTTTCACTGGACTCTCCTGAAATCTGATTGGACACAGTTGATTGACATGTCATGGCACCACACGTCTGGTTGAAAGACCTGCATTTTCAAATCAGTGAGTCACAGTGACTGCTAGGTTCCTCCTGTCCAGTAGTTGGTGGTGTGTCCCACAAAAAGTTCTAATCCACCTTAGTAGAAGAAGAAGAATGTTTGCTCCAAATTTGAACTGAACACGTCATTTGAACCATGGACTTCTAATCACACCAAACTTATATTGGTGAGTAAACGACCGTATTTTATGCCAGAAATGAGGTCCAGGTTGTTAAAAGCAGCATTTCTCCTTTAATTTGCGTTGCCTTATATACACATGTTTAAGTTAACAGACAGCAGCTGGTTCAGGCTCTGTTGGCTTATTAGTGCAGCAGATAAATTGAACAATCCTTTAAATGGTGATACAAGCATCAAATTAAGCACAAATACAGCTGGAGCAAAATTAATGGAGCAACTTTAACTTTTGACCCCTGTACAAACTGAACCTGACCTTTGTCACCATTCTTGCTGCTTTTACCTCATAATTCCATAACATTCAGTCACAGATTGTCCAAACTATACCTTTTTGGAATCTTTATGATCAGGCAAATAATGTGGTGTAGTTTTCTATATGATTGGAGCATGTTTTAATTTAGGCCAGGGGTGGGCAACTTGCTGCAGAAAGGGCCAAGAGGGTGCAGGTTTTCTTTGCAGCCACTGATTCCACCAGGTGATTTCACTGATTAACTGATTCAATCTGCTCAATGTGATATTCATCAGTGAAATCACCTGGTGGAGTCAGTGGCTGCACAGAAAACCTGCACCCTCTTGGCCCTTTCTGGAACAAGTTGTCCACCCCTGATTTAGACCCCTGTGTAATTCTTCAATTGACCCTTCCAGGCTGCCTCTTGAAAATTCAAGTGGTCAATCATTTTTTTTTTTTTTAAACAGTTAATGTCTATGGATTATTTGTGCCAAATTCGATGTTTGTATCACCATTTGCAGGATTCCACTCTAAATATTCTCTTATCTGCTGCACTATATATGAGATGTAAGATGCTGCTCCTCAGTGTTTCTCAATAAGCGAAGTGCACATTATGGGTACGCTAAATTTTTCGGTTACCAATCCACAAGCTATGACGGCTTAAAGCAGCAAGGAGTGCTATGATTTGGATCATTTCCACCACTGGAAAGTTGATGATTTAAAGCGTTTTTGTAAGCTCCGCGGATTGCCTGTTACAACCAGGACTACGTACAGCAGTGGACAGAAATGGAAAGAAGAGCTGGCTGCCCTTGCGTATGCTGCTTTGTTACAGAAACTACCGTTGGTGCCGACGAAGGAGGAAAAGAGAGCTGCTGTCGAAAATGACCTATCCGTGTTGAGTGTTGGAGACAAACAAATTTCTGACCCCTTGAAGGCAACTGACGGATGTTTAGATAAAGTCCAGAGTCTGAAACTGTGGATATTGCAGAATATTTACTAAGCAGGGATGAGAAATCATTACTCCGCCGGCTTCGTAATGACTACAAGGAAGGTGGGTCTCACATATAACCTCTTTTGTGTCACGTTTGTTTTGATGTATGACAGACATACAATGATATGTACATGCATGCAGTTCATTTATAGAACATGTCAATTTTACAATATTACCCGCCACGTCATTCATGGTGCGACATTACAGTCATAAGCCGATGCACGAAAACGGCGTTATCAGCCACATTATAATTTGGCACAGTTTCAGGATATTGACAAAATAAATGTGTGCAAGAAACTTACAATTTTAGTCCGTCTTTTACATCCGTCTGGATCTTTCTTTTCTGTGGGGAAATTGTGTAGAATGAACGGAGGTTTACGACCACATTTCTTCTTCTTTCCGTCTTTGTGTGGACTCGGCGAAGCTTTGCAATCGTGTGTTTTCAGCCAACTTTCAAGCCTATAAATTCCATTCAAAGCATTTGAAAACAGCATAATGCGCACCTGTCATTATTGTATGCGTCGCTTAAGGCTTAAAGCCTTTGAAACAATCCCTGTAAGCCTTAACTTTTACAGTCCACTAATGCTAATGTATACGAAATTCAATGAGAGCGGTGTGAGTTTAGTAGTTGGAATTTTTGCCCCGGTTTGACCCACGCATGTGCAGATGCATTGCGCACTTCGCTTATTGCCTTCAAAAGTATTGGAACACTTGTTGTGTGGGCCGCTGAAGAGGAGGTACTGCTGGCCCACCACCACCAGAGGGCGCCCTGCTTGGAGTGCGGGCTCCAAGCACGAGAGGGCGCCGGACCCTGAAGAAGTGACAGCTGTCATTCATCCCCTGCACCAGCTGTCACTCGTTCATCATCATCATCACCATCTTAAAAGCCGGATCGGGACTCCACCTCCTCGCCGAGAAATCGACTACCGTGAGGTACTTTCTCTGCTGTTTAACACGTTGTGTAGGATTCTGAACTTCTGTTGCAGCCGGTATCCTGTGGTGTTCACCCTTATCTGGGAAGTGGCGTGGAGCGTGACGACGACAACCGCGCTACAGATAAGTGGTCACACTAGGAGCTGCACGAGTGTGTGATTCAGAGGTGGAGATTCTCCTCCTAACTGTGCACAGACTGTAGACCACTGAGTGTAAGGATTTACACTCATTCATCTTTTTTCTGCTTTCTGCCAGCAGTACCAGGGTCGACAGCCGAAGACAGAGGCCACCTGGGGACTCGGGACTTGGCGGCTCCGGTGTTCTTCAGACCGTTGGTGGTGGAGGCCATGTGGGACGCGGTCTCTCTCTCGTCGGGGTCTTCTATCTTCGAGCCTGCCCACACGTCACCTGGTGTTCATTGACTTTGCAATTTCTGTACATTGAGTTGTGTATTGTCACAACAGTAAATTGTTACCTTTTGGCTTACTCATTGTCCGTTCATTTGCGCCCCCTGTTGTGGGTCTGTGCTACGACACCTTCCCAACAACACTTTGTATTTCACACATTTTAATTTGTTTATTCCATTTCAAATACATTTTTTTTTCTAAATTTATCTTCCTTAACTCAAACTGAAAGCAAATCTCTCCAACTTGATATAAATTAATTAAAAATATAAAATCCAGCTTCCTGATGAAGTGGTGTAGAGGAGGATTTTCTTAAAAAGAAGAACCAATAGTTCAGCAACAAACTGAAAGAAAGTACATTTTAGATGAAAGCCTAGATTTGATGTTTCGGTGAAAGAAACTTTTGTATTTCTTCATAACTGATGTAAATAAAGTCCAAGACATATTCAGTGACTTTGAAATTTTCGTTTCCTTCCCCTGACTTGTCTAGAGAAAACTGGCGATAAAACTGATTATTATTTACAGGTTTTATCAAGTTTTAGAGATTTGCTTTCAGTTTGAGTTTGAGGAAGATAATTTTAGAAATTTTAATTCTTTATTTATTTATTTATTTATTTATTATTATTATTATTCTTTCTTGTATTTAAAATTACATAAACAAATTAAAATGTGTGAAATTCCAAGTGTTCCAATACTTCTGTAGGGCACAGTATCCCAGCCTTATGATGAGTGCAGAATGAGTGTGGTATCATTGTTTAAGAATGTTTCATTTTCACTGTTGCTGCACTTTGTGTCAAATCATAGTCATATTGTTTATCATACTGATATGAAAATTCATTAAGGTATATCTTCTATTATACATTTCAAATCTAAGGTGGAACTCTACTAGTGTTTACTAAGGTACACCTAAATATCTTTAAAAAAGAGAGCGAAAGAGAGAGAGAGAGAGAGAGAGAGAGAGAGAGAGAGAGAGAGAGAGAGAGAGATAGTAGCGCTACTGAGGTGCCTGGTCTTGAGAACAAGGGATGGTAGGTTGAAAAGCTTTTTTATCCCATGGGAACTCTCCCTCCCCATCTAAGCCACTCAAGAATATGGACAGCCTGACTTACATGGCAGTTTATATGACAATACTGAGATACAAAAATTTAGCCATATTGTGCAGCCCTACTGTCAACTAGCTGAAAACTTTGAATATTAATTTACATGTACATTAAAAAATGCTTAAAGTGGCAGGGGGTTAAGAGGATTGTAATGAGGTTCAGCTGAAAAGCAAAAAAGAAAAATGCTTACAAAGGTGGGGAGTATGGGGGGCAGAGCCCCTCCAGAAGCTGAAAGGCAAAATAAGGAAAATGCTTCAAAAGGTGGGGGTTCCGGGTGGGCAGAGCTCCCAAGAACAGGACATGGACATGGTTAGATGGCGAGGAGTTTTTCCAAGTATGTGAGAGGCAAATAAAGAAAAATGCTTAAAAAGGCTTTGGTCTGGGTCTGGGTGGGCGGAGCCTCCCTAGAAGCTGAAAGTTTTTTGTTTTTTTTTGCCATGCTAATGCTCCCCTGAAGCATTTACTCAAAATAAAGTCTGAAGAACCTAAATGACATGGTGAGATGCTGACGAGCTTCACTCATTCATGTCTGTGACATATGCATATTAATAATAATAATAATAATAATAATAAAAACAAATTTGAATGTGCATATCCCCAAATGTGCCCACTCTGGTTTTCTTTCGGAACAATTACATGAATAAACTATTTAAACAGAAGCACTGCCCCCCACCCCATCACGCACCATGCAGCCTCTAGCACGCATTTGCGCACCACATATGATTTGAACATTGATGGAATGAAAATGTTTCCTGTTAACAGAAAAAAATTCATCATGTGATGACACCTTCATAGCAACGTGTGTGCAGTCAGTAGCTCTGATTACCTTCGGGAAACCGGCTCTTGCTGCAAAATGTGCTGTAATGTTGGAATGTACCTGATGACACTTGGATGATTGCGGCTCATTGCAAGGTTGACTGGCACACACCTGACCAATCAGCCAGCTCATGCTGGAATGCTCCTGCTGCCAGGAAGCCCTGCATGGTTAGCACCTGTGTGGGCACAGACATCCCCTGGTTCCTCACTGTATTGCACTCTGGGCCGGCTGCAGTTCTGTGCACACCTCCAGTCACAATGGCCTTAGTAATCGAAATCGGTTTATGAGCCAGTTATCCTCATTTGGAAGTAAATCCTCACATTATCCAAATACACGCTCACGTCAGATTGCACCATTTGCAAGGTCCTCAAACAATGCCACTGTTAGTGCCATTTTATGCATCACTTTGCATGTGCTTTTATATCCATCCATATAATTGCAAACACGTGGGTGTTCACGAGGGTTTGTCTCTGATGTGCATGTCACTCTGATGACTTTTTGTTTTCACACTATTTACAGTTCCCTGCATCACCTGTACATGTTGGAGATGGCACAATAGCTGTTGAAACATGCATACGCCAGCCAGGATTTTTGTGTGATGCACCCAGCCCAGTGTCACGTTTTGTTTTTCTTTTCTTTTCTTTTCGTGCTCCGAGACGAAATGAGTCAAATTTTCATGACGGGGTTTTTTTTAAACTCACTATTCCTAACCCTTCTCCTACCCCCAACCCTATCCTTAACCATAACCAAATCTTACTCTTTCCCCTCACCCTAACCATAACCACCCCGACCCCCCCCCCCCCACTTCACTTTTAACTTCGTGCAGCCATCACAGAATGAATTAGAATGAATGTTTGCTGCTGTGACGAAAATGAGGTGCTTTTCCTCACAACATCATGAACCAATAGATTAGTGTATATTTTGTGCTGCTGAATCACAACTTGCTGTGAGACCAGGTTGGATGCACCACACATTTCCACGCTCAAGTCACTTTTAATACATCTGCACGTGGATGTGGAGTCGGGCGTACTCCATGTTTTTGTGTGTATGCACACTTTGTACATGAGGCCCCAAGACAACTTCTGTCAATGTCTGTCTAATCTGCTATTATATATATATATATGTATATAATATAGTGATTCAGCAGCACATAGTGTTTGTGTGTGTGTGATGTATGTGATAGTAGATTAGACAGATGTTGACAAAAGCTGTCCTGGTGAGCATGTCCAACTCATGTCCAATCAACTGAATTTAGCTGAGGCGGAATCCAATTAAGCTGTAGATACATTTCAAGGATGATCAGTGGAAACACAGTGCACTTGAGCTCAATTTTGAGCTTCATGGCTGTACATAAGATTTCTTGTCATTATTTTTTGTTGTGTTTTTAACTTTCAAAAATCTGACAGGGGGGGGGGCGTGTCCGCCCACACCCATGGCTGTGAAGCTTTCTGCTTCTGCTCCAGGCTGCAGTGGCTGCACCACACCTCGTCCGTGTCTTTGTTGATTTCAGGCATTTTTCCCCACAGATTACAGGCCAGTGACTGTAGCGCACTGGTAAAGTTTCTGTTTGGTAATCAGAGTGTATGGGTTTGAATCCTGTGAGTTACATTTTTTTTTTTCTAACCAGGGTTATTTAACCTTGGGGTTCTATATTGCCTCCCCTTTTATGTATTTTTCATATCAACCCAGTGATATTCACTCATTACACAGCTGGTTTTTTATTTTATTGTTCTCCACATCAGCAGCGCAATGTGGTGCAGCTACTCGCACTGTGTTCCTGCTCAAAGGACACCGTCGCGTGCATGAACCATCACACCGGGATTGTGCATGCCTGCCCGTCGGCGCCATGTTTCGTGGTTCGCTCATATGAGCTGTATCGCCGTGAGTCACCCTGAGTTGCATATATTCGCACGATGTGTGAAGGGGCCCTAAATGAAGCATTTCTGGGTGCTCTCTCAGTGCTTTTGTGCTTTGGAAAAATAAAAGAACAATGCTGTTCTTTTATTTTTCCAATGGGGCCTGAATTGACGTCTGTCTGATGACCATTCTGACATGACTACTGTAGATGTTTGTGGAGGCCACAGCATACTGAGCCTGGAGTGTGTTGTTTTGCCACGTGACGTCAACACTGGTTACAAGTCCATCAACGAACATTTAAAATACAGTTATCACCAGTGGGTAATAAAAACTGAGGACAAAAAAAATAATCAGAATGCTTCCTCACAGCAGCTAAAATGTTTGGGGTTGTCTTAAATCAATGCTGACATTTTCAGTGAGTCATATTTATGTTAAGATGAAACACTGTATGAGATTTCCTCTTTCCACTGCCAATAAAAAAAAAAAAAAAACATTGTCAACCTGCACTGTCAGAAACATAAAATAATGGACACAAAGAGAGAACGAGTTTATAAAAAAAATAAATACCTCCACAGAGATATTATCAATGTCTTTCACAAAGGTCAGTTCAATCACACAGTTTCACTTCCTAACAGTCACACGCCCAGTAGATGATCTGTCATCTCCATATTAATGTGAAGATTGGATGAATAATCTTTTGCTGTCTCAGATTCTCAAAGCCAAATTCAATTACTCTGTAAACCCTCTAATAATTAGTATGAAACGAAGTACAGACATGAATGAAAGTGAGGAAAATTACATTTCGAGCACACTAATCTCACAAATTCTCAAAAATCTGTTGTGGGAAATATTACTTTAAACAAGGGAATGACATGTACAGGCATATCTCTTCTTTATTTTTCTCAAAAATTACATAAAAAAACGAAAGTAGCCTTTCTGAATATATCCAGCCAAGAAAAAGCAAAACAGTGATCGATAGTGTGCATCCAGAAAGCATTCACAGTGCTTCACTCTTTCCTCATTTTGTTATGTTACAGCCTTATTACAAAATGGATGAAATTCAATTTTCCCTCAAAATTCTACACAAAATACCCCATAATGAAACTCAGATTTTATTTTTTATTTTTTTTTTAGATTTTTGGCAAATTCATTAAAAATAAAATATCTAAGAAATCACACCTGTATAAGTATTTACAGTCTTTACCGTGAAATTAAAAACTGAGCTCAAGGTTTCCATGCAGTTTGCATTGATCATCTTTGAGTTTCTGCAGCTTTTTTGGCGTCCACCTGGGGTAAATTCAGTTGATTGAACATGATTTGGAAAGGCACACACCTGTCGACATATAATGTCCCACAATTGGCAGTTTATGTCAGAGCACAAACCAATCATGAAGTCAAAGGAATTGTCTGCAGACCTCTGAGATGAGGCATAAATCTGCTGAAGGGTACACAAACATTTCTGCTGCTTTGAATGTCCCAATGAGCACAGTGGCCTCCATCAACCATAAAGAGATTAAGTTTGGATCCACCAGAACTATTGTTGAAGCTGGCCACCCATCTAAATTGAGTGTTCAGGGGAGAAGGGCCTTAGTCAGTTAGGTGAATAAGAACCCAATGATCACTCTGTCAGAGGTTCAGCATTCCTCTGTGGAGAGAGGAGACTCTTCCAGAAGGACAGCCATCTCTGCAGCAATCCATCAATCAGGCCTGTATGGTAGAGTGCCCAGATGGAAGATACGACTTAGCAAAAGGCACATGGCACCCCTCCTGGAGTTTGCAAAAATGCACCTAAAGGAGTCTCAGATAAGAAGAAACAAAAGTCTCTGTTCTGATGAGACAAAGATTGAACTCTTTGGCATGAAAGCCAGATCTTGTTTGGAGAACACCAGGCACCATCCCTACAGTGAAGCATGGTGGTGGCAGCATCATGCTGTGAAGATGTTTTTCAGTGGCAGGAACTTGGAGACTAGTCAAGATTGAGGGAAAGATGAAGACAGCAATGCACAAAGACATCCTGGATGAAAACCTGTTCCAGAGCACTCCTGACCTCAGACTGGGTCAACGGTTCATTTTTCAGCAGGACAATGACCCTAAGTATACAGCCAAACTATCAAAGGAGTGGCTTCAGGACAACTCTGTGCATGTTCTTGAGTGGCCCAGCCAGATGCCAGACCTGAATCTGACTGAACATCTCTGTAGAAATCTGAAAATGACTGTGCACTGATGCTCTCCATCCAATCTAATGGAGGTTGAGAGGTGCTGCAAAGATGAATTGATGAAACTGCCCGAAGACAGGTGCGCCAAGCTTGTGGCATCATATTTAAGAAGACTTGAGGCTGTAATAACTGCCAAAGGTGCATCAACAAAATATTGAGAGATTTCTTAGGGTTTTTTTTTTATAAATTTGCAAAAATAGATAAAAAAAAAACCCAAAAACATTGGTCGTGTTGTCATTATGGGGTGTTGGGAGTAGATTTTTGAGGGGAAAAAATTAATTTACTCCGTTTTGGGAAAAGGCTGTAGCATAACAAATTGTGGAAAAAAGTGAAGCACTGTGAATACTTTCTGGATGCACCGTATGATGGGCTGATTAATTTCTGAGTGGACTACTAGAAAAGTATGTAATTTTCTGAAAGGCATAGGGAGGCCTTGACAGACTAGATGAGCAGCTGATCATCTTTCTTAAAAAGTTGTTTCTTTCCAACAGAAATAACCCAGTGGAACCCTCTGCACTGCCGCACAGAATTCTTTGCTGAAATATAATCCCAAACCGAATTTGAGGCTCCACACACATAAAACAGGCTGACACATAAAACAGCTCTGGGAACATTATTAAGCTCCAGCTGTTGGGAAGGTGTAGTGACACGGACCCACAACAGGGGGCGTTAATGAACGGACAATGGATTAAGCCAAAAAGTAACAATTTAATGTTGTGAATTGCACAACGGAATACAGACAGTTGCAGTTGAGGAGTACAGTCAATCATACACAAGGTGACGTGTGGGCAGGCTCGAGGATAGAAGACGTCTGTCCAGAGAAGAGCCAGATCCCACACGGCTTCCACCACCAACGGATCTGAAGAACACCGGAGCCGCCAAGTCCTGGGTCCCAGGTGGCCACCGTCTCCAGCTGTCAGACCAGGTACTGCTGGCAGAAACAGAAACAGTTAATGGTGGGTGTGTGAAGACACACCCAGTAATTGTTCCCTGAGTAGTTCCTCCGGGAGGGAGAACCTCCACCTCCAGATACAATGTCACCCGTGCAGCTCCTGTTGGTCTCCTTCTTGGATGGAGTGAGAGACGAAGAACGTTGTCCTCTCACTGTCCGCCAATCCAGCCTCCAATAGAGCCCGCAGGAACACGGCTGCACACAGACCACTGCTTTTAGACAACGATAATCACAGCAGAGAAAATTACCTTGCTTGGTAGCTGATTTCTTGGCGGGGAGGTAGAGTTGCAGTCCGGCCTTTATGGTGGCGGTGATGTGATGTGGATGAGTGACAGCTGGTGCTGATGACGAGTGACAGCTGTCACTCCCGGTTGCTATGACGCCCTCTCGTGCTTGAAGCTCGCACTTCAAGCAGGGCTCCATCTGGTGGTGGTGGGCCAGCAGTACCTCCTCTTCAGCGGCCCACACAACAGGACCCCCCCCTCGACCAGGCTTGTCCGGGTGCCGCCGGTAGAAGTCGGCCAGGAGGGCCGGGTCCAGGATGAAGCTCCTCTTCACCCAGGAGTGTTCTTCGGGTCCAACCCCTCCCAGTCCACCAAATACTGGAACCCCCGGCCCATCCGACGGATGTCCAGGGCGCACAGTCCAAGCCGGCTCCCTGTCAATGATCCGGCCAGGCGGCGGCGCCGGTCCAGGGGCACAGAGGGAAAAGGTATGGCTGGGTTTGAGTCATGACACGTGAAAAACCGGGTGTATCCGCATTGAAGCTGGTAGCTTTAGCTTCACTGCAGCAGGACTGAGGACTTTTAGGATGGTGAAGGGTCCTATGAATCTGTCCTTAAGTTTTTGGGATTCCACCTGCAGGGGGATGTCCTTTGTAGATAGCCAGACCGCCTGCCCAGGCAGATACGTAGGGGCCGGGGCACGCCGGCGGTCTGCATGGGCCTTAGCCCTCGTCCGGGCTTTGAGCAGGGCAGAGCGGGAAGTATGCCACATCCGACTGCACCTCCTCAGATGGGCCTGGACCGAGGCTACCCTGACCTCTCCCTCCACTAGCGGAAATAATGGGGGCTGGTACCCCAAACATACCTCGAATGGGGAGAGGCCGGTGGCAGAGGACACTTGGCTATTATGAGCATACTCGATCCAGGCCAGATGGTCACTCCAGGTCGTCGGGTGCGCGGAGGTCATGCAGTGGAGGGCCTGCTCCAATTCCTGATTCGTCCGCTCTGCCTGCCCATTCGTCTGGGGGTGGTACCCAGACGAGAGACTTACGGTGGCCCCCAGTTCCCTGCAGAAACTCCTCCAGACCTGGGAGGAGAACTGAGGACCACAATCTGAGACAATGTCTGATGGAATCCCATGCAGACGCACGACATGGTGGACCAGGAGGTCTGCAGTCTCCTGGGCCTTCGGGAGCTTCGGGAGGGCCACGAAGTGGGCTGCCTTGGAGAACCGGTCCACTATCGTGAGGATGGTAGTCTTGCCCTGGGACGGCGGGAGGCCCGTGACGAAGTCCAGGCCGATGTGAGACCAGGGGCGATGAGGCACTGGCAGAGGCTGGAGGAGGCCTTGGGTCTTTTGGTGGTCCGCTTTGCCCCTGGCGCAGGTGGCGCAGGCCTGGACGTACTCCTGGACGTCGGCTTCCAGAGACGCCCACCAGAAGCACTGCCGGACAACTGCCACGGTTCTTCGCACCCCTGGGTGGCAGGAGAGCTTGGAACCGTGACAGAAGTCCAGGACTGCAGCCCTGGCCTCTGGTGGGACGTACATTTTGCTCTTCGGTCCAGTCCCCCGGGTCCTGGTTCCGTGTCAGGGCCTCCCGGACGGTCTTCTCCACGTCCCAGGTGAGGCTGGCCATGACAGTGGACTCGGGGATGATGGTTTCTGTTGGGTCTGACAGCTCTGTCCTGACTTCCTCCTCGTGCACCCGGGACAGGGCGTCAGACCGTTGGTTCTTCGTCCCGGGATGGTATGTGATCCGAAAGTCAAAATGTTCGAAGAACAGTGACCAGCGGGCTTGCCTGGGGTTCAGACGCTTGGCGGTCCGGATGTACTCCAGGTTCCGATGGTCTGTGAAAACCGTGAATGGTACCGAAGCTCCTTCCAACAGGTGTCTCCACTTCTCCAGAGCCTCCTTCACCGCAAGAAGTTCCCAATTGCCGATGTCATAATTCCTTTCAGCCGGGGTCAACCTGTGGGAAAAATAGGCACATGGGTGGAGAACCTTGTCGGACTCCCCGCTCTGGGATAGCACAACTCCTATCCCTGAGTCAGAGGCGTCCACTTCAACTATAAACTGGCGATTTGGATCGGGCTGCACCAGAACTGGTACATTCGAGAACTGGCGTTTCAACTCCCTAAACGCGGCTTCGCACCCGATCCAACCAGGTGAAGGGGACTTTAGTGGAGGTCAGGGCTGTCAGGGGGCTAACCACCTGACTATAGCCCTTGATGAACCTCCAGTAAAAATTAGCAAAACGAGGAACTGTTGTAGTTTCCTACGGTTTGTTGGTTGGGGCCAATCTCTCACCGCCGCTACCTTGGCCGGATCAGGTGCGACGGAGTTCGAGGAGATGATGAACCCCAGGAAGGACAAAGAAGTACGGTGGAACTTGCACTTCTCGCCCTTCACAAACAGCCGGTTCTCCAGCAACCGCTGCAGGACCTGACGTACATACGTAACATGAGTCTCAGGATCCGGGGAAAAGATGAGTATATCGTCTAGATATATGAAGACAAACTGATGCAGGAAGTCCCGCAAGACATCATTAACCAAAGCTTGGAACGTCGCGGGGGCGTTAGTGAGGCCGAACGGCATGACCAGGTACTCAAAGTGACCTAACGGGGTGTTAAATGCCGTCTTCCATTCGTCTCCCTTCCGGATCCGAACCAGGTGGTACGCATTCCTAAGATCCAGTTTTGTGAAAATATGGGCTCCATGCAGGGGTGTGAACACTGAATCTAACAGGGGCAGAGGGTATCGGTTGCGAACCGTGATCTCGTTCAGCCCCCTGCAATCAATGCAAGGACGGAGTCCGCCGTCCTTTTTGCCCACGAAAAAGAAACCTGCACCCATCAGGGAGGTCGAGTTCCGGATCAGCCCGGCAGCTAATGAGTCCCGGATGTAGGTCTCCATTGATTCTCGCTCAGGACGTGAGAGGTTGTACAGCCTGCTGGACGGGTATTCAACGCCCGGGATCAAATCAATGGCACAATCGTACGGACGGTGCGGGGGAAGGGTGAGTGCCAGATCTTTGCTGAAAACGTCAGCAAGATCGTGGTACTCACTTGGCACCGCCGTCAGATTGGGGGGGACTTTAACCTCCTCACTAGCTGTCACACGAGGCAGAACCGAGGATCCGAGACATTCCCGGTGGCAGGTTTCGCTCCACTGAGCCACAACCCCAGACGGCCAATCAATCCGGGGATTGTGTTTTATCATCCAAGGATAACCCAGTATCACACGGGAGGTAGAAGGTGTTACATAAAACACAATCTCCTCTCTGTGATTACCAGACACCACCAATGTCACTGGCTGTGTCTGGTGTGTGATTAATGGAAGAAGGGTGCCATCTAGTGCCCGTACCTTCAAAGGTGAAGGTAGAGCCACTAGAGGGAGCCCGACTTCCCTTGCCCATCTGCTGTCCAGCAGATTCCCCTCCGACCCCGTGTTCACCAGTGCTGGGGCGTGAAGGGTTAAATCCCCACTCAGGATCGTGACTGGGATGCTTGCAGATTTACGGGGGCTCCCCGTGTGGGTATTGTGACCCACCCTTAGCCCAGTCTCTAAGGACGAGTGCTGCTGTATTGACCATTTGGGGCATTTTTTCTGTGTGTGCTCGGTTGAGCTGCAGAGAAAACACTCCCCACGGACCAGTCTCATTTGTCTCTGATCTGATCGCCTTTTGGCCCTGCTCATTTCCATAGTAACGTCAGCAGGGGGAGCTGTCGTCACATGGAGTGCCCTGGCTGTGGAGCATGGGGAAGACGGCTCCTTTTCGGGCCCGGGAGGAAGAGGGACGGGTTGTGCCTGACCACGCCCTTCGTCTCGCTCCCGTCGGTGTTCTGTTAATCGGTTGTCTAACCGTATAACCAGGTCGATAAGCCCGTCTAAATCCCGCGGCTCGTCCTTCGCCACCAGGTGCTCCTTAAGGACCAGAGACAGTCCGTTTACAAAGCCGGCGCGGAGCGCAACAGTATTCCAGCCGGCTTGCGCTGCCGCAATGCGGAAGTTGACTGCATATTTAGCTGCGCTCCGACACCCGTCTTATCGACAGTAGCACGCTTGAAGCAGTCTCGCCTCTATGAGGGTGGTCGAACACCTGTCGGAACTCCCTCACAAACCCAGTATATGTCGTTAGGAGCCGGGAATTCTGCTCCCAGAGCGCCGTAGCCCAGGCGCGTGTCTCTCCTCGAAGCAAATTTATAACGTAAGCCACCCGGCTAGCGTCTGACGCGTACATGAAGGGACGCTGTGAAAAGATGAGCGAGCACTGCATCAAGAATTCCGCGCACGTCTCAACACAGCCTCCGTACGGCTCCGGAGGGCTTATGTATGCTTCAGGGGAAGGTGGGGGGGTTCGTTGAACGACCAGTGGAACGTCTGTTTCTGGCATTCGGTCAGCAGGAGGAGGTGCTGCAGCAGCGCCCTGAGCATGCGCTTCCACCTGGGCGGTAAGAGCCTCCATCCTCCGATTGAGAATAACGCTCTGCTCAGTGACTAAGTCCAACCGAGCAGTGAAAGTGGTTAAGATTTGCTGCAGCTCACCTAACACACCTCCTGCTGACGCCTGTGCACCTCGCTCTTCCATTGGCTGTTCAAGCGATGGTTGACGCCCCTCGGGATCCATGACGCTGGCCGAGAAATCCT
The DNA here is from genome assembly GCF_902500255.1 of Thalassophryne amazonica. Lineage (NCBI taxonomy): Eukaryota > Metazoa > Chordata > Actinopteri > Batrachoidiformes > Batrachoididae > Thalassophryne > Thalassophryne amazonica. The sequence continues at coordinate 30,560,078 of NC_047103.1, read as the reverse complement.
GTTGGGAAGGTGTAGTGACACGGACCCACAACAGGGGGTGTTAATGAACGGACAATGGATTAAGCCTAAAAGTAACAATTTAATGTTGTGAATTGCACAACGGAATACAGACAATTGCAGTTGAGGAGTACAGCCAATCATACACAAGGTGACGTGTGGTCAGGCTCGAGGATAGAAGACGTCTGTCCAGAGAAGAGCTGGATCCCACACGGCTTCCACCACCAACGGATCTGAAAAACACCGGAGCCGCCAAGTCCTGGGTCCCAGGTGGCCACCGTCTCCAGCTGTCAGACCAGGTACTGCTGGCAGAAACAGAAACAGTTAATGGTGGGTGTGTGAAGACACACCCAGTAATCATTCCCTGAGTAGTTCCTCCGGGAGGGAGAACCTCCACCTCCAGATACAATGTCACCTGTGCAGCTCCTGTTGGTCTCCTTCTTGGATGGAGTGAGAGACGAAGAACGTTGTCCTCTCACTGTCCGCCAATCCAGCCTCCAATAGAGCCCGCAGGAACACGGCTGCACACAGACCACTGTTTTTAGACAACGATAATCACAGCAGAGAAAATTACCTTGCTTGGTAGCTGATTTCTCGGCGGGGAGGTAGAGTTGCAGTCCGGCCTTTATGGTGGCGGTGATGTGATGTGGATGAGTGACAGCTGGTGCTGATGACGAGTGACAGCTGTCACTCCCGGTTGCTATGACGCCCTCTCGTGCTTGAAGCCCGCACTTCAAGCAGGGCGCCATCTGGTGGTGGTGGGCCAGCATTACCTCCTCTTTAGCGGCCCACACAACACCAGCCTGGGCATGTGTGTTGGCATTTGGGGATTCTAAACCAAGCACCAATCTCCGCCAATGGCCACTAGTTTTATGGTTAGGGGTTCGGGTGGAACCGAACTGTTTCAGACTATGGACCCACACGCACGGAACTGGACATGGAGAGGAGCTCAAAAGGAAAAATATATTTATTTACAACAAATAAATGAAATGCTGTGCTGGGATGCCTGCAGTATAGAGCGTGGCCCACCTCCTGGCGGTGAAATAAGGGACCTGCAGTTTCCTGGGCCAGTCTTGAAGGAATAATGTCAACTAAGGATTCTATGACCAGGGCCAGGTGGAACGCTCACCTCAGCACCCAGGAACTAAGGAAGAAGACACACAGGGTGAGTGAAAAGCACTCGTAACATTGTCTTCAAAAACAGTCACAGTTCGATACAGGCTTAACACAGGGTGCTTTAGGGGTCAGAAAATAATGTTCTCTTCTTAAGAAATAAAGTTCATTGTTCAGTAATTGTTCATAGTTTATAAGTTGTACCCAAATGTCAGAGGTCAAGTGCTGCGTGTGGTAATGCAGTTCCAACTAAGCAGGACTTGATACAGCTGAGTTCTCAATGGTTTGATATCGGGGTTCATGCAGTTCTTGGGGAGAGTTCTTGACACAGTTCTTTATCATAGAACAGTCACAAACAGGGACGAGTGAGAAAGGAATCTCACTTAGATGAGGGGAACTTAACTGGCGTGTAGTCAAGACGCGCTACACGGCGAGAGTTGAAGAGTTCCCAAAGTGAAGTACCTGTACAGGTAGTCAGAGCCAGGATCCAGGTCTGCTTGGGAGCTGTCCAGGAATCATCTGGAACACAGGGAAAAGACAGTTTGCTCTTATACAGGAATTAGAGGGGAAGGCCAGCGTTACCTGAGCACAAGCTGCTGGAAGCCTCGTTATCCCAAGCTCACAGCCAGAAGACACAGTCATGGTCATGGGGCAGCAATCAGGCCTGGTCCCCCTGGCATCTGTCTGGACCACGGAATGAGGCTGTGAAAGCTGTCAAGGCAAAAATGAGGACAGCAAGGCACCAAACAAGTCTCTGGCCAGGCTTCAAGAGCTTAGAGAAGCATCTGGAGCTCATGGATAGTCATCCAAGAATCTGGCAACTGCTAAACAGAATGCCAGGGTTTAAGTAGTCTATTAATAATCAATCACTCTCTGATCCAGGTGTGGAAAATAACAGAGGCTGCCATCTAGTGGAGAAACTAACAAATGGCACAGGTTAAAAGACAGTTAAAACTAGGATCCAGGGGAAATCCTGACAACCAAAGGCTGGCTCCCAATTGAGTCCATCGCCAAAGAACCACCTTTTCAACCTGGTACACAAAACAGCTGAGTTTTTATACAGGTCATGAGGAATTTTGTTCCAGGTCAACCCTACCAGTCACAAGCAAATGTTGCTAGCTGTTTGAATTGAACTGAATTGAATTTATTAGGCACATATATGCTTACAAAAACAAATCCAATTCAGAGCCACTCCTCTGATCCCATACAGTTCCATCATTTGAAATGATATGTTGTGATTGATTGTGTCAAAAGCCTTTCTTAGGTCAATAAATAAACCTACTATTTCCCTTTGGTCCACATGTTTATTAATCTCTTCTGTTGCATCAAGCAATGCCAGTGTAGTGGACCTTTTTGCTCTAAAACCATACTGACAGTCTTCAAGTAGGTTGTGTTAAAAAGATAAAAGATAAACTTTATTGATCTCACAGAGGAGAAATTCACAAATTCCATGATTTTTTTTCCAACCTGCTATTGTAAAGCTTGTCTAATATTTTGGAAAATTGTGACAATAAAGAAACAGGCCTGTAATTAGTAAAATGATGTTTGTCACAAGATTTGAATAAAGGTTTCACTTTTGTCACTTTCATACCATTTGGGAAAATTCCAGTTTGAAATGATTTATTAAATATATATGTTAATGGGTTGGCAATTTCAGTAATTATTTGCTTTAACATATGTACGTCATTATGATCAGTTGACTTTTTGCTTTTACATGTACGTGTACTGACTATCTTATTAATTTCTCTTTCATCAACTGGGCCAAGGAACAATGTATATGGATTTCTGTCAATTAATTTGTGATTTTCCCATGTACTGTGTGGAATGTCAGCTTCCAAATCTGGCCCAACATTAGCAAAAAGTAAAAGTATGATTTTTACAATTCCGCATAATAGTTGTTAATTTATTTTTATATTCCTTATATATAATCTCTGCCTCTCTTGATTTACTTTTAATGAAATCTCTGTATAGCGTTTTTCTTTTTACAAGCTTTTCAAATGAGTTTAAATGAGTCAACACCCCCGGAGTCACACTAACTGCAAGAACGCTCGTAGCACGGGCCGAGGCGGAGGATTAGCAGCAATCTTCCACTCCAGCTTATTAATTAATCAAAAACCCAGACAGAGCTTTAATTAATTTGAAAGCTTGTCTCTTAGTCTTGTCCATCCAAATTGGAAGTCCCAAAAACCAGTTTTATTTGTTGTTATCTATCGTCCACCTGGTCGTTACTGTGAGTTTCTCTGTGAATTTTCGGACCTTTTGTCTGACTTAGTGCTTAGCTCAGATAAGATAATTATAGTGGGCAAGTTTAACATCCAAACAGATGCTGAGAATGACAGCCTCAACACTGCATTTAATCTATTGTTAGACTCGATTGGCTTTGCTCAAAATGTAAATGAGTCCACCCACCACTTTAATCATACCTTAGATCTTGTTCTGACCTATGGTATGGAAATTGAAGACTTAACAGTATTCCCTGAAAACCTCCTTCTGTCTGATCATTTCTGAATAACATTTACATTTACTCTGATGGACTACCCAGCAGTGGGGAATAAGTTTCATTACAGTAGAAGTCTTTCAGAAAGCGCTGTAACTAGGTTTAAGGATATGATTCCTTCTTTATGTTCTCCAATGCCATATACCAACACAGGGCAGAGTAGCTACCTAAACTCTGTGAGTGAGATAGATTATCTCGTCAATAGTTTTATATCCTCATTGAGGACAACTTTGGATGCTGTAGCTCCTCTGAAAAAGAGAGCCTTAAATCAGAAGTGCCTGACTCCGTGGTATAACTCACAAACTCGCAGCTTAAAGCAGATAACCTGTACGTTGGAGAGGAAATGGGGTCTCACTAATTTAGAAGATCTTCACTTAGCCTGGAAAAAGAGTCTGTTGCTCTATAAAAAAGCCCTCCGTAAAGCTAGGACATCTTACTACTCATCACTAATTGAAGAAAATAAGAACAACCCCAGGTTTCTTTTCAGCACTGTAGCCAGGCTGACAAGGAGTCAGGGCTCTATTGAGCTGAGTATTCCTTTAACGTTAACTAGTAATGACTTCATAACTTTCTTTGCTAATAAAATTTTAACTATTAGAGAAAAAAAATTACTCATAACCATCCCAAAGACATATCGTTCTCTTTGGCTGCTTTCAGTGATGCCGGTATTTGGTTAGACTCTTTCTCTCCGATTGTTCTGTCTGAGTTATTTTCATTAGTTACTTCCTCCAAACCATCAACATGTGTATTAGACCCCATTCCTACCAGGCTGCTCAAGGAAGCCCTACCATTAATTAATGCTTTGATCTTAAATACGTGGTGTGTCCATAAAGTAACGGCCCTTGTTAGAGGACAAGTTTGGACATGTCTATCTCGGCTTTCAGTGCTTACCAGTCGAGTGAGTATAAGAGAACTTGTGGAGAGCTGGAGATGTCCAAACTTGTCCTCTAACACTCCGAAACGGAGGTGTTCCTTTGTCTTGCTTCATCAGCGAATCGGTCGTGATGCACGACGCCTCCGCGCGGCTTTCCATGACAAAATCTCTTGTTAAAAGTGAAATCTGCCGGAAAATGGCTGATGTCCAGCTCTTGTGATAACCAGAGAAAGAGCACACGACGGTCTCGTATCCACAGAGCCATCAGCTTAGAAATGACCCAGTGGTTTGTGCCGCGACGTCGCAGCTCGGAGCGCGGCGCACCGACCGTCCTTAAAGGGGTCCTTAAAGCTGTAGTTAAAGTCCTTATCCTCTGTGAAGCCCGTAAAATTTTCACCAAAAGCCAGATAACTTTTTCGAATGCTTTCCAGGTGCCAGTCTCTAACAGCTTCTGACAAAATTCTGATGGAAAAAAGTCTTTTTCATTCCGCCATTTCCAGACAATGAAAATCTCTACAAGGGGACGGGACCACTCCTTCCACAAGGCGTGCTCACAGGCGAATGACGTCACCGACAGGGGTGGAAAAACTCACGTATGCGCACGAGGGTTCAAGCATGTCTGATGTAAAAACATATGAATGAAATCCATATAGTTTTTTAAAAAAATAAAAAGGACCGTTACTTTATGGACACACCACGTATATTTATTATTTGCACTGTACTGTATAATTGGACAATTTTTGTTGCATATATCGAGAAATATGTTTTCAAATTTGAAATATGCTAAATTAGCATCATGCTCAGTGTAAATGGACTTCCAATCCTGCAGAAATAAACCATTTTTTAAGGCAGTGATAGCTTCTTCTGATTGCAGGCGTTTCCGCCTATTTTCTCATTACATTTTCTTTTAAAATTTAGACCAGATTTATTGACTCAACTGTGTTGGTCCTGTAAACATTTTATTACAAATATCTGAGATAACATTGCTTTCTCTACAGATAATTGTATATTTAGGTCATCTAAGAAATTACTGTCCCAGTATATTTGGTGAGTAAAATTTTCATTTAATTTGGTTTGCATATTACTACTGGGAGTACTATTCACCAGGTATTTTGAACTAGGTGACATTAGCTACATTGATAATGCCACAGTTATTAAGGATATTTGCCCATGGTAGATTTTAATAATTGAACAGAAGCCACCCCTTATTAAAGCCACCGCAAATCAGGTCAAGCCAATTCAGAGAGCATGTGCCGGTGCTGTGCTTTGCCACCTCCATAACACCATGGAACTTGGGTTCTGGATGACAACAACCCAAACAGATAACCAGTCCATCCCACATTTCTAAAATAACCATCTATATGCAGCAGGCAGGTGAAACATGGGCATCCCATCCAACTACAGATATCCTTAACACTCAGGCACCTGCATGTTCAATCATGCACAGAAAAAGGGGCCACATGGCCAAAATGTTGCAGCTGACAGCCCAGTCTACCATTTTTTTCATGCTCCCGTGACGAAATGAATCAAATTTTTGTGACAGGGTTTTTTTTTATCTCACTATTCCTAACCTTAATCCTACCCTGACCCTAACCTTAACCATAACCTAATCTTACTCTTTCCCCCACCCTAACCATAACCTCCTGACCCCCCACCCCGCTTCACTTTTAATTTCGTGCAGCATCATGGAATGAATTAGAAAGAATTTGTGCTGCCGTGGCGAAAATGAGGCACTTTTTGTCACAATATCACAAAGCAACAGATTAATGTATATTTGGTGCTGCTGAATCACGACTTGCAGTGAGACCAGGTTGCAGCTGATGCTCCCTTACAATGCAAGTGATACTCATGAGCTTAGTCTTTCTTAGTAACCACTTGTTTGATACAAAGTCATTCCGGTGGTCTCACAACCATACAGCAAGACAGGCAGCACTGGGACCCTGAACACTTGCACCTTTGTTCACCTGCAAAGATATCAGCATCTCCAAAAACCTCTGTCCAGTGACCGAGTGATTCCGTAAACTCTTCCCAAGTGCCTATCAATCTCAAAGGCCAAATACCCAGAAACATGTATATCACTGCCGAGATACGTGAAACCAATGCAAAGCCCATTTTATCTTATAATCATTTGTCCTGGAAAATAACAAATATAGTTCCTGAATTTCCTGTATCAGAACCCATGTACAGTAGTGTTCAGAATAATAGTAGTGCTATGTGACTAAAAAGATTAATCCAGGTTTTGAGTATATTTCTTATTGTTACATGGAAAACAAGGTACCAGTAGATTCAGTAGATTCTCACAAATCCAACAAGACCAAGCATTCATGATATGCACACACTTAAGGCTATGAAATTTGGCTATTAGTAAAAAAAAAAGTAGAAAAGGGGGTGTTCACAATAATAGTAGCATCTGCTCAAACTCAAAACTATTATGTTCAAACTGCTTTTTTAGCAATCCTGTGAATCACTAAACTAGTATTTAGTTGTATAACCACAGTTTTTCATGATTTCTTCACATCTGTGAGGCATGGAGTCAACCAACCTGTGGCACCTTTCAGCTGTTATTCCACTCCAACATTCTTTAACAACCTTCCACAATTCAATCACATTTCTTGGTTTTGCTTCAGAAACAGCTTTTTTGATTTCACCCCACAAGTTCTCAATTGGATTTAGGTCCGTGGATGGGGCAGGCCACTCCAAAACATTCATTTTGTTGGTTTGGAACCAAGATTTTGCTCATTTACTAGTGTGCTTGGGGTCATTGTCTTGTTGAAACACCCATTTCAAGGGCATGTCCTCTTCAACATAAGGCAACATGATCTCTTCAAGTATTTTATTGTGAGCAAGCACTTGGCGACAGTGGGAAGAAACCTCCAGCAGAACCAGGCTCAGGGAGGGGCCATCTTCTGCTGGGACTGGTTCGGGCTGAGGGGAGAGAATCAGGAAAAAGACATGCTGTGGAAGAGAGCAGAGATCAATCACTAATGATTAAATGCAGAGTGGTGCATACAGAGCAAAAAGAGAAAGAAACACTCAGTGCATCATGGGAACCCCCCAGCAGTCAAAGTCTATAGCAGCATAACTAAGGGATGGTTCAGGGTCACCTGATCCAGCCCTAACTATAAGCTTTAGCAAAACGGAAAGTTTTAAGCCTAATCTTAAAAGTAGAGAAGGTGTCTGTCTCCCTGATCTGAATTGGGAGCTGGTTCCACAGGAGCCTGAAAGCTGAAGGCTCTGCCTCCCATTCTACTCTTAAAAACCCTAGGAACTACAAGTAAGCCTGCAGTCTGAAAGCGAAGTGCTCTATTGGGGTGGTATGGTACTATGAGGTCCCTAAGATAAGATGGGACCTGATTATTCAAAACCTTATAAGTAAGAAGAAGAATTTTAAATTCTATTCTAGAATTAACAGGAAGCCAATGAAGAGAGGCCAATATGGGTGAAATATGTACTCTCCTTCTAGTCCCTGTCAGTACTCTAGCTGCAGCATTTTGAATTAACTGAAGGCTTTTCAGGGAACTTTTAGGACAACCTGATAATAATGAATTACAATAGTCCAGCCTAGAGGAAATAAATGCATGAATTAATTTTTCAGCATCACTCTGAGACAAGACCTTTCTAATTTTAGAGATATTGCGCAAATGCAAAAAAGCAGTCCTACATATTTGCTTAATATGCGCATTGAAGGACATACCCTGATCAAAAATGACTCCAGGATTTCTCACAGTATTACAAGAGGCCAGGGTAATGCCATACAGAGTAAGGATCTGGTTAGACACCATGTTTCTAAGATTTGTGGGGCCAAGTACAATAACTTCAGTTTTATCTGAGTTTAAAAGCAGGAAATTAGAGGTCATCATGTCTTTATGTCTGTAAGACATTCCTGCAGTTTAACTAATTGGTGTGTGTCCTCTGGCTTCATGGATAGATAAAGCATGGGTATCATCTGCGTAACAATGAAAATTTAAGCAATGCTTTCTAATAATACTGCCTAAGGGAAGCATGTATAAAGTGAATAAAATTGGTCCTAGCACAGAACCTTGTGGAACTCCATAATTAACCTTATTCTGTGAAGAAGACTCCCCATTTACATGAACAAATTATAATCTATTAGATAAATATGATTCAAACCACCACATTGCAGTCCCTTTAATACCTATGGCATGCTCTAATATCTGTAATAAAATTTTATGGTCAACAGTATCAAAAGCAGTACTGAATTCTGACTGAAACTAGACCATTCCTCTGCAGATGAGCAGTTAGCTGTTTTACAACTACCCTTTCAAGAATTTTTGAGAGGTAAGGAAGGTTGGAGATTGGCCTATAATTAGCTAAGATAGCTGGGTCAAGTGATGGCTTTTTAAGTAATGGCTTAATTATTGCCACCTTAAAAGCCTGTGGTACATAGCCAACTAATAAAGATAGACTGATCATATTTAAGATCGAAAAATTAATTAATGGTAGGGCTTCCTTGAGCAGCCTGGTAGGAATGGGGTCTAACAGACATGTTGATGTTTTGGAGGAAGTGACTAATGAAAGTAACTCAGACAGAACAATCGGAGAGAAAGAGTCTATCCAAATACCAGCATTACTGAAAGCAGCCGAACATAAAGATATGTCTTTGGGATGGTTATGAATATTTTTTTCTCTAATAGTTAAAATTTTATTTGCAAAGAAAGTCATGAAGTCATTACTAGTTAAAGTTAAAGGAATACTCAGCTCAATAGAGCTCTGACTCTTTGTCAGCCTGGCTACAGTGCTGAAAAGAAACCTAGGGTTGTTCTTATTTTCTTCAATTAGTGATGAATAGTAAGATGTCCTAGCGTTACGAAGGGCTTTTTTATAGAGCAACAGACTCTTTTTCCAGGCTAAGTGAAAATCTTCTAAATTAGTGAGATGCCATTTCCTCTCCAACTTACGGGTTATCTGCTTTAAGCTGCGAGTTTGTGAGTTATACCATGGAGTCAGGCCCTTCTGATTTAAGGCTCTCTTTTTCAGAGGAGCTACAGCATCCAAAGTTGTCTTCAATGAGGATGTAAAACTATTGACGAGATAATCTATCTCACAGAGTTTAGGTAGCTACTCTGCACTGTGTTGGTATATGGCATTGGAGAACATAACAAAGAAGGAACCATATCCTTAAACCTAGTTACAGCGCTTTCCGCAAGACTTCTACTGTAATGAAACTTATTCCCCACTGCTGGGTAGTCCATTAAAGTAAATGTTATTAAGAAATGATCAGAGAGAAGGGTTTTTCAGGGAATACTGTTAAGTCTTCAATTTCCATACCATAAGTCAGAACAAGATCTAAAGCATGGTTAAAGCGGTGGGTGGACTCATTTACATTTTGAGCGAAGCCAATTGAGTCTAATAATAGATTAAATGCAGTGTTGAGGCTGTCATTCTCAGCATCAGTGTGGATGTTAAAATCGCCCACTATAATTATTTTATCTGAGCTAAGCACTAAGTCAGACAAAAGGTCTGAAAATTCACAGAGAAACTCACAGTAACGAACAGGTGGACAATAGATAACAACAAATAAAACCGGTTTTGGGGACTTCCCATTTGGATGGACAAGACTAAGAGTCAAGCTTTCAAATGAATTAAAGCTCTGTCTGGGTTTTTGATTAATTAATAAGCTGGAGTGGAAGATTGCTGCTACTCCTCCTCCTCGGCCTGTGCTACGAGCATTCTGACAGTTAGTGTGACTCGGGGGTGTTGACTCATTTAAACTAACATATTCATCCTGCTGTAACTAGGTTTCTGTAAGGCAGAATAAATCAATATGTTGATCAATTATTATATCAATTACTAACAGGGACTTAGAAGAGAGAGACCTAATGTTTAATAAACCACATTTAACTGTTTTAGTCTGTGGTGCAGTTGAAGGTGCTATATTATTTTTTTTCTTTTTGAATTTTTATGCTTAAATAGATTTTTACTGGTTGTTGGTGGTCTGGGAGCAGGCACCATCTCTATGGGGATGGGGTATTGGGGGGATGGTAGGGGGAGAGAAGCTGCAGAGAGGTGTGTAAGACTACAACTCTGCTTCCTGGTCCCAAACCTGGATAGTCACGGTTTGGAGGGTTTAATAAAATTGGCCAGATTTCTAGAAATGAGAGCTGCTCCATCCAAAGTGTGATGGATGCCATCTCTCCTAACAAGACCATGTTTTCCCCAGAAGCTTTGCCAATTATCTATGAAGCCCACCTCATTTTTTGGACACCACTCAGACAGCCAGCAATTCAAGGAGAACATGCGGCTAACCATGTCACTCCCGGTCCGATTGGGGAGGGGCCCAGAGAAAACTATAGAGTCTGACATTGTTTTTCTAAAGTTACACACCGATTCAATGTTAATTTTAGTGACCACCAATTGGCGTATCCGGGTGTCATTACTGCCGACGTGAATTACAATCTTAGCAAATTTACGCTTAGCCTTAGCAGCAGTTTCAAATTTCCTTCAATGTCGCCTGCTCTGGCCCCCGGAAGACAATTGACTATGGTTGCTGGTGTCGCTAACTTCACATTTCTCAAAACAGAGTCGGCAATAACCAGAGTTTGATCCTCGGCGGGTGTGTTGCCGAATGGGGAAAAACAGCTAGAGATGTGAACGGGTTGGTGGTGTACAGGGGGCTTCTGTTTAGGACTACGCTTCCTCCTCACAGTCACCCAGCCGGCCTGCTTTCCCGGCTGCTCAGGGTCTGCTGGGGGACAGCTAATGGCGGCTAAGCTACCTTGGTCCGCACCAACTCCAGGGGCCTGGCTAGCTGTAGGATTTTCCAAGGTGCGGAGCAGAGTCTCCAATTCGCCCAGCCTGGCCTCCAAAGCTACGAATAAGCTACACTTATTACAAGTACCATAACTGCTAAAGGAGGCCGAGGAATAACTAAACATTTCACACCCAGAGCAGAAAAGTGCGGGAGAGACAGGAGAAGCCGCCATGCTAAACCGGCTAAGAGCTAGTAACTGTGCTAAGCTAGCGGATTCCTAAAAACACACAAAGTGAATAATGTGTAAATAATTTAGAGGTGATTCAGCAGAGGGAGTGCTTTAGTTAAAGCATGTGAAGATTACACTGTGAAACAAATCGTTATCTAGTTATCTAGATCAATCTAACTATGCAGATTAAACAGCTAACAGATACAGCAAAACGCCGCTGTGCTCCGGAACCGGAAGTGATACAATACCGCAGTGAGAGCCAACCACCAGTAGAGGCAAGCAAGAGTCAGAGTTTGTAGTGTCTTGAATGTCCTATTTTCCTCAGGCTTTCAAAGAGAAAAGCATGTTCAACAGGTGCTGGCTTCATCCTTAAATAGGCGACACCTGATTCACACCTGTTTGTTCCACAAAATTGATGAACTCACTGACTGAATGCCACACTAGTATTATTGTGAACACCCCCTTTTCTATGTTTTTTTACTAATAGCCCAATTTCATAGCCTTAAGAGTGTGCATATCATGAATGCTTGGTCTTGTTGGATTTGTGAGAATCTATTGAATCTACTGGTACCTTTTCCCATGTAACAATAAGAAATATACTCAAAACCTGGATTAATCTTTTTAGTCACATAGCACTACTATTATTCTGAACACTACTGTATGCTTAAGTACTGCAGTGTTTAATAAGGGAGAGATGCATAACCCTGTATTATTTACTTAATCTAGTTATGTCTACCATTCCCCCTACAACATCCATCCATTTTCTAAACCAGCATATTCCAGTTAAGGATCACTAGGGTCCATAGGATCCCAGTGTCACGTTTTTTTCGTGCTCCCATCACGAAGTGATTAAAATTTTTGTGACTTTTTTTAACTCACTATTTATAACCCTACTCCTACCCCCAACCCTAACTTTAACCACAACTTAACACTACTCCTTCCCCCAACCCTAACCATAATGACCCCGAGCTCCCTGCTTCACTTTTAATTTTGTGCAGCCATCACAGAATGAATTAGAATGAATTTGTTCTCCCGTGACGAAAATGAGACACTTTTCATCACAATATTACGAACTAATAGATTAATGTCTATTTTTCATGACTTGCCGTGAGACTGGGTTGTCTCTCGCCTATCCCAACAGTCAGTGTGCAAGGGCCAGAGTACACCATGCACAGGCCATCAGTCCATTGCAGGGCTGAAACATACAGACAAATGATCACTCTCTCACTCACACCTACTACTGTCAGACAATCAATCACTCTCTCACTCACACCTACTACTGTCAACTAACCTGCATGTGTTTGGAAGTGGGAGGAAGCCAGAGCATCTGGAGTGAACCCACACAAACTCAAGGAGAAGACATAAACTCCACACAGAAAAGACCAGGTCAGAAACAAACCTGGGACCTTCTAGCTGTGAAGCAACCATGTTAACCACTAAACCACTGTACTGCCCTTCCACAAAACATGGCTCTTTACCACAAAATAACATGAAATTTGGTTTATACTGTCTGCAGTGAAAATAGAAGTTACAATGTTTTTTTTTTTTGTTTGTTTGTTTGTTTGTATTTTCCATGCCATCCCAACTTTGCCAGATTTAGGGTTGTATAACTTTAGATTATTAGTGTATACATTGTGTTGTTTGTTGTTTTTCCTTGTGGGGCAGAAGAGGGTAAAATGGGATGCAAATTGCATAATTCCATCATACAGCACTTTTCTGGAAGTAACTACTCATTATGTTTCACTGTTCCTTTATTTGCATTACACAGTATGAGTCACTGAGTTATTTCTGAGAAGTGAGCTATTGTTAGGCTTGTAAACAATGCAGGGTTGTAATAATTTGCCTTATTTAAACCACCTGTCACTTGCAGCATATGTGTGAGCGGGCCATGCAAATAGAACAAATGCCTCATGATGAGCGTCCTCTGGATAATTGCGCTGGCGTCATTACCGAAAACACACATGATCAACTATTTCAGCATGCAACATTAAAAAAGAAAAATAAAGCTGTTACCTGTGTGTTGTTTCCATTCCATATACCTTCATAATGAAGAGCAATTACAGAGTAAGACTAGAATGCCGGCCTGGCAGCTGCAGGATGAATACATTGTGACATGCCTCATAGCGCAGGGATAATTACGTGAGCTGGATGCAAGAAAAGGGCCCTGCACATGCTATACTGTAGGGGAGGAATTGGCATAGACCTTTTGGAGGTACGAAAGTGATTGGCAAGAGTCACTAGAGAAAATGTTTCCCACAGGGCAAAATAGCTACAGGCATTCACAAGCCAGTGGCAAGACATTTGTGAAAAAGACTGCGAACACTATAAAAAAATTCTGTTGAGTTCCTGGCAGAGTGTCTTAGGTGGAAGTGTAGCTGTCACCATATGGTTCCCCATATTTATCAATAGCTGATAAAGTACAGATGCCCAATTTTAGGGTGGTAAAAAAGGAAAAGGTTTTACAATTTCAACATCATTCATTATATCCTTTAACTTTATCTTTTTATCTCTTAACTTCTTTATTTATGTCCTTTCCAACTAAAATATTGAGCAGGTGGCTCGGTGGGGTTACTAATAGTTAGACTTTGGGCCAATCCCTGGTCATGCTACCTTTGACCAGACACCTAATCAATATTGTCTCAGTCCCCCCAGCTGTAACTGTGTACCAACCTTATTTTAACCAGGTTAGTTCCATTGAGATCGAGATCTTTTTTCAAGGGAGACCATGGCAGTTATAAAGTTTCCAATTCACCTAACCTCCATGTCTTTAAATGTGGTAGGAAACCCAGAGCACCAGGAGGGAACCCATTCAAACATGGGAAGACCATGCAAACTCCACACAGAGAGACCACAGATGAGAATCAATCCCATGACTTTCTTGCTGTGAGGCAACAGTGCTAATCACAAGGTCACCATGCTTGCCCAAACTTAACTTGGAAAGTAACCATTATCAGGGTGGCGTTTCTTCCTGAGAGAATTGCAAACTCATTTGCTTCATGCTAAGGAATCCAGGGCAAAGCAGCAACACCACTGGGCCTCAGGTTCTATATAGGACTTATTTCTAAGTGATGTGTTGAGCAGGTAGCTCAGTAGGATCAGGAGTTGGGCTACCGATAGATTGACCAGGGATCAAGTCCTGATCATGCTACCTGTTTAATCATGACCATTGGTGCATCAAATTACAATAAAACTTTATTGAAAAAGCAAAACAAAGTCAAGTTAACAAGTTAACTGTCAAAGAGGAGCTTATTCTATAAGACCAATCAATTTGTAATGCCTCAGGGTAGAACATGGTAGAACAGCCAAGGCAGCAGCTAACTGACTGAGTGCTGTTTTAAACAGTCTTCAAAATTAGTAAGTTAATAATGCATAATTTACCTCTTTAAGGATCCTCTCCATACTACTCAACACGTCTAAATAATGTTTATGCATGTTGCATGAAGACCAGAAGATGTTCATTGAGAATGTTTTTATACTCAACAAAAATATAAACGCAACACTTTTGGTTTTGCTCCCATTTTGTATAAGATGAACTCAAAGATCTGAAACTTTTTCCACATACACAATATCACCATTTCCCTCAAATATTGTTCACAAACCAGTCTAAATCTGTGATAGTGAGCACTTCTCCTTTGCTGAGATAATCCATCCCACCTCACAGGTGTGCCATATCAAGATGCTGATTAGACACCATGATTAGTGCACAGGTGTGCCTTAGACTGTCCACAATAAAAGGCCACTCTGAAAGGTGCAGTTTTGTTTTATTGGGGGGGGATACCAGTCAGTATCTGGTGTGACCACCATTTGCCTCATGCAGTGCAACACATCTCCTTCGCATAGAGTTGATCAGGTTGTCAATTGTGGCCTGTGGAATGTTGGTCCACTCCTCTTCAATGGCTGTGCGAAGTTGCGACGACGAACTGGAGTCAGGTCGAGACCCCGATGAGGACGACGAGCATGCAGATGAGCTTCCCTGAGACGGTTTCTGACAGTTTGTGCAGATATTCTTTGGTTATGCAAACCGATTGTTTCAGCAGCTGTCCGAGTGGCTGGTCTCAGACGATCTTGGAGGTGAACATGCTGGATGTGGAGGTCCTGGGCTGGTGTGGTTACACGTGGTCTGCAGTTGTGAGGCTGGTTGGATGTACTGCCAAATTCTCTGAAATGGCTTTGGAGACGGCTTATGGTAGAGACATGAACATTCAATACACGAGCAACAGCTCTGGTTGACATTCCTGCTGTCAGCATGCCAACTGCACGCTCCCTCAAATCTTGTGACATCTGTGGCATTGTGCTGTGTGATAAAACTGCACCTTTCAGAGTGGCCTTTTATTGTGGGCAGTCTAAGGCACACCTGTGCACTAATCATGGTGTCTAATCAGCATCTTGGTATGGCACACCTGTGAGGTGGGATGGATTATCTCAGCAAAGGAGAAGTGCTCACTATCACAGATTTAGACTGGTTTGTGAACAATATTTGAGGGAAATGGTGATATTGTGTATGTGGAAAAAGTTTTAGATCTTTGAGTTCATCTCATACAAAATTGGAGCAAAACCAAAAATGTTGCGTTTATATTTTTGTTGAGTGTATTTGGCCGGTCCCATTACATTATATTGCCTGTTAATCTGTGACAGTGTTGGTGTTATAAATCAATATCACGCCAGTTAAATGAATTATTTTCAGATGAATGAAACTATGAATTTCACAACTTCTAAAAACAAATCTGAGTTTGAAAAATGGTGAAATTTGCATCTATTTCTGACATCATTTTCCTCTCATTAACATGATGAAGTTGATGCCATTGCACAATATTTGTCTCATCTGGTTGGAAACAGGGAGACCACAACATATTGTACTTGAGATGTCGCTGGCAAATTTCACTCAACTATTCAAATATGTGCGTGATGTTCAGAAAAACAAAGAAAGTGAACTCAGCACCAAGTTATTGAAACGAAACATACTGTAATTTGTAATTGATAATCAACCAAAGTAATAGCCTTATTAATGGGTAATATTTTAAATAAACATTTATGTTCTAGACCATAAAACAATACAAAAATCCTGATTTTATTTTGTTTCAAGGGATATGTCCTTGCTGGATTTCATCTTCATTGCCTTAACCGGCTCAAAGCCTTGCCTTCAATGATTACTTTTCATACATTTATATCACATAGCACTCCACTTTACTAAATATATACCTTTGATTAAAAAAGAACAAAATACACTTTCAGATTGCAGTTCAGCACAAATGGGGAAATGTGGTCACCACTAAATCAATTCCTTCCTGTCACTGAAATCTGCAATGCCTCATTCGACAAAAGAAAGATCATCTTCATGTAAACAGAATGTTATATTGATTTTAAATAGTTCACAATATCCAGGGGGATTGGTTTGGAGACAATGCTGCTCATTTCTACAGCGACTTCAGCAGGAAAAAAATCATTAGCAAAACAGTAATAAGACACCATACATTGACTAAACTCATCCTTTACGCATGATGAAAATAGTGTTTTCTATGGACTGGAGGGTGTAGTAGGTTTAAACAAGACTAATAGGAGTTTATAGTGGCACTTAAACACCTGTGATTTAAAGTGTATGAAGCACTGAATGTTACGGCTGCAAAAAAAATGTATTTAAATGCTTTTCAGTGCATGCTCTTTTATTTTAATGCATGCACTCATTACATTTATCAGAAGAGGCAGACAAAAAGCCTGATCAATGCAGGAAAACATTCTGTGTGTCGGAGGCGAGCTGGTTGGAAAGTCATAGTGAGCTGATGAATAATCAAGTGGCAGTAAAAATGCACAAAATGCAAATCTGTCTCCCAGCAAACATTTTTTTATTATTATTATTATTATTTAGAGAGAGCGAAGTGTTTTACTGAAAGTACTGCAGGCAGTCATATAGTCCAGATTTACACTGTAATACAACAACCAGCGGCCAGACTTTATTCATTTCAAGGTGAAACTAAAGCAATATGCTTTATGCTTCATGCTTGTCCTTTTTTAATCAACACTGAATCCTATTTGAGTCCACTTGAATGTGCATGATTAGACCATGTAGCAACATCCATAAGATGGATTATGAAGTATTTCATCACACTGCACATATGAC
Organism: Thalassophryne amazonica; assembly: GCF_902500255.1. NCBI lineage: Eukaryota > Metazoa > Chordata > Actinopteri > Batrachoidiformes > Batrachoididae > Thalassophryne > Thalassophryne amazonica. The sequence continues at coordinate 30,542,541 of NC_047103.1, read as the reverse complement.
CCTTTATTATATGGCCCTTCTGTATTCAATTTCAAATTACATCCTGCTAATTTGTAGATGAATCATATTAAATGAATCCATGATGTATAGAGGTTGAGACCAAAAGATACCACTGTATTTAATTTAGTGAGGCAGTAGCCTGTCTGTGGAATTACAATGATTGAGATAAGACCACATGTTGAAGGCAACTGTTTCCTCAATACATTATCAGTTAGTGAATTGAAAAGTGATCAGGTGGTTCATGTTTTTAAATCTTATATATATATATATATATATATATAGATAGATAGATAGATAGATAGATTTTTTTTAGCAAAATTATTAAAAACTACCCTTGCCCAAATTTTAGCCTTGAGACAATCCCGTCTCAGAGGTCTACAGACGATTACTTTGACTTCATGCTTGGTTTGTGCTCTGACATGCACTGTCAACTGTGGGACTTTATATGCAGACAGGTGTGTGCCTTTCCAAATCATTGTCCAATCAATTGAATTTACTTCAGGTGGACTCCAATTTAGCTGTAGAAACATATCAAACATGATCAGTGGAAACAGGATGCATCTGAGCTCAATGTTGAGCTTCATAGCAAATGCTGTGAATATTTATGTACATGTGACTTCTTATACCCCTGTCACACATAGCCGGAATCACAAAGAGTGGCGTCGGACTTATAAATTGGTGCACATCCGAAAAGTGCTGGATTTCAGTTCCAAAACGTTTTGACAGCCATCTGCGGAAGTCGACAGAGTAGGTCAAAATCGGCCAGCAGCCCCAAGTGTGATGCGCATGTTCAAAACTCTCCGGGCACAGTTGAGATGGGACACCTATCCGATGGCGGTCCATGTGTAATCTGACGAATATCTGACTGAAATTTACATATTCCAACTGCATCAAAACATCATCTGAAACGATCTGATTGAGCTCTGAGATCGATCGGTCAAAGCAAAGCCTGCCAACATGCTGTGCTACGTTTGTCCACCTCCACTGGACACTGGGCAGGGAGGGTGAAGGTTATTTAATAACATGTATGTGGCACTGTGCATGCATTGGAGGCTCAGTGCTCAGCGCCGCAACACAGCTGAACGGGATGTCACCGCTGTAATGCATGTATTATTACACATTCAGCTCCTACGTCTGTAGCAGATATGATGTAGAAATGTTTGTCCAGCACATGGAGACATAAATAACCTCTGGTACCTTGCACTCCACAGCGCAGCGTAGACAGATGGTCAAGTTCCTTTTCACCCGGCTGCGCTGAGTGCTGGCAATGTTGATCAGCTGACAAATACATAATCCACCTCTTGCATAAATAAATCCCATGTGAAGTGCTGTCCTGCACCGATAATCCAACTGCAGTTGTGTGAAGATGTGTATCAAGTAAAATGACAACAAAAAAAGAGTTTTAAAAAAAGAGAAAAGAAAAAGTCCACTGGCTGCATCTGAAAGTTGCGCACGTGGGAAGTTGGTGCACTGCCAGTACAGTCCAACAGCAGTTAGGAGTCCAGCCAGACGAAAAAAATCTACCAATGCAAGTATATACTGATCAAACACCTAAAGGGATTTTTCCACGGACTGTACAACAGCAGGTGATCACTGACAGCTGTCAACCTATTTGTGCACTCTCTGGATGGACAGCTCCTCTGCTCGCATGCACAACGTGCATCCCACGTGCGTACACAGAGTGGCTGGTACAGTGTTTATGAACACACATACACACAGCTGAGCGAACATTTCGGTCACACACTCGCACACTGCTTTGATCACCTGTTCTACACATGCAGGTACACGCAGCTCGTTCAGCCATTGTGAACACATGCGCAGCTGAGTGGACACACATTCATTACTCAGATTGCCTGTTCTATGCATGTACATGCACGCACTCCATCATGTGAGATACACAGTGATGACAGGTCAGTTTAGCGCTGGGAATGACGAGCGGGGATTTGGTTGCGTGAGTGAGTGAGTGGGTGAGTGACAGCTCCAATGTGGGTGGCGTCTGACAACAGTCTGTTTCATCTGACTGTTGTCTGAAATATGTTTGGGTGGCATCTTGCAGGTGTGAGCTAGGCATTCAGACCACAGCTGACCATGCCTCTTTTCCTCCCGACTGTGTCCAATTATGGCGATATTTGCCGTGTCAGAATGGTTCCTCCACATTCTTGCTATGTATGATGGGGCTTCACTTTTATTTTAAATAAATCTGAAAAAATCTCTAAACAAAAAACTTTTTTTCACACTGTCATTATGGGATATTATTATTATTATTATTATTATTATTATTATTATTATTATGTGTAGAATTTTGAAGAAAAATATAATTTCATCCATTTCGGAATAAGGATGTTATATAATGTGAAAACGTCAAGTGGTATGAATACTTTCTGGATGCACTGTAAGACAGATGCAGATTCACCTAAACAGTAACAGCTGTATGTCTCATAAAAAGCAGCTGGTTCCTTTTATCTCATGAACTCACAACCAATAGGAAATGTTCACATTATTTAAAAATGTTATAACTCATCTCTGCAGTTTGCAGATGTCAGCCAGAAGTGCTACCGCCTCCACCCTTCCACCACCAGTTGGTCCCTGTTTACATCTGGGGTAGGCTCAGTGTGCATGACTAGTTTCAATTCAAAGTTGAGAAATGACTGCTTCTAAGAATGCACAAGATGGACAACCATGTGCTATATCTTTTCTAGGTTAGGCTGAAACCTTCTCAATTGTCCCTTGTATCAACTGATAGCTAGTTGTAATAACCAACAGCTGGTTTCTTGTTTTAAATTCAGTGAAATGTGTTGATTCAGAGATTCAAAGCACACTTCAAAATTCCATGGAGTGCTTCACACTGATGTTGGCCTGAAATCATGTAATTTTGTTTGATGATTACAAAAGCCAACTCAGTTTCATGGCAAGTCATGATTCCGCAGCACGAAATACACATTAATCTATTGGTTCATGATATAGTGACGACAAGCGCGTCATTTTCGTCACGGGAGCACAAATTCATTCTAATTAATTCCGTGATGGCTGCACAAAATTAATAGTGAAGCGGGGGGTCGGGCTGGTTATGGTTAGGGTTGGGTGCAGGAGTAGGACTAGGTTATGGTTAAGGTTAGGGTTGGAGTAGGGTTAATAATAGTGAGTTTAAAAAAGTCACGGAAATTTGACTCATTTTGTGACAGGCGCACAAAAAAAAAACAAAAAAAAACATGAGACTGGGCTGCAAAAGCAAATGGACAAAATAAGAGGAAAGTAGCTGGAAGCTGGAACATGAATACCATGGCAGCCATTTTATTTATTTATTTATTTATTTATTTTCAGCCAGTGATTGCGGGTGAGGGTGGCCTTTGCACCAATTGGAAATTAGTTGCCAAAATTCAAAAAATCAACCTAAAAGTCATCAAAAGTTTTAGTGAACAGAGGAGATGACTTCAAGGTATGCCTTTGCCAAATAGGTTATTTCAGGAACACAACAAATGCACTTTTGGGTTAACTAATGTCAATGTTGTTAAATATACCACTCTACCTTTAGAAGAATTTGAAACTATTCAAAATTAAAAAAAAAAAACATTTAACACCATTTATTCCTGTTTTTGCACACTATTGATACAACTGTTTTTTTGTTTGTTTGTTTTTAACAATTTGAGTTAATTATGAACCAGCAAAGCTTGGCTTTATTCCATAACTTTTCTGTGCTTTCCCTGGATTATAATCACACTCATGGTGTTATGAAATGGTGTGCTTGGGCTCATTTTCTTCCAGAAGAGACATGATTTTTTTCAAGATGTTCATATACCAATGCAATGCTATGAGAAACATGAGTAATAGAACACTGGATAATAAAACATTGGGAATATGTCTTCCAGGCCATGCACACCCATCGCTATGGGTGGGCCCTAGGGAGCAGTGCCCGCCCACTGATATGCTTGGGCTCGCCCACACAAGCCAGATCACAGTCACAGATCTCAAATAAATAAATAGATAAATAAAATCCTAATTTAATTTTATTGTACTTGCTTTGGGTTAAAACGGCCAGTGTTGCATAATCGCTAACATTAAATATATTAAAACCGTGTGAGTTTGTTGGAAAGTTTGTCTACGTATGTAATCACATCAGTGTTGCCCAGCAACAATCAGTTACCGCGTTTATGGGGGGAAATGAAGTGTGAGTTTTTGCCAGCAGACAGCAGCTAGTTTTTGTGCTTTCTTAAATACATAACTGGTTTAAAACCCCAATATCGGTAACTTCGGATAAACCAACACAGGATGTCGTTGGCAAAGAAAACCCTGGACCCATTTCTACCTCCGTGGATCCTGTACTGACACAGGGTGGATGAAAGAGAGGCACTCTACTCAAAGTAGGTCCAAATTTTTATTGTGTGTGTGTGTGTGTGTGTGTGTATCAGAGGCGATTGCTAAGACTGCAAGGGAAGCTCAGCTTCCTCTAAAATGTCAAAAAATAAGTGATCAAATATATACTGTTGTGTGTACATGTCATTGACTAAATATGCGCTACAACGCGCTCAACTTTTGTTCAGAATCAGCTTCTTATCACTGGTAACGGCGCGGCTTTCCTCTCACTCAAACCCGCAGCTTCACAGTGCTTTAAACAGTGTGGACGCTGAGCGTCCACAGAGTTCAATAGTGAAGCAAAGAGTGCAGCGAAACGAGACGAGTCATTGGATAAATGCTGGGCTTTGTCCCGCCCATCGGACGCTCAGCGTGTCTGGGGGTCTATGGGACAGTGGGCTGGCCTCAGCTGGCCCCAACGCTCAGCTTCTCCATGATGATTGGATGATCTGTCTGAGGCTGAATCCCTTTTTGATTGAAAGTGAAATGAGCGAATCAGCGATCTTTTGGTGTAAACATCCGTGGGAGCATTTTTTAATTTTCATTCTGTTCTGAGTTGAACCGGAGACTGTCCTAATCCTCTTAGCGGGATTTTCTTTGTTAAAAACGACTAGCGACAAATCAAGCTTCTATTTCTGGTGTTTTTTTTTTTTTGTAGCTGCTTGTGTTTGGAGACTGACTTCTATCACTCTTTCTGACTTCTATCGCAGTTTCTGTCCCTACCGAGCAGCGGGTGCTCCGCTGTCACAAAGCACTCACAGGCGCACACACTTCACACTAGCCTCGCGCCAGTCCCAGCTAGCGAGCTAGCTAGGTAGCAAGCTGCACATAATGGCAGACAATTTGAATGTTGTGGACTGGATTTTGGTGAAGCCATTTGATAGTCTTCCTTAACGAAGAAAATCTTAGAGTTAAACAGCAGGGCAGATCAACTCCTCAGATTAATTTGGTGCAAAAGGTGGGGAAAAGTAACAGGTCTTTTCAGCTGTCCTGGTATGACAAAGTGAGCTGGCTGACTGGAAGTGCTGTAACAAATAAAATGTACTGTTTCTTGAAAAGGAACGGAGGGTAGAATTTACGTATAAATAAACCGACACGTTTTATGATGTAGGCCGAAATTGAGCTTCCCCTCCTTGAAAGACCAACATCCGCCACCGGTGTGTGTGTGATGGTAATTGGTACTATTGCTACTGCTACCCCTCTGTTGGTTGCTTTGAAATGCACCCGCCGTGGTGTTTTTTTGTTTGTATAGTTTGAGATGCTGCGTGTGATCTAATACGTTATTTGTACTTGTGTGTGTGTGTGTGTGCGTGTGTGAGTGAGTGTGAGAGAGAGAGAGAGAGAGAGAGAGAGAGAGAGAGAGAGAGAGAGAGCGCTGGTCCGGTCATGGTTAATGTGATGATTATTGTGAGGGATTAGGGCTGCGTGAATAGTAAAATAAGCAAAAATAAGCTATTAATAGTGGTGCCCTCCTGGTGGATTTCATAAGCCCCCCTTAAGACTGAGATCTGGCGACGGGACTGAGGCCATGGGCCCACCCTAAACTGCCCTGGCTTTAGTTTCTAAATTGCTATATTAGATTGGTAATTGTCCTAATATGTGGATTGGTTCAGCTGAATTTAGTCAACAAATAATTTTATAGCATACAAATAATGAATGTTTATGAGTGCATTGGTGAGTATGAAGAAGCAACAATTCTACTGCAAGTCCTTTCTGGCTATTCAAACATCTCTCCCTTTTGCTCCTGAGTGTAAGCCCAGAAACCCGATGGCGAAATCTTATTTCCATCACATTCTTATTTCCACTGGTTGTATCTGTGACCTTGTTCTTTCTGTCATTACCCAAACCATATGTGAAGATACGTGTGAAAATCAACTTTTCAATCAAGAGTATCGCCTTCAGCTCTTCACCATAACAGTCACATTCTGCTCCCGCACCACAGCTTGACCTTATATTGTGGTATTTAAATAATTTTGCATGTATTCTTAAATGTCTATGGCAATTCTCATCTGAACTTACTCATATTTCTTAATATCTGACTACACAATCCAGTTGTTTATAAACTACACCCATCTGCTTTACTACGTGGTCTATTAGATAATAAACCGACCCTTTTATTTTTTTTTAACTATATGGATTTGAATGACGTGCGATTACACCAATCATGCTTGAACCCTCGTGCGCATGCGTGAGTTTTTTCACGCGTGTCGGTGACGTCATTTCCCTGTGGGCAGGCCTTGAGTGAGATGTGGTCCTGCCCTCTCGGCTGAATTCCTTTGTTTCACACGCTGCTCGAGACGGCGCGTTGCTTTATCAAAATTTTTTCTGGACCTGTGAGGAATATCCGAGTGGACACTATTCGAGAAATTAAGCTTGTTTTCGGTGAAAAGTTTAACGGCTGATGATAGATTATGGGGTGTTTCTGTCGGTGTAAGGACTTCCCACGGAGCGGGACGTCCTGCAGCGCTTCCAGCCGCCGTCGTCGGCCTGTTTCGACCTGAAAACATCCTAATTTAAGGCTTAATTCACCCAGGACGTCGTGAGAGAACAAAGAAGATTCAGAAGAGGCCGGCATGAGGACTTTATGCGGACATTCCACTGTTTAAGGACATTTTTTAATGAAAGACGTGCGCGCAAATTCGCCGAGTCGTTTCCGTGACGACTCGGCAAATCTGTGTGCGCCGCGACAGGAAAAACAGCTCCGTGTTGAAAACCATTTGTAAAATTCAGGCGGCTTTTGATGGCTTTCAACAAGTGAGTAACTGAGAAATTGTTTAACAGCTTGGGCATGTTCCAACTTGCCCGTTAAGGTTTCCAACGGAGGTGTTTTTCCTGTCACGACCCCCCGCAGTCGGGTCCGGCCCGACATGCGACTCTGCCCGCACGTTCTTTCATTACAAAATGTCCGTTAACAAAGGACTGTCCGAATAAACTCCTCATGCCGACTTCTTCTGAAAGTTCTCTGTTCTCTGACGACTTACTGGGTCAACAGAGCCTGAAATGTGGAAGTTTTCAACTTGAAATGGTGAGACGCTGCCGCCTCGAAGTGCAGATCGCCGTGAGGCACCGTGGGCCGTCCTTACGGCGACTCTACCAGACCAAAATCTCTCATCAGCCGTTAAAATTTTTACCGAAAACCAGCTGAATTTATCGAATGGTGTCCACTCAGTTGTGCCTTACAGTTTTGAAAAAATTTTTATCAAACAAAGCAGCAGTCTCTGAGCCATTCCTAAACAATGAAAAAATGACGAGAGGGTGGGCCACTCCTCACTCAAAGACTGCCCACAGGAGAATGACGTAACCGACAGCCGTGAAAAAACTCTCGCATGCCCACGAGGGTTCAAGCATGTCTGATGTAATCACACGTGATTCAAATCCATATGGTTTTTGAAAAAAAAACAAACAAGGTCAGATACTTTTCTAATAGACCTTGTATATTGGGCTTAGTGGTTAGCACTGTTGCCTCACAGCAAGAAGGTCATGGGATCCATTCCTACCTGGGGCCTCTCCGTGTAAAGTTTGCATGTTCTCGCCATGTTTGCGTGGGTTCTCACTAGGTGCTCCAGCTTCTTCCCACATCCAAAGTCATAAGGGTTAGGTGGGTTGAAAACTTTAAATTGACTATAGAAATGCGTGTGGATGTGATTGTCTGTCTGTATGTGGCCCTGCCATAGACTGGCATCCTGTTCGGCATGTACTCCATCTCACAGTCCATGGCTGCTGGGATAGGCTCCAGCCACCTGACTCTTAATTGGCGAAAGATGGTATAGAAAATGTATGGATGGATGCTTTACTATATTGTTTTGCTGTCATTTTTAATTAATAAAGACATCTACAATAAGCAGTATAAAGTGTAACCAGTTGTGTGTTGGTCTGTTTATTTCAGCTATGGAATTATTCATAGGAGAAACGCCGCTGGAGACTGACAGCCACTTTGTCAAGTGTTCTCCTCCCCTGCGGTCAGGGTTTGTCTTTAGCCACTGCAAACTTGGCACAAATAATAAATGGCAGCTCAACTTGAAGCCAGTCAAGAGGCAGAAGGATGGTACAGTAAATGTTAGATTCAGGACGGCACAAGCACTGTTCCTGTCAGATAAGCTTGGAGCTAGAATGGTAGCATGCTGGCCATCCTTTGGGAATCGGCAGCATGACAGTAAGGTTGGGAAAAATAAATGGGAGCAAGAAAGAAGGAAAACAAACCAGCAGTGAGCAGTATTTTGCATTAAAATACTCTCATAAAAGACAATTTCAAGTTGGTGATCAAACGTGATGAAGTCTTTTTTCCACATTTCCACAGAGCCCACGAGGAACCGAACAGGCAACTCCAATCTGCTCCTCAGCAGTGGCAGGATTGTCTGTTACACATGTCCGTATAGCTCTGACGTCTCTGTGGCGACAAGCAGATGCCCAGCTCTCGAGTAGTGATGGTAAACATCGGCGGCATTATCAAAGGCCTCAGCTTACCCTGCTCCCCGTCAAGCCTGCGCTCAGCTAATGCCTGCATCTGTAATGTCCCAGAGGCTGCCTTATCTCCCCCGGCCACTTGGATTTGTTGCCAATCTTTGGTTCATGGCAAAGCTCTGATCTGAAGACAAGCTAGCTGTGTGCCAAGGTGGGCAAGAGAAAAAAAGTGACCTCTCGTCACCAGTACTCATCTCTCCCACTTACACCATGCATGCCAGTGGCTCGCCAGCACACTCTGACAGCAGGAACAAAAACAACACTCTTTAGTTTATTAGCCTGTGCTGCTCCTGCATGTTGTCTCTCAATTTAGTGTCCTGCAGTAATGGGGTAAAGGTTAGAATTTGTTGCCAGCACAACAGTGTGGTTCAGTTTACACAGATGCCTTATAAAGATAGTGTGAAGAAAAACCTCTACACATAAAGATGCAATCAGTTACAACTTTGGTGTGTGAATAGCTACTGCAACATGTCCCCAGTAGTTATTTGTCTTCTCATGTTTAACGTGATATTTGTCCTATGATTAATACCTTATTATGCACAGTAATAAGTTATTGTGCAGGTTTGAGATCACCCCTAGTAAAAACATTATTTAATGTACAAAACTGGATTATTTGCAATTTATGTATCTTTTTCCAGTTAAATAAGTTTACATACCACCATTCTACACCAGCTCACATAGAAATGTCCTTGCAGTAGAAAAGGTTTTGTTATCCGAAGCCACCTGCAGCCTCAATTCATCCATTTTTCTAAAGAGGGATCTTACTTGTGCAAGGGAGAGGGAGAGGCTGGGAAACAATGTTTTTTGTGGCTGCTACTGTAGCCTGGCTAACCCACCAGCCCTGCATCCCCGCTTCTGGTTGCATTCCCTGCACCATCTCCACTTCCTTCTCATTGAGATGGTGATCCATAGAGAGCCATGGTCCCCTTGCTACGTGTACCAGGATGCTGTATGAATGAGAAGACTCCACTGTAATACTCATCTTGCATGAAAGTGCAATTTTTAAATGATCGTGTTAACTGTAGGTGGGGTTACCTTGACAGAAAGTTGCAAGACAGTTAGGATGTACATAAACAATAAAACAAACCAGTGAAAGGGGTATGAAAGCAGCCTTTCATCATAGTCCGAAGCAGACATTTTTGGATCTGGCCAAAAGAGGTGGTCATGTCAAAATCGGTCAATGGTTTGGTTTCTTTGGAATGTTAGAAATTATTTTGGGGGGACGACTGAAATTTTTACACCAGTTATAGGATGTTCCTGCAATGTAAGTTCTGCTGAATTGGAATTGTGTAGCTTATCATTTTATTTGCACTTGTCTCATTCTTTAATGCCAATGAAAATGTCATTTTTGGACAATGAGGTTATACAAATTCTTAACATGTCTTATGGATTGCATGTGACATACTGCATGTGAGGATGTTGCTACTGGGGGTACAACCACAATACTGCTATTACAACTACTACAGTGGAACCTCGACATACAAGTCACTCAAAATACAAGTTATTGGAAATATGAGCCGTCACTCAGTCCATATTTTTGTTTGGAACATGAGGGGAATCTGAGTTACAGGTCATGTTTCAGGATGCCACCGGAGTAAAAAAGGAAAGTGGAGAAAAGGAGGAGGAGACGCTTCTAGTGCGGACATTAAGGCAGCGGATGAATACGTCAAACGTTTTTCTGCACTTTTTGCGAAGGAAGGCGATGCCCCACAACAAGTGCTTAACTGTGACAAAACTGGATTATTCTGGAATAAAATGCCAGGGAGGACGTATATGGGTGATACTTTAACTACGGGCACTATTGGCCTTGTAAATGTAATTTCCACCACACCATTGCCTTACAATATAAAGCGCCTTGGGGCAACTCCTTGTTGTGATTTGGCATTCTATACATGTGCTCTGATGTCACTGTTTATCTCCATAGAAACTACCCAAACAATCTTTCATACAAACTGTTTAAAGGGACATTACAGTGTTGTGGTGGAAATTACGGCAATAGTGTGGGACAACTACATTTTCTTTAAAAAAATCACAACAGTTGTATGACATTGAATACCCCAATTATGTTTTGATTATTTTACTGATATATTATTCAGAGATATATTAAAACATTAGAAAAAATGTTTTTTTACCATTCATTTTTATCATTGAAGATCAAAAGTCTGGGTGTGGGACAAGCACAAAACGGCAATATTTGCATATAATGATGCTGAAAAAAGGTGAAAAAGTCATCACAGACTACTAGAACAAATTTCTTAAAACACTTCCATTGTAAAGTTAACTCTAAAAGTGTGAAATTTCCCCTTTTTTCTGTTTTTCATACAATATGATCAAAGGGCATAATAAGTGCCCGTAGTCTAAGAATCACCCACTTACTCTTTAACACATGCCTTTATGATCTCGGAGATAAAGTTGGACTGTTGTTGTCCATACATTTCCCATGGATGGAAAGAGGACATAGACAGTTTTTTAACCATTTAAACAAGAAAAACAAGACATTTCTTACAGCACTGTAAAAACACTTTGTGTGTTTGAATGTGAGTATTCTGACATGATTTTTGCAGCTGTTTTGGCTTGGAAAAATAAATAAAGAAATAAATCCATTAAGCTAATAATAATAATACAATAATACAACCCCAATTCCAATGAAGTTGGGACGTTGTGTAAAATGTAAAAAAAAAAAACAGAATACAATGATGGTGTGATGATGTGATTTGCAAATCTTCTTCAACCTATATTCTATTAAATACACCACAAAGACAAGATATTTAATGTTCAAACTGATACACTTTTTTGTTTTTGTGCAAATATTTGCTCATTTTGAAATGGATGCCTGCAGTAAGTATCAAAAAGTTCTGACGGGGCAACAAAGACTGGTTAAGTTGATGAATGCTCAAAGAACACCGAATTGGGAACAAGTGAGTGTCATGATTGGGTTTAAAAGGAGCATTCCCAAAAGACTCAGCTGTTCACAAGCAATAATGGGGCGAGGATCACCACTGTGTGAACAGCTGCATGAAAAAATAGTCCAACAGTTTAAGAACAATGTTTCTCAACATTCAGTTGCAAGGAATTTAGGGATTCCATCATCTACAATCCATAATATAATCAGAAGATTCATTCAACTCTCTACACGTAAGCGGCAAGGCAGAAAACCAACACTGAATGCCCATGACCTTCGATCCCTCAGGTGACACTGCATTAAAAACCAACATCATTGTGTAAAGGATCTTACCGCGAGGGCTCAAGAACACTTCAGAAAACCATTGTCAGTTAACACAGTTTGTCGCTACATCTACAAGTGCAAGTTAAACATCTACCATGCAAAGCGAAAGCCATACATCAATAACATCCAGAAACACCGCCGCCTTCTCTGGGCCTGACCTCATTTGAAATGGACAGACGCAAAGTGGAAAAGTGTGCTGTGGTCTGATGAGTCCACATTTCAGCACCTGTGATGGTATGGGGGTGTGTTAGTGCCCATGGCATGGGGATCTTACACATCTGTGATGGCGCCATCAATGCTGAAAGGTACATATAGGTTTTGGAGCAGCACATGCTGCCATTCAAGCAATGCCTCTTTCAGGGATGTCCCTTCTTATTTCAGCAAGACAAAGCCAAGCCACATTCTGCACGTTACAACAGCGTGGCTTCGTACTAAAAGAGTGCAGTTGCTAGACTGGCCTGCCTGCAGTCCAGGCCTGTTGCCCATTGAAAATGTGTGGGGCATTACGAAGTGCAAAATATGACAACGGAGATCCCGGACTGTGAACAACAGAAATCAAGAAGAATGGGAAACAATTCCACCTACAAAGCTTCAACAACTAGTGTCCTCAGTTCCCGAACGCTTATTGAATGTTGTTAGAAGGAAAGGTGATGTAACACAGTGGTAAACATACCACTGTCCCAACTTTTTTGAAACGTGTTGCAGGCATCCATTTCAAAATGAGCAAATATTTGCACAAAAACAATAAAGATTATCAGTTTAAACATTAAATATCTGGTCTTTGTGGTGTATTCAATAGAATATAGGTTGAAGAGGATTTGGAAATCATTGTATTCTATTTTTATTTACCTTTGCACAACAAACATCCCAACTTCATTGGAATTTGGGTTGTATAGTGCATCAAAAGACCTACACAAAGTGCATTTATATGGGTTGTGTTTAAAATGAATTTCATTCAGCATCTAATCGTGTCTTCTGTTGATGAGCACAGGCCCATACTTATGCATATTTCATTACAGGCATCTGTGGTGCTTGATAAATGACAGAATGTGAGTATTTTTGTTGAAATAGCTGAAGTCATTAGACCTAAGATTGCTTTTGAAATCATCAGCGGTGATTTTCTTCTGTACCGACTACTACAAACTACTGAAACTGGCCTGATATCAGAAATGACAGAAAATTAAATAATTCAGAGTGGATGCATCACTGTCAACGTGAGTCCCTTTCCTGCTTAATTACCAGCACATGTTAATCTGTGGATGCAGATGAGCAAAAACTTATAAACTCAAGAGGAACATTGGCCATATATACACACCAGCCTGATCAAACAGCCTCATCAGAATCATTAACCCTACAACAGAGTGATGGACACTGCAAAGTCAAATATCCTGCATTGGTCTGTTTGAACTGAGGCTGTGAAGCCCAGTATATCAAATATAGCACAGCTTTAACAAAATGAACCTTGAGACAGATCCATTTTAGTTGATCCAGACATGCTTTGATGTCATTAACATTTCTCCTGATAACTCCGGTTTGATTTTGTGAGTAAGTCTAATTTAATGATGTCCTTCTGTCATACTGCATGTGAATAAAATTTTAGAAATAATCATATTAATGCTCAATTTAATATTAATATATTTATTCTCCCACAGACACCAGTTGATGTTGGTAATAACCATCATATACAGTACTGTGCAAATGATTTAGGCACAACAGACACATTATGAAAGCATGAAAAACTAGCTCATTCCAAGGTTACCTGGCCAACTCTAATTTCCACATTAGAGCTTGTTTGTTTTCTGGTGTTTCCAGACACTCTCCTGCACAGCTTCCATGTCATTTATGCTTCTGGCTCCATGACTATCTGCAGCACATCACGTTGGAAGACTCCAGCTCTCAGTTACAGATCGTGTAGCTCTGCCACGCTTCAGTTAAGTTCCTTCATGTTCTGTGAGATCCTGCTCTCACACTGTTCCTGACAGTGGCTGTGCTTGACTAAGAACTGTTTCCAAGAACTAGTACCAAGTACCAAGAACTATTTCCAAGAACTGTTTCCTAGAACTGTATGAACTCTGATACTGAACCACTAAGAATTTTCCAAGTTGTTTCTAAATTTATGTCCTGCTTAATTGGAACTGCGTCACAAGACGCACCTGACCTCTGGCCTCTGAAGATAACTCACAAACTGTGAACCATTCCTGAACAGCAAACCTTATTTCCTAGACTGTGAACATTAATTCCAGAACTGTGAGCATTCCTTTTTAAGCCTTCAATGAACTGTTTTTTTTTGTTGTTGTTTGTTTGTTTGTTTTTTTAAGGCTTCAGTGTTATGAGTGCAATCACTCACCTCCTCTCTCCTCCGTTCTCCTATTTCCTCTTCTTGGCTCTGTGCATCCCACCTGGTCCCGGTTCCAGTACCATATACTCCAAGATTTCAGTTCTCTTACTGCTTTTTTCCATCTGAGAAATATAGCGAGGATCCGCCCCATCCTGTCCATGGCTGATGCTGAGACCCTGATTCATGCTTTTGTTTCTTCTAGACTAGATTATTGTAATGTTCTACTTGTATTTTCAGGGTTACCACAGTCCAACATTGTCAAGGTGTGGCCGAGGTCTGAGGTGGTGAAAGCTCGAAAGCGGCTGGTGTGCAGTGTGATCATTGTCCAGTCCAGTGCGCACACCTGACAGGCTGTCATGTCCATGGTGGATGTCATTTGACACATACATTGTCATTTCCTCCCATGAGTTTCACAGTGTATTTGAGACATCATGACCATCAGAGCTGTAATACAAGACGTGCAGGTACGCACAGTCTGCTGCCTGTCAACAAGTCGATGCATGTGACAGGGCCAGCGCACTGCCACTACACACCACTGAGCGGGATCTGAGAGCTGTCAAACGCCTGTAATGACATATACAGTATGTCTCTGTGGAGATGAAATTACAGACAGCAGTATGTCCATCACTGGCTACACATGCATACCAGTGTGGACAGTGACAGTAATGCCATTCATGTGAGTGCTTTGCTGCTCTGGACAGGGGGGTGTGATGTCCGTATTGACATGATCACACGCGATCACATCCACTACAGTTATGCTCTTGTCAGGTGACTGTGGTTGACATGTAATCATGTCATGGGTTGGATGTCATGTCACAGCCCACGACCAATGACTGCATTCCACATCACGTCTGCCGCATCAGCACAATACAAAGCTGGGGAACACATATCATCACATGTGCTCCAATCACCCATGTACAAGGCATGGTGGTGCATGCATGTCTGCAAACGATGACGGCATGGGGAAAAATAAAATACAAACAAGTTCACCATTGGATTGCCCCTAACCATGTCTCAGCACGCACGTTAATGACCATGCAGTTAGAGCTGCACCAGGCAGGTGGCCTGCAGCAGCTGTGAATTTCGCTGGCGTGACCTCTGGTCACTGCATGTGCAAGGGAGAGAGGGATGTTCTTTTTCATTCATTCATTTTCAACTGCTTTTCCGGGTTCAGGTCGCAGGGGCAACAGCTCCAGCAGGGGACTGCAGACTTCCCTTTCCCGTGCCACATTGACCACCTCTGACTGGGGGATCCCGAGGCATTCCCAGGCCAGTGTGGAGATATAATCTCTCCACCTTGTCCTGGGTCTTCCCCAGGGTCTCCTCCCAGATTCATGTGCCTGGAACACCTCCCTAGGGAGGCGCCCAAGAGGCATCCTTACCTAATGCCCAAACCACCTCAGCTGGCTCCTTTCAATGTGAAGGAGCAACGACTACTCCGAGCTTCCCACGGATGACCGAACTTCTCACCTTATCTCTTAGGGAGACACCAGCCACCCTCCTGAGGAAGCCCATTTCAGCCGCTTGTACCTGCAATCTAGTTCTTTTGGTCATGACCCAACCCTCATAACCATCGGTGAGAGTAGGAACAAAGATTGACCAGTAGATCGAGAGCTTCACCTTTTGGCTCAGCTCCACATAATTTGATTTTTTTTGTCACAACAGTATGGCAGAGCGAATGCAATACCGCCCCTGCTGCACCGATTCTCCGGCCAATCTGATGCTCCATCATCCCCTCACTCGTGAACAAGACCCCAAGGTACTTGAACTCCTTCACTTGGGGCAAGGCAGTATTCCCTACCCGGAGTACTACCCCTGGCAAAAATTATGGAATCACCGGCCTCAGAGGATGTTCATTCAGTTGTTTAATTTTGTAGAAAAAAAAGCAGATCACAGACATGACACAAAACTAAAATGGCAACTTTCTGGCTTTAAGAAACACTATAAGAAATCAAGAAAAAAAGATTGTGGCAGTCAGTAACGGTTACTTTTTTAGACCAAGCAGAGGAAAAAAATATGGAATCACTCAATTCTGAGGAACAAATTATGGAATCACCCTGTAAATTTTCATCCCCCAAATTAACACCTGCATCAAATCAGATCTGCTCATTGACATTGACCCTATGCCATGACATTGACCCTATGTGTCTTTTTGCAAGCAATGTTTTTGCAGTTTTTGCTCTATGGCAAGATGCATTATCATCTTGAAAAATTATTTCATCATCCCCAAACATCCTTTCAATTGTCCAAAATATCAACATAAACTTGTGCATTTATTGATGATGTAATGACAGCCATCTCCCCAGTGCCTTTACCTGACATGCAGCCCCATATCATCAATGACTGTGGAAATTTACATGTTCTCTTCAGGCAGTCATCTTTATAAATCTCATTGGAAAGGCACCAAACAAAAGTTCCAGCATCATCACCTTGCCCAATGCAGATTCGAGATTCATCACTGGATATGACTTTCATCCAGTCATCCAGTCCACAATTGCTTTTCCTTAGCCCATTGTAACCTTGTTTTTTTCTGTTTAGGTGTTAATGATGCCTTTCGTTTAGCTTTTCTGTATGTAAATCCCATTTCCTTTAGGCGGTTTCTTACAGTTCGGTCACAGACGTTGACTCCAGTTTCCTCCCATTCGTTCCTCATTTGTTTTGTTGTACATTTTTCGATTTTTGAGACATATTGCTTTCAGTTTTCTGTCTTGACGCTTTGATGTCTTCCTTGGTCTACCAGTATGTTTGCCTTTAACAACCTTCCCATGTTGTTTGTATTTGGTCCAGAGTTTAGACACAGCTGACTGTGAACAACCAACATCTTTTGCAACACTGCATGATGATTTACTCTCTTTTAAGAGTTTGATAATCCTCTCCGTTGTTTCAATTGACTTCTCTCGTGTTGGAGCCATGATTCATGTCAGTCCACTTGGTGCAACAGCTCTCCAAGGTGTGTTCACTCCTTTTTAGATGCAGACTAACGAGCAGATCTGATATGATGCAGGTGTTAGTTTTGGGGATGAAAATTTATAGGGTGATTCCATATTTTTTTCCTCTGCTTGGACTAAAAAAGTAACCATTACTGACTGCCACAATCTTTTTTTCTTGATTTCTTATAGTGTTTCTTAAAGCCAGAAAGTTGCCATTTGAAATGACTTTAGTTTTGTGTCATGTCTGTGATCTGCTTTTTTTCTACAAAATTAAACAACTGAATGAACATCCTCCGAGGCCGGTGATTCCATAATTTTTGCCAGGGGTTGTAGGCAATCCATCAGTTTCATGCTGAGAATCATGGCCTCAGATTTAGAAGTGCTGATCCTCATCCCAGCCACATCACACTCTTATTTTATTTAATTTCATCTCATTCATGTACTTTCATTAATTTCTTGTTTACTTCCATGGACATGGCTCATGAACAAAAAGGAACAGAAGGATGATAATTATTGTATTCTCTGCACTTTATAGCAGGAATTAAATATTTTTTTTCAGAAATAAATTCATTTGTTTCCTCAGTTCCAACACAGATGCTGTCAAAGTGTCAAGTCATCAAGCATCAATTAAACATCATTACCAGTAACATGAATGTCTTACATTTGACGGTACATTCATTGTTCTTATAATGTTCTATTGTCTGTCATAATTTTGTCCTTACAAAGTTAATCATTATTTTGTCCTTACAAAGTTCTTCGATTTATGAACATTGGCAAAACATTTAATTGCTTCCACTGCTGTGACAGTATGATGTGGTATCACACCTCTCACCTTAGTCACACTGTGTTCATGCGCGTGCACACGATTGTGCATGAAATTGTTGCCGCATTGTCGTACAGTATCCGTACATGGCTGTACAAATGTCTGTCCCTCCTGGCTGCAGCTGGAATTTTTTTGGGTTTGCCCATTCAACATGTTTCGACATGATTCGCCCAACTTCATGTTATGTGTGAAGGGGCCTTAATGTGTTTGCTTTCCTGATTACTCAATTTTAAAAGTAACAAAGTTAGATTACTAGTTACACTATTAGTTACATTCAGCAGCTACCGACAACACCTCCTTGCTATGTCAACATGAAAATCATTTTTAACAGTAATGTAAAGTAAACAAGGCATGTCCTGACATATTAAGTTTAACTTAAAGGGGAACAGAAATGCTTTTTGAGAATTTGTTTGTTCATTCCTTGGTAAAAATTGTTATTCATACACTTGCAGAATGCTTGAGCGCAGTGTAGATAATATTATTTAAATCAAATTTGCCACTAAATTGACATGTAAATCGCCATTGGTTGAACTCTGCGGAGGGCACTTCTGGTTGACGTCACTGGTTGGGGTGTTCCAGGCAGTTTACTGAGCTCGCTCACTGAAATTCTATTAGTCTTATCAAGAAACATGTGGAATATGCCGGAAAGCTGCGCATGTTGGTAAATGCACAAATGGAGGAACAAAGGAGACAATATTTCCTTCCATAAGTAAGTGGTTTTGGTTATTCTTGTCACTTTGTGACATTTGGTTGATAAATGGTGTATGTTTCCTGCCTGTGCCTGTGTCATCCAAGGACACGGATGACACTTACACACACCACTCACACACAGAGATGTGCACACGCACCACTGACTTCATGAATGAAACTCGGTCAATAAATTATATATATATATATATATATATATATATATATATATATGTGTGTGTGTGTGTTCCCCCGGAGGACCTGGGGGAAGTGTGTGTGTGGATCAGGAGGTCTGGGCGTGCTTTGCTTGAGCTGCTGCTCCCACGACCAGACTCCGGATAAAACGGAAGAAAATGGATGGAGGGATGTTTTGTAATGGTTTTAGGTGCCACGCTATGCTGAAAACAGCAGCAGCAGCAGCAGTTCGGTTCAGCCCAGCAGCACAACTTAACAGCACAGATCCGTGTAACTTTCAACACTAATATTTCGTAATGCATTGTTTAATGCTTTCCTGACATGATTTAATGTTAATTAATTTTACTGGCTCGATATCCAGTTCAGCATGGCATTTTTGCTACTGTTTTTCTGAGTGTATTCAGTCGTGAATCCCCATTGAACATCCATTAACATCCGGGAACTTCATAATTTCTTTTCTGGGACATGACTTGCACTCACTTCATTCCTCAAGATTAGTCATCGACCACCTGACCCAAGCTGTGCATCTAAATTTGCCCAACAGTGGCAGCAGCCAACAGGAGGCATCAATTAACCTAGTATTGGTATTTTGTCAAAATTAATTTATTATTTTCGGGTGTAATACAATTTCATTTAAATTATTCAATATTATTTTAATTTCAGGTATATATTTACTTTTTATCACAACGTCTCGGTGCTCTCGGGGCCCCCTGGTGGCGTGGAGGCCCTAAGCGACCGTGTAGTTGGCGTATGCCTTGGGCTTGCTCTGCAGGGGACAATGACTATCCCGAGACATAATTTGACTGAGCTAACTGACGTTGCTAATTCTTGTAAGATACATACAGGTGGCCAAGTGGTTAATGCAGTTGTTTCAGTTCAGAAGGCTCCGGGTTGAAATCCCACCCCTGCACATTTCTCCATGTAATGTGGAGTTGCATCAGGAAGGGCATCCGGCGTAAAACCTATGCCAATTCAACATGCAGATCCACCTTGGATTTGCTGTGGCGACCCCTAGTGCAAACAAGGGAGAAGCCGAAGGGACTTACTTTACGCACATGCACACACACACACACACACACACAAACACACACAAAACAACAACAACAAATCCACTTTTGCTGCACTGAGGACGTACACAGTCGACCGAGCTGCTTGCGTGTGTGTGCGCACGCGGGGGACAATGACACAATGATTTGATTGAGCTAACTGATGCTGCTACATACACACACACAAAATCCAATCGATGTAAGCCGTCTGGATGCATGAAAACCTGTTCACATGAATCGCTAAGGTGGAACGTGCACAATTAGAGAATTGGGTTCATTAAAACAAAATACTCAACATAGAAACACTTCTGTTGACATAGGAATATCAGTGAAATATACTGATTTTTCACCAGATTTCATTCTGAATAAACCCGAAAATGAACTTCATGTTGGGCAAGTGAGTCTGACAACACCATTCACTCACCAGTGTCAAGGGGGCAAGTGTTACTGTCAAGCCCTGTGAAATATGGCCTCTCAGCCATCCAATTGATGGAACTTAAATTCTTGTATATGGATGGATTTCACTTCATACTCATAATATGAACAACACTTTCCATCCACAACACCAAGACTTGGATTCTGCTATGTTCTGTACAGCTTGTACTCAACAAAAATATAAACGCAACACTTTTGGTTTTGCTCCCATTTTATATGAGATGAACTCAAAGATCTAAAACTTTTTCCACATACACAATATCACCATTTCCCTCAAATATTGTTCACAAACCAGTCTAAATCTGTGATAGTGAGCACTTCTCCTTTGCTGAGATAATCCATCCCACCTCACAGGTGTGCCATACCAAGATGCTGATTAGACACCATGATTAGTGCACAGGTGTGCCTTAGACTGCCCACAATAAAAGGACACTCTGAAAGGTGCAGTTTTATCACACAGCACAATGCCACAGATGTTGCAAGATTTGAGGGAGCGTGCAATTGGCATGCTGACAGCAGGAATGTCAACCAGAGCTGTTGCTCGTGTATTGAATGTTCATTTCTCTACCATAAGCCATCTCCAAAGGCGTTTCAGAGAATTTGGCAGTACATCCAACCAGCCTCACAACCGCAGACCACGTGTAACCACACCAGCCCAGGACCTCCACATCCAGCATGTTCACCTCCAAGATCGTCTGAGACCAGCCACTCGGACAGCTGCTGAAACAATCGGTTTGCATAACCAAAGAATTTCTGCACAAACCGTCAGAAACCGTCTCAGGGAAGCTCATCTGCATGCTCGTCGTCCTCATCGGGGTCTCAACCTGACTCCAGTTGGTCGTCATAACCGACTTGAGTGGGCAAATGCTCACATTCACTGGCGTTTGGCACGTTGGAGAGGTGTTCTCTTCACGGATGATGCGAAGGAGATGTGTTGCACTGCATGAGGCAAATGGTGGTCACACCAGATACTGACTGGTATCCCCCCCCCCCCCCCCCAATAAAACAAAACTGCACCTTTCAGAGTGGCCTTTTATTGTGGGCAGTCTAAGGCACACCTGTGCACTAATCATGGTGTCTAACCAGCATCTTTATATGGCACACCTGTGAGGTGGGATGGATTATCTCAGCAAAGGAGAAGTGCTCACTATCACAGACTTTGACTGGTTTGTGAACAATATTTGAGGGAAATGGTGATATTGTGTATGTGGGAAAAGTTTTAGATCTTTGAGTTCATCTCATACAAAATGGGAGCAAAACCAAAAGTGTTGCGTTTATATTTTTGTTGAGTATATTATAAGTACTCTGTTCTTACACATGGTGACTCTAATATATCACTAGCACATCAGTCTGAGTTTGAGCTCGTTGATGTGGCATAAATTTGTCAAAGTCAGCAAACAGGAGAGGGCAGACCGTTTTTCAAATTGACAAGGATCTGTTCATTGAGCCACATTCACGAGTGGCTCATTCTCTTATTTCTCAACCAGCTGTTTCGTTGGTAAATGGTTCAGCATAAAAATACCACAATCACAAGAGGCATTTCCACTGGCTTAGGTCAAGGTTATAGACCAAGGACAAAAATCTGCCAAATGCTGAAATACAGTAGGGGCTATTTATTTAGTTGCTTAATTCATTAAAAATACATGCATGGTTGTTCTTAAGCATGAACATGAAGTCACATAACATTTCTATTGGTCACATGACTTTTGAACTTGGGTGGTGTTGAAAAGTCAAATCAAATTGGAATGGTATTCAAAGAATGTTTTAAAGCTACGTCTGTGGTTGCTATTAAACTGATCTAAATTTAGATATGACCTTTATATCCAAAGGTGGACATGTGAGGTCAAACTCAAGGCTATAGTTGTTGAACTCAATCACTTTGGAGCCAGTATGCATTGAAAAATGAAGGAATTTGTGTACGTTGATCAATGAAAAGAAATTATATCAAGGTGACACAAAACCACATATTATAGTGCCATAGAATCAGAAAGGATTCCTGATGGAACTCAAAAATGTCAGTAGGTGATCAAAAATGCCTTGCAGTACTACAACTTTATGTGATGTTTCATAATAAATAAATAAATCTCTACCAGTGTAAAATTACTGATATTTTTTTGGAACTTAATTTGCCATTTTGAGTTTTGGAATCATATGTGACATGGCTGAGGATTGCAAACATGCCACATACAATTCCAAAAATCAAAATATGTCTCATGTGTCAGAGTAAGATAAAGTAGAAAAAAAAAACATTAATATGATGTGGATAATTAACATGATGTGCAATTGACTTAGTAGTGGATTTTTGGTCAGTAGTAATACATTCTTCATTTTATAACTCCCATACCAGTAATCATGCCCAGTAACCAATTAGCATTTAACTGTGTCAAACATATGAGGTACAGGTGTTGCACTCTGTCATTCTAAAGGAAGGGTATATTAAAAGTGTGTTGGAGTTTAAGTGAGGGCCCAATAGGGTGATGAATGTTAAGGTGGAAATTGAAGGGGTGATTATGTATGTCATCAGAGCAAATGGCCTACACATAGGTTGTGCTATGGAGGACAAATACAATTTTTGGAATGAGTTAGTTGAGGTGGTAGAGGGTGTACCCAAGGATGAACATGTGACTGCAGTGAACTTCAATGGGCATGTCACTGAAGGCACTAGAGGTGATGAGGAAGACACGGGTAGATATGGTATCAAGTAGAGGAATGTGGAAGAGCAGATTGTGGTAGATTTTGCAAAAAATAATGGAAATGGCTGTCATTTGTTTTTAAGAAGGAGCAGCATAGAAGGATGAGTGCAGGGTGCCATATAAGAGTGGAGGTAGATTCACACAGGTAGATAGTGTTGTGTGCAGGCGATGCAACCACAAAGACATGGGAAAGTATAAGGTCACGACGGAGGAAATCAAAGCTAGATAGCATCAGATGGTGGTTTGTAGGATGACTTTAGACATTAAGAAGAGGTAGACAGTGAGAGCTAAACCAAGGATCAGATGATGGAAGCTAAATGAGGAAGACTGCTGTATAAAATTCAGATGGGAGGCGAGACAGAGATGGGATGGGCAGGAAGTGATTCTGGAGATGTGGTGAAAGAGACAGCGAAGAGTTACATCTGCACAGAGGAAGGAAGATTGAGACATGGCCATGGAATGAAGATGTTTGGAAAAGTGTCTATAATTGTGTATCACCTTACATCTTTGGTTGATTTGCATTTAACAAGGTAATAGTACCCATGCGCATGAAGACACTAACGGCAAACCCAAATGACATTGAACTTCACTCAAATGACTGATCTCTGGCCAACCTTGCCAAGGCAATTCTGGAATCCACCTAAATGGTGGCACATGTGGTCCACATCAGGAGGTGGTGGTGAAATGGTTTGCATGTTGGACTGAGATACCAGCAAACCGGGTTCAATTTCTCAATTGTAGCCATGGTCCCAACTGGCACTTTCAGCAGGAGTGCTGGGGAGGAGTGAGAGACACATGCCTTCTGGAAATAAGCTTCATTGGCTATCCATGTAAAAGAAGAACCTCTACCTCTCTATCACTTTGAAAATCAAATTCCTTGACCTTTGTCAAAATGTTTTTTTTCTAAGTCATTTCATGGTGAGTGTTATGTGTCCATGCGGGTTGAGGAGCGGACCTGCGTCAGACGGAACCCAGCGCTACAAATAACCAGAAAAGCGGTTCCAAAAATAATATATTTATTTCACCTGCTGCATAAAAAGTGTAAAAACAAAAATAGCGTCCTTCTGGTGGAGTGACTGTTGGCACGCTCTCCAGCGCCCGCAAGGATCAAAGCCCGACACTCCTGGACCCACTACCACCGCCAAACACCCCCCAGGTGGACACGACAAACTGACTCTCTGTGAAGCAAAGAAGAGGTGAGGTAAGTCAGCAGTTCAACAATATCTTTCAAAAGACACACGCTATCAGCAACACATTCAGGTCTGTATCTTTTTTAACTTTATGCAAATGAGCAGCTTCTCACAACAAGTGGAG
Organism: Thalassophryne amazonica; assembly: GCF_902500255.1. Classification (NCBI taxonomy): domain Eukaryota; kingdom Metazoa; phylum Chordata; class Actinopteri; order Batrachoidiformes; family Batrachoididae; genus Thalassophryne; species Thalassophryne amazonica. Next base: position 30,518,043 of record NC_047103.1, on the reverse strand, counting down.
GATCACTTATCCGCACGCCACAGTAGTGATAAGCAAGCTGCACAATTCTCATCACGATTCAAGTATACTGTGTAACAAAACACCAAGTTACTATCAACAATTAATCAAACACTTAATTACCTTTAATGTGTGCTGACAGCATGTGTCCTCACCCTTCCTTGCTTCACGGGCTCGATGTGTCAAACCCAGGCGCGGTCCTCAGCGTCTCACAAACGAACATCACAAGGTCGAGTTCCCGGCAGTTCTGCTTGAATCACACATGACTTAAATGCAGAACACCATCCAATTATCTGCTTCAGCTGAAAGTCTTTAAGGTTGCATGTGAGCACCATTCACAGGTGCTGCACATGATGTTGATGAGAGTGAGGACTCTTCAGCCAGCACCTTCTCCACAGACAAATCAGTTTCCATGCCACCTGAAGAGCAAAGAAAAGAAAAGAACACCAAAACATCCAGCCACACCCCCCAACACACAACAGTGAGTTTTCATTGGTACATCAAGAACTTGAGAGAATTTGGCCAACAAATAGACAGGCAAAATTAACTTTTGACCCCAATGACCTGGACTCCAATCATTGACCTTCATATCCTACACACTTATGGGCCAAATGTGGCCAACAAAGTGAACATTCATGATTTTGACTTTTAAACTAAATAACCTTGACCTTTTCCAAAATAGATGATGGGATGGCTGCCTCTACTGGTGGTTGGCTCTCACTGCGGTATTGTATCACTTCCTGTTCCGGAGCACAGCGGTGTTTTGCTGTATCTGTTAGCTGTTTAATCTGCGCAGTTAGATTGATCTAGTTATCTAGATTACGATTTGTTTCCCAGTGTAATCTTTACGTGCCTTAACTAAAGCACTCCTTCTGCTGAATCACCTCTAAATTATTTACACATTATTCACTTTGCGTGTTTTTAGGAATCCGCTAGCTTAGCGTAGCTACTAGCTCTTAGCGGATTTAGCATGGCGGCTTCTCCTGTCTCTCCCGCACTTTTCTGCTCTGGGTGTGAAATGTTTAGTTATTCCTCGGCCTCCTTTAGCAGTAATGGTACTTGTAATAAGTGTAGCTTATTCGTAGCTTTGGAGGCCAGGCTGGGCGAATTGGAGACTCGGCTCCGCACCGTGGAAAATTCTACAGCTAGCCAGGCCCCTGTAGTCGGTGCGGACCAAGGTAGCTTAGCCGCCGTTAGTTCCCCCCTGGCAGATCCCGAACAGCCGGGAAAGCAGGCCGACTGGGTGACTGTGAGGAGGAAGCGTAGCCCTAAACAGAAGCCCCGTGTACACCGCCAACCCGTTCACATCTCTAACCATTTTTCCCCACTCGACGACACACCCGTCGAGGATCAAACTCTGGTTATTGGCGACTCTGTTTTGAGAAATGTGAAGTTAGCGACACCAGCAACCATAGTCAATTGTCTTCCGGGGGCCAGAGCAGGCGACATTGAAGGAAATTTGAAACTGCTGGCTAAGGCTAAGCGTAAATTTGGTAAGATTGTAATTCACGTCGGCAGTAATGACACCCGGTTACGCCAATCGGAGGTCACTAAAATTAACATTAAATCGGTGTGTAACTTTGCAAAAACAATGTCGGACTCTGTAGTTTTCTCTGGGCCCCTCCCCAATCGGACCGGGAGTGACATGTTTAGCCGCATGTTCTCCTTGAATTGCTGGCTGTCTGAGTGGTGTCCAAAAAATGAGGTGGGCTTCATAGATAATTGGCAAAGCTTCTGGGGAAAACCTGGTCTTGTTAGGAGAGACGGCATCCATCCCACTTTGGATGGAGCAGCTCTCATTTCTAGAAATCTGGCCAATTTTCTTAAATCCTCCAAACCGTGCCTATCCAGGGTTGGGACCAGGAAGCAGAGTTGTATTCTTACACACCTCTCTGCAGCTTCTCTCCCCCTGCCTTCCCCTCATTACCCCATCCCCGTAGAGACGGTGCCTGCTCCCAGACTACCAATAACCAGCAAAAATCTATTTAAGCATAAAAATTCAAAAAGAAAAAATAATATAGCACCTTCAACTGCACCACAGACTAAAACAGTTAAATGTGGTCTGTTAAACATTAGGTCTCTCTCTTCTAAGTCCCTGTTAGTAAATGATATAATAATTGATCAACATATTGATTTATTCTGCCTTACAGAAACCTGGTTACAGCAGGATGAATATGTTAGTTTAAATGAGTCAACACCCCCGAGTCACACTAACTGTCAGAATGCTCGTAGCACGGGCCGGGGCGGAGGATTAGCAGCAATCTTCCATTCCAGCTTATTAATTAATCAAAAACCCAGACAGAGCTTTAATTCATTTGAAAGCTTGTCTCTTAGTCTTGTCCATCCAAATTGGAAGTCCCAAAAACCAGTTTATTTGTTATTATCTATCGTCCACCTGGTCGTTACTGTGAGTTTCTCTGTGAATTTTCAGACCTTTTGTCTGACTTAGTGCTTAGCTCAGATAAGATAATTATAGTGGGCGATTTTAACATCCACACAGATGCTGAGAATGACAGCCTCAACACTGCATTTAATCTATTATTAGACTCTACTGGCTTTGCTCAAAAAGTAAATGAGTCCACCCACCACTTTAATCATATCTTAGATCTTGTTCTGACTTATGGTATGGAAATAGAAGACTTAACAGTATTCCCTGAAAACTCCCTTCTGTCTGATCATTTCTTAATAACATTTACATTTACTCTGATGGACTACCCAGCAGTGGGGAATAAGTTTCATTACACTAGAAGTCTTTCAGAAAGCGCTGTAACTAGGTTTAAGGATATGATTCCTTCTTTATGTTCTCTAATGCCATATACCAACACAGTGCAGAGTAGCTACCTAAACTCTGTAAGGGAGATAGAGTATCTCATCAATAGTTTTACATCCTCATTGAAGACAACTTTGGATGCTGTAGCTCCTCTGAAAAAGAGAGCTTTAAATCAGAAGTGTCTGACTCCGTGGTATAACTCACAAACTCGTAGCTTAAAGCAGATAACCCGTAAGTTGGAGAGGAAATGGCGTCTCACTAATTTAGAAGATCTTCACTTAGCCTGGAAAAAGAGTCTGTTGCTCTATAAAAAAGCCCTCCGTAAAGCTAGGACATCTTTCTACTCATCACTAATTGAAGAAAATAAGAACAACCCCAGGTTTCTTTTCAGCACTGTAGCCAGGCTGACAAAGAGTCAGAGCTCTATTGAGCTGAGTATTCCATTAACTTTAACTAGTAATGACTTCATGACTTTCTTTGCTAACAAAATTTTAACTATTAGAGAAAAAATTACTCATAACCATCCCAAAGACGTATCGTTATCTTTGGCTGCTTTCAGTGATGCCGGTATTTGGTTAGACTCTTTCTCTCCGATTGTTCTGTCTGAGTTATTTTCATTAGTTACTTCATCCAAACCATCAACATGTTTATTAGACCCCATTCCTACCAGGCTGCTCAAGGAAGCCCTACCATTATTTAATGCTTCGATCTTAAATATGATCAATCTATCTTTGTTAGTTGGCTATGTACCACAGGCTTTTAAGGTGGCAGTAATTAAACCATTACTTAAAAAGCCATCACTTGACCCAGCTATCTTAGCTAATTATAGGCCAATCTCCAACCTTCCTTTTCTCTCAAAAATTCTTGAAAGGGTAGTTGTAAAACAGCTAACTGATCATCTGCAGAGGAATGGTCTATTTGAAGAGTTTCAGTCAGGTTTTAGAATTCATCATAGTACAGAAACAGCATTAGTGAAGGTTACAAATGATCTTCTTATGGCCTCGGACAGTGGACTCATCTCTGTGCTTGTTCTGTTAGACCTCAGTGCTGCTTTTGATACTGTTGACCATAAAATTTTATTACAGAGATTAGAGCATGCCATAGGTATTAAAGGCACTGCGCTGCGGTGGTTTGAATCATATTTGTCTAATAGATTACAATTTGTTGATGTAAATGGGGAATCTTCTTCACAGACTAAAGTTAATTATGGAGTTCCACAAGGTTCTGTGCTAGGACCAATTTTATTCACTTTATACATGCTTCCCTTAGGCAGTATTATTAGACGGTATTGCTTAAATTTTCATTGTTACGCAGATGATACCAGCTTTATCTATCCATGAAGCCAGAGGACACACACCAATTAGCTAAACTGCAGGATTGTCTTACAGACATAAAGACATGGATGACCTCTAATTTCCTGCTTTTAAACTCAGATAAAACTGAAGTTATTGTACTTGGCCCCACAAATCTTAGAAACATGGTGTCTAACCAGATCTTTACTCTGGATGGCATTACCCTGACCTCTAGTAATACTGTGAGAAATCTTGGAGTCATTTTTGATCAGGATATGTCATTCAAAGCGCATATTAAACAAATATGTAGGACTGCTTTTTTGCATTTACGCAATATCTCTAAAATCAGAAAGGTCTTGTCTCAGAGTGATGCTGAAAAACTAATTCATGCATTTATTTCCTCTAGGCTGGACTATTGTAATTCATTATTATCAGGTTGTCCTAAAAGTTCCCTAAAAAGCCTTCAGTTAATTCAAAATGCTGCAGCTAGAGTACTGACGGGGACTAGAAGGAGAGAGCATATCTCACCCATATTGGCCTCTCTTCATTGGCTTCCTGTTAATTCTAGAACAGAATTTAAAATTCTTCTTCTTACTTATAAGGTTTTGAATAATCAGGTCCCATCTTATCTTAGGGACCTCGTAGTACCATATCACCCCAATAGAGCGCTTCGCTCTCAGACTGCAGGCTTACTTGTAGTTCCTAGGGTTTGTAAGAGTAGAATGGGAGGCAGAGCCTTCAGCTTTCAGGCTCCTCTCCTGTGGAACCAGCTCCCAATTCAGATCAGGGAGACAGACACCCTCTCTACTTTTAAGATTAGGCTTAAAACTTTCCTTTTTGCTAAAGCTTATAGTTAGGGCTGGATCAGGTGACCCTGAACCATCCCTTAGTTATGCTGCTATAGACGTAGACTGCTGGGGGGTTCCCATGATGCACTGTTTCTTTCTCTTTTTGCTCTGTATGCACCACTCTGCATTTAATCATTAGTGATCGATCTCTGCTCCCCTCCACAGCATGTCTTTTTCCTGGTTCTCTCCCTCAGCCCCAACCAGTCCCAGCAGAAGACTGCCCCTCCCTGAGCCTGGTTCTGCTGGAGGTTTCTTCCTGTTAAAAGGGAGTTTTTCCTTCCCACTGTAGCCAAGTGCTTGCTCACAGGGGGTCATTTTGACCGTTGGGGTTTTACATAATTATTGTATGGCCTTGCCTTACAATATAAAGCGCCTTGGGGCAACTGTTTGTTGTGATTTGGCGCTATATAAAAAAATTGATTGATTGATTGATTGATTGATGGGAAATTCTGGGCTTGAATGCTGTCCACATAGCAAGTTTGGTTAAACTTTGGCAAAATGACCTTGGGGGAGTTGTTAAACAAACCAGATAAAAATAAATTTCACTTTTGCCCACAATGACCTTGACATTGGGGAATTAATGGGGTCAGCCTCCATGCAAACACCAAACTAGGTGGAAACACACACACACACACACACACACATAAACTTTTTTAACTCAATTTTTAGTATAAAAACACATCAATAATCTCCTGTTTATTTTTTTGTTTTTTCTTTTTTCTGAAGACTAAATTCAAAAGCCTTGCCCTGGATGTTACAAAATAGCTGAGCATAATGTATAGCAGTGAATGAATCACTGCTTTATGCAAAAACATACATTTGAGGAAAAATAGTTCTGTCAGATGTCGTGCACAAAAAATGCTTGCTCCCTTTGTACGAATAAGAAAAAGAGAAAGAGAGAATACATCCAAAGGTTGACTCAATTATGTGAAAAAAGGTAGCCCACTTAAACATTTTTTGCATCATATTTAAAAGAAAATGAGATAATTTCAGTGACAAACAGTTCTCATAAAAGGCTGTGCATATATGGAAATACAATCAAACATCCAGAATAATAAAGGAGTAATAAACAAGTTCAGTTTTGTGTCTAACTGGCCATTAAGAATACAAACTCCTGGACATGAAGCTAAGTATCTTCCCTGATGATCTCCTCACTAATGGTTTGTGCTTTGTGATTTTCTCAGAATTACAATTAAGATGTCAGTACCACACAACACAAGTGTTTATTGTTCTTTGGTGTGTGCATATGTGTGTAGAAATGTGCACGTGCATGTTCACAGCAGTGCATTTAATCAGGGTTATGGATAGTTTTAATTTGGCAATGCTTAATATTGCTGTCCCCATTACATTCAGATAGTGTTTAAGCTGCAAAATTGAATTTTTAAAATGAATCATTGCAACCGCACCATGCACCAGTAGCACAGATATTTCAAGTTGAAAAATAACTTTGCTTTTTATTATTCTTCTTTCTGCAGATTTCCTGCACAAGGGGATGGATACGATGCTGCTGAAATGAGAAGATTTTGCACATTCTACCTCAAATATGATTAAAAACACCACTATAAAAAGTAACACGGACATTTACCAAATATATTTATAAAGGCTTTGGCCAAATATGTAGAAGTGGTAATAAACATACATGAATGCAAAGATATTCCTCACCAGATCCATCAAAACTGAAACCTTGAATCAATTTAGATAATTTATATAGTGCCAAATCACAACAGAAGTCACCAAAAGGCACATCACAAGGGTCAAAATGAATCTTCCCCATAGCCCTAAGCAAGCACATAGTCAAAAGTGGTAAGCAAAAACTCCCTCAGGTTGTTTATTGAGGAAGAAACCTGAAGCAGACCAGACTCACTGGGGTAACCAACTGCTTTGGCCACACATCAAACAAATAAAACTAAGATCAATTAAACACAGTACAACAAAAATGGTCAAACATGCAAAACAGAGGTGATGGTGCTACATAAGATAATAAACAGTTCACATGACCCACAGTTCATCACAAGGTGCACACTTCATCGTCATGTGATGTGAGTCCAGGCACCATGTGCTCAGACAGGGTACCATTAGACACACTGTAAATATCTTCATCTATATACAGTAATCACCCACCTATGTATCACAGTATCTCAGACAACACCACCTCAGAGACAGAGCAAAAATCAATCAGCTGGAATGTACAACTCAGAGGAGGAATATTTCTCAGCAGCAAAAAATGGACAGGAGGGGAACATCAGAGCCAGCAATGTAGCCCTACATTTCACTGACAATCCCAGAATTTAGATATGGTGAGACTGAGTCCTGCTCTGCTAATATTAACATACATTTAAGATGAAGTGGAACGAAATACTAAAGGATTACTAACTAAGTGTAAGGTTTGTATGGGAAAATATCAGACTGAGGTGTAAGTACAGACCGAGCGTAAGCGATATATATATATATATATATATATATATATATATATATATATATATATATATATATATATATATATAAGCTGCTGACAGTTTTGGGCTCGTATTTTGAGACCTGTTTGGTTTACATCCATGAAGAACTTGCAAACAGACAGTCCGGTCATTAACTGGTAAACTTTCAATCTGTGTGTTTTTTTTCTGATGCTATTTAGATATTTATCATGTATGTTCATGCCCGACTTGGTTTTTCTAATCATGTTTTGACCTTTCTGATTTGTAACGAATGGGATTTCATTTGTATTAGTAACTGGTCAGATATAGGTAAATATCAGACTGGCAATCAGCCAATCAGAGCATGCGTGGCATTGCAACCATACAATAAAAGTCTATATTAAATCATATATAAACGAGAACAGAGGAACATTTAATCTAGATTTGAATGATCCACAAAATCAGACTTTTATCTCAGCAGGCAGACTGGTGCATGCACAATAAGAAAATGTTCTGTGACCTGCTGACCTCTTTTTAATCTTCAGAACACAGGAATCTTGCATCCTGTGAATGCAGAGGTACATAAGGTTTAATTGCATCAGCCAGGTAGGGAGGTGCTATTCCAAGAAGGATGTTGTATGTCAATAACAAAACCTTAAAATCTGACCTCACGTGGACAGGTCTCAGTAAAATTTTCATCACGTCACCCTGACGTGCTTTTTCTATGTTGTCAAAAATGACTTACCAGATTTATCTCAGTGTCAACTGGAAGTGTTTATCTCTGAGACAATGCAGAAGAACATTTTAACAGAACCCAGACAATCAGCAGGATTCTTTACTGTCTCATTATGAAAAAGTATTAGTTTTTACCTATATCCCCTCAAGGAAAACAGACAAACAAACAAACAAAAAGAGATGTCTATACTGCAGGAAATGTAATTTAATTTGCAGAGTTCCACTCTGGTTGGTTGTGTTTACCAGGAAAGTTTCTGCCCAAAGAGTATACCTGACGTGCTTTTATATTACTGTTAGAGTGTCACTGAATAAAGAATAGGCAATAGTGAAAGCACACATCAGTAGCACATACAACAGCAATGGCATGACATTTTTAACACGTATGGCCTGATGATCTGACAGTAGATTGAGACAACATTGCTATATTCCTGGCTGTCATTAGAAGACCTGTCAGTTGACACCTCTCTTGCTGTTATAGGTGTTGATAGCTGGCTCGTAATACTGCTGGTTGCATGTCAGTTTTGAAAAAATTAAGTATCTTTCTCATCTGCTTGCTCATTGTCATTTAATTAGCAGAGATGTATTGGGCAAACCTGATATTCTCTCATGCCTTCATCCATACTTGTGTTTGTTTGCAACAACAGCAACACATTATGTGCACTATATATTTGTAAAATAGTCTAAACTGAATTAACATTTTCAATATACACAAAAGACCTACTTCTCTAAAATGTTCTCAAATACGTTGTCCGGTCGAGATGAGGTGAACGTCAAGATGAGGTGCGTTGCGCATTTTGTTTTGTTTTTTTGTTGTTATTTTTTCCATCAAAGTTTTTTTTTTTATTAATTGTATTCAGTGTATTTATAGCCTAGTAAGTAAAACATTTTCTGTATTTTATGTTAGGAGTATAAATGATGTATGTATATGTATATTTTGCCTGCCGAAATCAGGTAACTCCAGCTTAAATATACTTATCGTTTTATAGTGAGTAGATTTTATACATTACTACGTTCGGATGAACAATTTATACATTTACTTGCCCAACAAAATAAGCGAACTTCGTCAAGTAATTTTTTCAGTGCACACATATGCGTGAGGAACCTCATCTCGACGACGCACCTCATCTCGACAGACTTATCTGTCGAGCGGAGGTGCCATGCACCTCATCTCAACAACGCACCTCATCTCGACAGAACATACGTCTCAATCTGTGTTAGTGAGCACTTCTTCTTTGCCGAGATAATCCATCCCTCCTCACAGGTGTGGCATGTCAAGATGTTGATTATAATAATTCTAATAATACATTTTATTTATAGTGCACCTTTCGTTAATAAAAATCTCAAAGTGCTACAGGAAAAAAGGATAAACAACAGATTTAAGATAAGACAGTCAGTAAAATTGAATAAATTAAACAATTAAATAATAAAATAGAATATAAAAACCAAGACACTAAAAAGTAAGTCCCTTCGGCTGCTCCCTTGTTTGCACTTGGGGTCGCCACAGCAAATCCAAGGTGGATCTGCATGTTGAATTGGCACAAGTTTTACGCCGGATGCCCTTCCTGACGCAACTCCACATTACATGGAGAAATGTGGCAGGGGTGGGATTTGAACCCGGAACCTTCTGAACTGAAACCAAGCGCATTAACCACTTGGCCACCACCCCTATAAAGACCAAGACACTACAGATCAAAATTTTGGAGAAATGTGAAAGGCCTGTCTAAACAGGAACATCTTAATGTTTTTTTTAAAGCTTCAACAGCTTCTGGAGCCCTCAGATGAACAGGGAGGAAATTCCATATATGAGGGGCAGCTGAACAGACAGCATGTTTATTGCACAGGTGTGCCTTAGGCTGGCCGCAATTAAAGGCCACTCTGAAATGTGGAATTTTGCTTTATTGGGGGGGGGGGGGGGTCTGGAGGGGTCAGACAATCCATCAGTATCTTGTGTGACTGCCATTTACCTCACGGTGTGCACAGTGGCGGATGCTGGTCTTTCAAGGAGGGGAAGGTCAATTTTGGCCTACATCATAAAATGTGTTGGTTTATTTATACGTAAATTCTACCCTCTGTTCCTTTTCAAGAAAATGATCTGTGACCCTGTCGTACCAACAAGGCGTCTTTTCCAGGGACTTGACTAGTGTCCTCTCAATGGCCAGCAGAGCTAGGCTGCTTAAACGGCCTTGGCCCATGGTGTTGCAGGTGTAAGACTTGAGCCATTTTAAACAGGAGAAGCTCCTCTCTACACCTGCAGATGTAGCTCCAATAAATGCCACTAATGACAATAGTTTGTACACCTGAGGCATTGCACTGTCCAACTCCATGTCTTTCAGAAACAGCAAGAAATCACATAGATTTCCCCTGTTGCCCTGCAAGTCCTGGTTTGAATATAGGACTTGAAGTTCAGACCTCAGTCTCCCTGAATCAAAGAACTGGCCAAAACTTTTCAGGACACTCTGAAATGCCTCCTCTGGAAACACTTGTCTCATCTCATCAAATTTCCCTGGATTGGCCAATTCCAAGAAGCGCAGACTTTCCAAATTTGCAAAACGCCGAGGTAGCTGCTCTGTGAGATTGTCTAGGATGGCCATGTACAGATTTCTGTAGTGCTCCTTGGGATCCTGTAGTTGTGACAGACAGCATTTTCTCATGGGCTCAGTTTGTGGGTCTGATGTGAGATCTGCTGCTTTCGCATAAACAGCTTGGAAAGCCCCCTCTGACCTCTTCTCTTTGACAAAAGCAAGAAGAGACTCAATTCTTTTCTTGCAGTACAGAACATCCATAGCTCTCTGCTGGACAATGTCAAACACCACATCAGTCTCAGAGAAGATTTGTTCATATGTGTACAACATGAACACAAACTCAAAATCCTACAGTGTCATCAGAAGGCCTTTGGCACAGTCTAATGTGTCATCATCCATGGACTTATCTGCAATGATCATTTCAAAAGTTTGCAGGAGGGCATCGTAATTGTTTACCACAGTGTTCACTATCCGTGATGTGAAATTCCATCGAGCAGGAGCATTTCTGGGCAAGCTTGAGCAGCCTGCAGACTCAAGAAAAGACATCCTCTTTGTGGATTTTGAGAAAAATGTGGCAAACCCAGAGAGTGATGCAAAAAATATTCTGCACTCAGATAAGCATTTAGCCCCCTGAGACAGAACCAGATTCAGTCTGTGTGCATATCAATGCACAAACATTGCACTGGGGGCTATTGCTTTAACTTTGGCCTGCAAACCATTGAGAGCTGAAGCCATGACAGCAGCCCCATCATAGGTTTGTGCCACAAGTTTCTCCCTGAAACTGTAGCCCTGCATGTTGTCATTCAAGACTTCAAAAACAGACTGAGCATCTCTTCCCCCAGAAACATCAAAAAATCCAGTAAAGCGCTCCTGAATTTTACCTGCCCTATCCACATAGCGAACAATGACAGCAAGCTATATCAGTTGTTTCATCCACCTGCCATGCAAAAAAGGGAGCAGCCTGGAGTTCATCCTTGATCTCATCAGAAACAGTGGCTGAAAGAGCAGAGATCAAGTAATTTTGGATTGCATGGGACATACCAGAAAACACAGCTGATGACTGGAATTGTGTGGCCAGGACAGAGTCACATTTAGCTAATGTTTCATTAAACTCCCTGTAATTCCCCTTGTTGGATGATTCAACATTCTCATCATGCCCCCTAAATGATAGCTCCTGACGGCCAAGCAAGGAGGTCACATCAATAAGGCAGTTTAGGAAAGCTCTGTTTTGTATAATGCTTCATTATGTTTTGCCACTTGAATGCGAGCGCCTTCATTGATTGCATGCTCAACCCTGACTCTGCCCAGGCAACTTAACCTTGCACATGCATTCACATGTTCATTGCTTTTTTCATGCCTTTTGTATGCCCTGTCAAAGTTGGACAGATCCCCAAAACCCTCTTTTGACCAGACAACACATCCCTGAGATGGTTTCATCAAGAGGCATGGCCAACAGTACATTTTATTTGTTACAGCACTTCCAGTCAGCCAGCTCACTTTGTCATACCAGGACAGCTGAAAAGACCTGTTACTTTTCCCCACTTTTTGCACCAAATTAATCTGAGGAGTTGATCTGCCCTGCTGTTTAACTCTAAGATTTTCTTCGTAAGGAAGACTATCAAATGGCTTCACCAAAATCCAGTCCACAACATTCAAATTCTCTGCCATTATGTGCAGCTTCCTACCTAGCTAGCTCGCTAGCTGGGACTGGCGCGAGGCTAGTGTGACGTGTGTCCGCCTGTGAGTGCTTTGTGACGGTGGAGGGGCTCAGCAGCACCCGCTGCTCGGGAGGGACAGAAACTGCGATGGAAGTCAGAAAGAGTGATAGAAGTCAGTCTCCAAACACAAGCAGCTACAAAAAAACCCCACCAGAAATAGAAGCTCGATTTGTCGCTAGTCATTTTTAACAAAGAAAATGCTGCTAAGAGGATTAGGAAAGTCTCCCGTTCAACTCAGAACAGAATGAAAATTAAAAAATGCTCCCACGGATGTTTACACCAAAAGATCGCTGATTCGCACATTTCGCTGTCAATCAAAAAGGGATTCAGCCTCAGACAGATCATCCAATCATCATGGAGAAGCTGAGCGTCCGGGCCAGCTGAGGCCAGCCCACTGCCCCATAGACCCCCAGAGACACTGAGCGTCCGATGGGCGGGACAAAGCCCAGCATTTAGCCAATGACTCGTCTCGTTTCGCTGCACTCTTTGCTTCGCTATTGAACTCTGTGGACGCTCAGCGTCCACACTGTTTAAAGCACTGTGAAGCTGCGGGAATGAGTTAGAGGAAAGCCGCGTCATTACCAGTGATAAGAAGCTGATTCTGAACAAAAGTTGAGCACGTTGTAGCGCATATTTAGTCAATGACATGTACACACAACAGTATATATTTGATCACTTATTTTTTGACATTTTAGGGGAAGCTGAGCTTCCCTTGCAGTCTTAAAGCAATCGCCTCTGGGTGTGCAACACATATCCTTCACAAAGAGTTGCTCAGCAGCTAGTCACGATCTGAGCATTTGCCCACAATTTACCCATGATGTCGAACTGCAGTCAGGTCAAGACCCTGATGCCCGATGAGGATGAGGAGCATGCAGATGAGCAGATGAATTTATTCATTCATTCATTCACTTATTATTATTATTAGTAGTAGTAGTAGTATTATTATTAAAATAATAACAATACAAATAAATAAGATACTAATAAGATAAGATAATAATAAAGAATTGTTATTATTATTATTATTATTATTATTATTATTTCTTTATTATTATCTTGGAGGTGAACATGCTGGATGCAGAGGTCCTGAGCTAGTGTGGTTACACATGGTCTGCGGTTGTAAGGCCACAGAGGTCCTGAGCTAGTGTGGTTACACATGGTCTGCGGTTGTAAGGCCACTTGTATCTACTACCAAATTCTCAGTCACACCTTTAGAGATGGCTTATTGTGGAGAACTGAATGTTCAATTCATGGACTACAGCTCTGGTGGACATTCCTGCAGTCAGGATGCCAGTTGCATGCTCCCTCAAAACTTGTGACATCTGTGGCATTGTGCTGTGTGATAAAACTAAACCAGTGGCCAGCCTAAGGCACACCTGTGCAATAATTATGCTGTCTAATCAGCATCTTGATGCCCCACACCTGTGAGTTTGTGTATATGGAAAATGTTTTAGATCTTTGAGTTCAGCTAATGAAATATAGAAGCAAAAACAAAAGTGTTGCATTTATATTTTTGTTCAAGTGTATATATGCAAGACACAAGCTGGGACAGTGTACACTGAAATGGCCCAAGCAAGTGTCAGGAATCATGTACAGGAACATCTGTGCCAGATATGAATTATAAGTTCACAAGTCCTGATTGGAGATGCCACCAGCGGTGGTTGAGAATGACAGGGCTAAGGTCCTGTGGGAGTTCATATTCCAAACAGACAAGCAGCTGTTGGCCAACCAACCAGATGTAGTGGTGGTTGACAAGGGAAATAAAACTGCAGTTGTGATCGATGTGGCAATCCCAGCTGACAGCAACATCAGAAAAAAGGACCATAAGAAAATAAAGAAGTACCAAGGGTTGAAGCAGCAGAAGGAGCAGATGTGGAAGGGAAAATTCAAAGTGGTTTTAGTAATAGGAGCATTAGTGAAACGCTGAAACCCCCAAATTGGAAGAGTGGCTCCAGCAGATTCCACCACAACATCAGAGGTCTCTGTCCAGTCCTAGGTACAGCAAAGATACTGTGCTGAACCCTCAAACTTCCAAGCTTCTTGTAGAGGATGGGAGTTTGTGGACCACACATACCACAATCGGGGAGAGGCGGGGGGGGGATTTATATGTATATCGTTTGGACAATAAGGAAAATCTAAATAAAATCTAAATAAGTATTACTAAATAAATAGTAAAATTCAATGATCCGTTGTATTATTTTCTTTGACATCTATTTTGTTGCTGACAGTATGAACCCAAGACATAGGGCATTTTATTCTAATTATAAAGATGTTATTGTGAAGGCTCTCAGTTGTCCAGGTGGTTTCCATAGTAGAGAAGCTTGAATCTTCGACTGGACTGGGTTGCTTGACGCAAGGACGTTTCGCTTCAAATCGCAGAAGCTTTCTCAGCTAAAATTATCGCTCTGGTTTTCTGACTTCTGTCTTGACTCTTATACAGAAGGATATGTGTTCTTCTGTGAGGCAGAGGTATTGGTCATTTTTCCTTTCAAAGGCTGCCTCCATTCCTCTCTCCCATGTGACAGTGAGCTCTGCCAAGATCATTGCCTGAGCTGTGGCAGACCAGAGAATAATGTCAAATCAAAGGGTGGTTGTGATGATCTCTGTTGGAAACCCAAGCTGCTGTATTAAATTGTTGAGTCCTATTCTACTCATGCCCTGCGACAGACTGGCGTCCTGTCCAGGGTGTACCCTACCTCATGTCCTATGACTGCTGGAATAGGTTTCAGCTCCACTGTGACCCTTAACTGGAGTAAGCAGTTGAAGAAGTGTCTGTGTATTCTACTTGACTTTTAATTACAGCAAATGAGTCCTGAATACTGAAGTTTATGATTTACAACTGTGGCTACATCTCTTAAATCATCTTCAGGTGACATCTTAAACAGGGCATTACGATAATGTTTGTGCACTTTGGGGAGGAAGGAAGATCAGGTGCAAACCTCGTGGGAAGGAAGGAAGATCAGGTGCAAACCTCGCTGTGTTTTCCCCAATAATCTAACCTGATTCTGTGAAAGGGTAATAGATGCCATCAAATTTGCATACAAATTATTGGAAAGTCTCTGGTGATCTATGACTCAATCAGATTTGGTTGGAACAGCAGGGGAGGAGCTGGAGATAAAGTAAGGGAGTTTCAGGAAAAAATCTAAAATCTGGGGCAATACATATAATGAATATGGAAGAGCTTTTTTATTGTTAAAATTTTAATTATTTACCATCTCAACTTGTGCCTTTCATCCACAGTGTATCACTCTTAGAATAAAAAAAAAAAAATCATGTTTGCAGCAGTCATGATATGTTGACAGTGATGCTGTATGTACAACTGGGAATAATGGTTGCCATATTACACTCAACAAAAATATAAATGCAACACTTTTGGTTTTGCTCCCATTTTGTATGAGATGAACTCAAAGATCTAAAACTTTTTCCACATACACAATATCACCATGTCCCTCAAATATTGTTCACAAACCAGTCTAAATATGTGATAGTGAGCACTTCTCCTTTGCTGAGATAATCCATCCCACCTCACAGGTGTGCCATATCAAGATGCTGATTAGACACCATGATTAGTGCACAGGTGTGCCTTAGACTGTCCACAATAAAAGGCCACTCTGAAAGGTGCAGTTTTATCACACAGCACAATGCCACAGATGTCGCAAGATTTGAGGGAGCCTGCAATTGGCATGCTGACAGCAGGAATGTCAACCAGAGCTGTTGCTCGTGTATTGAATGTTCATTTCTCTACCATAAGCCATCTCCAAAGGCGTTCAGAGAATTTGGCAGTACATCCAAGCAGCCTCACAACCGCAGACCACGTGTAACCACACCAGCCCAGGACCTCCACATCCAGCATGTTCACCTCCAAGATCATCTGAGACCAGCCACTTGGACAGCTGTTGAAACAATTGGTTTGCATAACCAAAGAATTTCTGCACAAACTGTCACCGTGACGAGATCCTGAGGCCCATTGTTGTGCCATACATCCAAGAACATCACCTCATGTTGCAGCAGGATAATGCACGGCCCCATGTTGCAAGGATCTGTACACAATTCTTGGAAGCTGAAAATGTCCCAGTTCTTGCATGGCCGGCATGCTCACCGGACATGTCACCCATTGAGCATGTTTGGGATGCTCTGGACCGGCGTATACGACAGCGTGTACCAGTTCCTGCCAATATCCAGCAACTTCGCACAGCCATTGAAGAGGAGTGGACCAACATTCCACAGGCCACAATTGACAACCTGATCAACTCTATGCGAAGGAGATGTGTTGCACTGCATGAGGCAAATGGTGGTCACACCAGATACTGACTGGTATCCCCCCCCCAATAAAACAAAACTGCACCTTTCAGAGTGGCCTTTTATTGTGGACAGTCTAAGGCACACCTGTGCACTAATCATGGTGTCTAATCAGCATCTTGGTATGGCACACCTGTGAGGTGGGATGGATTATCTCAGCAAAGGAGAAGTGCTCACTATCACAGATTTAGACTGGTTTGTGAACAATATTTGAGGGAAATGGTGATATTGTGTATGTGGAAAAAGTTTTAGATCTTTGAGTTCATCTCATACAAAATGGGAGCAAAACTAAAAGTGTTGCGTTTATATTTTTGTTGAGTATGTTGTCTTCATAAATGATTTTTTTAAAGTCACCCTAACTTCATAATAATACAAATTTGAGCCATTAAAAAGATAATATAATTTTGTCCTTGTGTGCACACACAGCTCATTTGCACAGTGTATCACAGCCATTACAATAAAATCTTATAATGAAAGGAATCCTGTGAAAATCATGACTACAATTGTGTGAATCATAATGTAATCAACTGGGAGACCTTAGCTTCTTTGGGTACAGTTCATAATTATTGCATGGCTTTTAATGTTGCAAACACAGTGGTCTCATTAATGGAATTAGCATGAACATTTTTTTAAGGGGATCATATTACATAGCTATTTGGGAAGCTGGGACAGGTTTTCAGGTGTTTTACAAACAGATAACGTGATGGAAATATAACCCACATACACTGAGGTATGAAGTATTTGGCTTATTATTAAAAAATAATAAGGTATCAAAGAAATACCCTCTCTCCATTATGACAGGTTGTAATCTCTTGGTATATCTTGACAGATATACCTTGAATCAAATTATGAAGGCCTATTACATATGTAACATATGTCTGTAACAATCCATAACAGTCCAAAACATTGATTATTCCAGAACATGGTGGTGTAATACACCATAGTTGACCCTTGGTCCATACAGACAACCTGTCATGAATTACAAAGTGAACTGCAAATGTTGAAATGGAGCTGTATAGAAATCAAACTGTTGGCAGAGTAAAATTGGTCCTCATGAGTGCAGCATGTTCATCAATTCATCATCAATTTTATTTATATAGCGCCAAATCACAACAAACAGTTGCCCCAAGGTGCTTTATATTGTAAGGCAAGGCCATACAATAATTACTTAAAACCCCAACGGTCAAAATGACCCCCTGTGAGCAAGCACTTGGCGACAGTGGGAAGGAAAAACTCCCTTTTAAAAGCAGTCTGCCTGGTCCCAGTCTAAATAGAGTAAAATACATTCTATTATAAAGTGAAAGCTGCTCTACCGTTGTTGCAGACCAAATGGTCCACCCCTAAACATTGGCCACCCCTGTGTCCATTGCGCCATTTACAACCACAACAGCCCCTGTGAGACGGACTCTCTTCACCCAAAGAGATCAAATGGATTAATAGGATTATTAACCATCAGATGACAAGCTAAAACCTCTTAAATCATTCTAAAGTCAGTTTTAAGCAGAAACAAGGCAGTTTTAAGCAGAAATGAGGCAATAATCGGTGATGCTTTGAAATGACAGACACGCAAGGAACGCAACAGCTAAGCAGCCTGTGTGATTGCGGTGCTCTGATCACTTCATCCATCTTTTATGATTAAATAATGCTGAATTGATGTTGAAATGATTGTTGTCCAAAAGTGTCAGGAGTGCAGTTTTAAGCAGGAAGGTGGTGATAATTGATGAACCACGGCTGATTACGCATGCGCAGTGAAGGTAGGGCTGACTGAGTTTTAGAGTACAGTCAGCGACACCATCTAGTCAATGAAAGTGGTTCTACTCCAATAAGAGCTGATTTTACACTTTGTTGAGTTGATTTAGCCCTATGGTAGAGTACACTCCACTCTATTTAGACTGGGACCAAATGTTATCCCAGCAGAGTAAATTAATTCAATTTTGCTAAGTAAAATTTACTCTGTAATCTGCTGAAGTGAAACTCATGTCACGTCACATTGAAGCTCAATGTTCGTCGGGGTCCAAGCACAGAAAAATTCACTCTGAAATATTAGGAATGAACGTGGCACCTGTATCCTGAAATCAGTGATTGTTGTGCTGTCCTGAGTGGTGGGTTGTTTGTCCATTGAGTTTGAGAATAAAATTACTTTTTCCAAATTGTATGACATAACATAAGAACTACTAATACAAATTTATGTGACCAGTCTATCTCAGGGTCACACAATGACAGATAAACACATGCATGACTGCAGTCAATAAAAATGTTCAAATTCACCTAACCTAAAAATGTTTTGGTGTGGGAGTAAGTTGGAGCCCCCGGAGGGAACTCAAATTAATGCAGGACGAGCATGCAAACTCTATACAAATAGTACTGGGGCAAAGTGATCCCATGGCCTTCTTGTTGTGAGGAAACGGGTCTAACCTCTAACCCACCATGTCACCACATGATAAAATATAATGCTAAAATATCCTCAGCTGTACAAGCATTGTCCTCTTTATAATTTGTAGTTGTTTAATTGGTTTCTCAGTGCAAACTCTCTCTCTCTCTCTCTCTCTCTATCTCTCTCTCTCTCTCTCTCTCTCTCTCTCTCTCTCTCTCTCTATATATATATATATATATATATACGAAGTCTGTTAGAAAAGTTTCCGACCTTTTTATTTTTTTCAAAAACTATATGGATTTGAATCATGTGCGCTTGCATCAGCCAAGCTTGAACCTTCGTGCACATGCGTGAGTTTTTTCACACCTGTCGGTTGCATCATTCGCCTGTGGGCAGGCTTTGAGTGAGCACTGGTCCACCCCCCTCGTCGGATTTTCATTGTCAGGGAAATGGCTGAGTGACTGCCACTTTGCTCCATGAAATTTTTTCAGAAACTGTGTGAGACAGCCAGGTGGAAACCATTTGGAAAATTTAGATGGCTTTCGGTGAAGATTCTGTCGGCTTCACAGAGAATAAGGAGGATTACAACCGGATTAAAGACGGCCCACAGTGGCGGAGGGCACGCTGCGCTTTGAGCGGCCATCGACAGGCTGAAACAACCAGATCATTTCCAAAGTGAAGACTGTGTTGATCCGGGACGTCGTGTGACTACCAGAGAAATGGCAGAAAATGTGGACATCAGCACTTTTGCGGCACATTCCACTGTTACAGGAGATTTTGTAATGAAAGACATGCAGAGGAATTTGCGCATCGGGACGGAGCCGCCCATGGCGCACAACAAAAAACACCTCTGTGTTGGAAGTCTCACAGGACATGTTGTGGCATGCCCAGCTGTTACACAATTTCTCGGATACTCACTTGACTGAAAAGCCATCGAAAGCCGTCTGAATCTTCCGAATGGTTTCCAACACCGCATGGCCGCTCGAATCGCGGCGCACCCTCCGCCGCTGTGGGCCATCTTTAATCCAGTTGTAATCCTCCTTAATCTGTGTGACACCGATAGAATCTTTACCGAAAGCCATCTGAATTTTCCTAATGGTTTCCACCTGGCTGTCTCACACAGTTTCTGAAAAACATTTTCATGGAGCAAAGCGGCAGTCGTTCCTCCATTTCCCTGACAATGAAAATCCGACGAGGGAGGTGGATCAGTGCTCACTCAAAGTCTGCCCACAGGTGAATGATGCAACCGACAGGCGTGAAAAAACTCATGCATGCGCATGCAGGTTCGAGCTTGGCTGATGCAAGCGCACATGATTCAAATCCATATAGTTTTTGAAAAAAATAAAAAGGTCGGATACTTTTCTAACAGACCTTGTGTAGCTGCTATAGTTTGAAGACAGGTTTATCAATTTTTGTTATTGCTTTCAGGCTTGTGTGTTGTGCACCATTGTTTGTCTGGTTATGTTTTGTTAATTTCAGTTCATTAACTAATTTTTGCACGCTTTTAGGTATTAGTCATCATGGGTATATATATATATATATATATATATATATATATATATATATATATATATATATATATATATATATATGTATGTATATATAGACTTGTTCCAGAAAGGGCCAAGAGGGTGCAATTTTCTTTGCAGCCACTGACTTCGCCAGGTGATTTCACCGATTAATATCACTTTGACCAGATGGAATCAGTGTGTATACATCTCTTATTTTTCTTCTTTTCTTCTTATTTTCATATAAGGAATGAGTATTTATATGCTTTGCTTCTGCCCTCACCCTTTCGGTCAAACGGGTTCGGTGTTGAGTTTTGTTATGAGTTTCTTGTTCTTGTTGATTTGTGTGCCGAATAAATTCATTCATTCATTCATATATATATATATATATATATATAATATATATATATACGAGGTCTGTCAATAAAGTATAGGTCCTTTTTATTTTTTTCAAAAACTATATGGATTTCATTCATATGTTTTTACGTCAGACATGCTTGAACCCTCGTGCGCATGCGTGGGTTTTCCACGCCTGTCGGTGACGTCATTCGCCTGTGAGCACTCCATGTGGGAGGAGTCGTCCAGCCCCTCGTCAGAATTCCTTTGTTTGAGAAGTTGCTGAGAGACCGGCGCTTTGTTTGATCAAAATTTTTTCTAAACCTGTGAGACACATCGAAGTGGACATGGTTCAAAAAATTAAGCTGGTTTTCGGTGAAAATTTTAACAGCTGATGAGAGATTTTGAGGTGATACTGTCGATTTAAGGACTTCCCACGGAGCAAGACATCGCGCAGCACTCTCAGGCGCCGTCATCAGCCTGTTTCAAGGTGAAAACCTCCACATTTCAGGCTCTATTGATCCAGGACGTCGTGAGAGAACAGAGCAGTTTCAGAAGAAGTCGGTTTCAGCATTTTATCCGGATATTCCACTGTTAAAGGAGATTTTTTTAATGCAAGACGTGCGGACGGATTGCAGCATCGGCTCGCAGCCACCGCGACGCTCCGCCACAGGAAAAATACCTCAGTTGGAAGCCTTAAGGACAAGTTGGAACATGTCCAGCTGTTAAACAATTTCTCATATACTCACTCCACTGAAAGCCATCAAAAGCCGCCTGGATTTTACAAATGGTTATCAACACGGAGGTGTTTTTCCTGTGCTGCTGCACCGCGCTGGCTGCGTCCCGACGCGCGGACCCATCCGCACGTCTTTCATTAAAAAAATCTCCTTTAACAGTGGAATATCCGGATAAATGCTGAAACCGACTTCTTCTGAAACTTCTCTGTTCTCTCACGATGTCCTGGATCAATAGAGCCTGAAATGTGGAGGTTTTCAGCTTGAAACAGGCTGACGACGGCGCCTGAGAGCGCTGCACGACGTCTCGCTCCGTGGGAAGTCCTTAAAGCGACAGTATCACCTCAAAATCTCTCATCAGCCGTTAAAATTTTCACGGAAAACCAGCTTAATTTTTCGAACCATGTCCACTTCGATATGTCTCACAGGTTTAGAAAAAATTTTGATCAAAAAAAGCGCCAGTCTCTCAGCAACTTCTCAGACAAAGGAATTCCAACGAGGGGCTGGACGACTCCTCCCACAAGGAGTGCTCACAGGCGAATGACGTCACCGACAGGCGTGGAAAAACTCACGCATGCGCACGAGGGTTCAAGCATGTCTGACGTAAAAACATATGAATGAAATCCATATAGTTTTTGAAAAAAAAAAGTACCTATACTTTATTGACAGCCCTCGTATATATATATATATATATATATATATATATATATATATATATATATATATATATATATATATATATATATATACATTCAATCAAGCCCCTCAACTTTGTCATGTGAAAAACAGTGGATATAAGCGTTTATGCTTTATTGTGCAATCCCTGTGTCAATGATACATTCACCTCTGTATGTTTATATTCATGTTTCAGAAGAAACTCAATCAATCAATCAGTCAATCATGAACAGTATTTTATTTATGTTTTAACAGTGTTGGCAGGAGGGCATGCATCTGCATATAAATTAGCTTTTCACAAGCGTGGAAGTTAGCTGTGAGTTAGTGGAAGTTATTCTGCATTCTGATGTCCGCAAGATGTCTTGTAAATCAATTCAGAGGTGTTATCAGGATACAAAAACAGCATTTCCAGTTTAAAAGTATCTGTTGTTCGCATTTACATAATATGAGAAAGATGTGACATTCCACATCCCGACAGCCAGAGGCTGTGAGCATGGACCGGGCTGCTGGGCCACCCACCCTCAACAACATAGCTATGCAGCATAGGAAATAAGCCTGAGACCCCCCCCCCCCCCCCCATGGGCCAACACTTGGCTTCACAGCAAAACAGGCCTGTAACTCAGAGTTCTTCAATGGGAGCCCTTGCCTTTTTAATGGTTAAATTTTGGTCACTATGATTTAAATGACATTATAATTGCTTCACATCAGAATCTGAGCTTCCCCAGGCCAAATAATCCACTTTTATGGCCTCACACCAAGGCCATACCCTCTCAAGACTGGAAGACGATATCTCTTCCATGATAAGAGTGGCCATAAAACTTTGCGTTACAACAGCTATTATCTTTAGGTCTAAGTGAAGAAAGACTTTCTTTTAAAATAAAAGAATTGCATCAGTATTCTTTTATTCATTTATATATAAAGACTTCCAATGTTGTTTGTATTGATTAATCAAACAAAATGCTTTGCATATAATCATTCCATTTTATTGACATGTTCCTTGTAACTGATCTGTGTTTAATTATGATTTTTCTGCATTATCAATATGTTGATGGTGAAGTATTCTGTTTATCCAAAGGTTGTGTTTAAGGGGCAATTAATAATGTGTATCCATTTGAGTGTCTTAGAACAATATTATACCAAATTAGTTCATGTGTTTAAATAATTGAATCGTTTGGGTCTGCCTGTGAACACGTGAAGTTTTCTGTGAGATTACACACCCGAAATGGGCGGGGTTTGGTGACATCAGTCCCCCTTAAAATGTTAGAACAGAGTGCTTCTCTTCTCTCTTTTGCCTCTTGTCTCTCTCTTGGCTCCTCTCTTTTGTCTCTCTTGCCTCAATGTCGGACTCTGTAGTTTTCTCTGGGCCCCTCCCCAATCGGACCGGGAGTGACATGTTTAGCCGCATGTTCTCCTTGAATTGCTGGCTGTCTGAGTGGTGTCCAAAAAATGAGGTGGGCTTCATAGATAATTGGCAAAGCTTCTGGGGAAAACCTGGTCTTTTAGGAGAGACGGCATCCATCCCACTTTGGATGGAGCAGCTCTCATTTCTAGAAATCTGGCCAATTTTCTTAAATCCTCCAAACCGTGACTATCCAGGGTTGGGACCAGGAAGCAGAGTTGTAGTCTTACACACCTCTCTGCAGCTTCTCTCCCCCTGCCATCCCCTCGTTACCCCATCCCCATAGAGACGGTGCCTGCTCCCAGACTACCAATAACCAGCAAAAATCTATTTAAGCATAAAAATTCAAAAAGAAAAAATAATATAGCACCTTCAACTGCACCACAGACTAAACAGTTAAATGTGGTCTATTAAACATTAGGTCTCTCTCTTCTAAGTCCCTGTTAGTAAATTATATAATAATTGATCAACATATTGATTTATTCTGCCTTACAGAAACCTGATTACAGCAGGATGACTATGTTAGTTTAAATGAGTCAACACCCCCGAGTCACACTAACTGCCAGAACGCTCGTAGCACGGGCCGAGGCGGAGGATTAGCAGCAATCTTCCATTCCAGCTTATTAATTGATCAAAAACCCAGACAGAGCTTTAATTCATTTGAAAGCTTGACTCTTAGTCTTGTCCATCCAAATTGGAAGTCCCAAAAAACAGTTTTATTTGTTGTTATCTATTGTCCTCCTGGTCATTACTATGAGTTTCTCTGTGAATTTTCAGAACTTTTGTCTGACTTAGTGCTTAGCTCAGATAAGATAATTATAGTGGGTGATTTTAACATCCACACAGATGCTGAGAATGACAGCCTCAACACTGCATTTAATCTATTATTAGACTCAATTGGCTTTGCTCAAAATGTAAATGAGTCCACCCACCACTTTAATCATATCTTAGATCTTGTTCTGACTTATGGTATGGAAATAGAAGACTTAACAGTATTCCCTGAAAACTCCCTGCTGTCTGATCATTTCTTAATAACATTTACATTTACTCTGATGGACTACCCAGCAGTGGGGAATAAGTTTCATTACACTAGAAGTCATTCAGAAAGCGCTGTAACTAGGTTTAAGGATATGATTCCTTCTTTATGTTCCCTAATGCCATATACCAACACAGTGCAGAGTAGCTACCTAAACTCTGTAAGTGAGATAGAGTATCTCGTCAGTAGTTTTACATCCTCATTGAAGACAACTTTGGATGCTGTAGCTCCTCTGAAAAAGAGAGCTTTAAATCAGAAGTGCCTGACTCCGTGGTATAACTCACAAACTCGCAGCTTAAAGCAGATAACCCGTAAGTTGGAGAGGAAATGGCGTCTCACTAATTTAGAAGATCTTCACTTAGCCTGGAAAAAGAGTCTGTTGCTCTATAAAAAAAAGCCCTCCGTAAAGTTAGGACATCTTACTACTCATCACTAATTGAAGAAAATAAGAACAACCCCAGGTTTCTTTTCAGCACTGTAGCCAGGCTGACAAAGAGTCAGAGCTCTATTGAGCCGAGTATTCCTTTAACTTTAACAAGTAATGACTTCATGACTTTCTTTGCTAATAAAATTTTAACTATTAGAGAAAAAATTACTCATAACCATCCCAAAGATGTATCGTTATCTTTGGCTGCTTTCAGTGATGCCGGTATTTGGTTAGACTCTTTCTCTCAGATTGTTCTATCTGAGTTATTTTCATTAGTTACTTCATCCAAACCATCAACATGTCTATTAGACCCCATTCCTACCAGGCTGCTCAAGGAAGCCCTACCATTATTTAATGCTTCGATCTTAAATATGATCAATCTATCTTTATTAGTTGGCTATGTACCACAGGCTTTTAAGGTGGAAGTAATTAAACCATTACTTAAAAAGCCATCACTTGACCCAGCTATCTAGCTAATTATAGGCCAATCTCCAACCTTCGTTTTCTCTCAAACATTCTTGAAAGGGTAGTTGTAAAACAGCTAACTGATCATCTGCAGAGGAATGGTCTATTTGAAGAGTTTCAGTCAGGTTTTAGAATTCATCATAGTACAGAAACAGCATTAGTGAAGGTTACAAATGATCTTCTTATGGCCTCAGACAGTGGACTCATCTCTGTGCTTGTTCTGTTAGACCTCAGTGCTGCTTTTGATACTGCTGACCATAAAATTTTATTACAGAGATTAGAGCATGCCATAGGTATTAAAGGCACTGCGCTGCGTTGGTTTGAATCATTTTTATCTAATAGATTACAATTTGTTCATGTAAATGGGGAATCTTCTTCACAGACTAAGGTTAATTATGGAGTTCCACAAGGTTCTGTGCTAGGACCAATTTTATTCACTTTATACATGCTTCCCTTAGGCAGTATTATTAGACGGCATTGCTTAAATTTTCATTGTTACGCAGATGATACCCAGCTTTATCTATCCATGAAGCCAGAGGACACACACCAATTAGCTAAACTGCAGGATTGTCTTACAGACATAAGGACATGGATGACCTCTAATTTCCTGCTTTTAAACTCAGATAAAACTGAAGTTATTGTACTTGGCCCCAAAGATCTTAGAAACATGGTGTCTAACCAGATCCTTACTCTGGATGGCATTACCCTGACCTCTAGTAATACTGTGAGAAATCTTGGAGTCATTTTTGATCAGGATATGTCATTCAAAGCGCATATTAAACAAATATGTAAGACTTCTTTTTTGCATTTATGCAATATCTCTAAAATTAGAACAGTCTTGTCTCAGAGTGATGCTGAAAAACTAATTCATGCATTTATTTCCTCTAGGCTGGACTATTGTAATTCATTATTATCAGGTTTTCCTAAAAGTTCCCTGAAAAGCCTTCAGTTAATTCAAAATGCTGCAGCTAGAGTACTGATGGGGACTAAAAGGAGAGAGCATATCTCACCCATATTGGCCTCTCTTCATTGGCTTCCTGTTAATTCTAGAATAGAATTTAAAATTCTTCTTCTTACTTATAAGGTTTTGAATAATCAGGTCCCTTCTTATCTTAGGGACCTCATAGTACCATATCACCCCAATAGAGCGCTTCGCTCTCAGACTGCAGGCTTACTTGTAGTTCCTAGTGTTTGTAAGAGTAGAATGGGAGGCAGAGCCTTCAGCTTTCAGGCTCCTCTCCTGTGGAACCAGCTCCCAATTCGGATCAGGGAGACAGACACCCTCTCTACTTTTAAGATTAGGCTTAAAACTTTCCTTTTTGCTAAAGCTTATAGTTAGGGCTGGATCAGGTGACCCTGAACCATCCCTTAGTTATGCTGCTATAGACTTAGACTGCTGGGGGGTTCCCATAATGCACTGAGTGTTTCTTTCTCTTTTTGCTCTGTATGCACCACTCTGCATTTAATCATTAGTGATTGATCTCTGCTCCCCTCCACAGCATGTCTTTTTCCTGGTTCTCTCCCTCAGCCCCAACCAGTCCCAGCAGAAGACTGCCCCTCCCTGAGCCTGGTTCTGCTGGAGGTTTCTTCCTGTTAAAAGGGAGTTTTTCCTTCCCACTGTCGCCAAGTGCTTGCTCACAGGGGGTCATTTTGACCATTGGGGTTTTTATGTAATTATTGTATGGCCTTGCCTTACAATATAAAGCGCCTTGGGGCAACTGTTTGTTGTGATTTGGCGCTATATAAATAAAATTGATTGATTGATTGATTGCCTCGCTCTCTTCCTTTCTAAAACACTTAATTATTTTTGGGTCAACAAGGCCCCATGCTAATCTAACCTAGCTGAAGCTACCACGTGGCATTCATTTGTTGTTTTATTCTTGTCTCAATTTTTGAGAATTTTAACACTTTAAGGTGCATCAAGTCTTTCGAAGTTTTAAGAGAACTTCCGATCGGAACTTTTCAAAATAATAAAAAATTTACAGAAAGGAGATTTTCCTTTTCCGTCGGCTAATTTTCCAACGCTCTTAAAGTTTCATCTTTTTTTTTTTTTCTACATTCACAAAGACTTTTAATCTGGCTCCACCTGACTGCAAGCAACCATCCTGTCGGTAAAGCCAGCCAACACAAGCCGGGGAGACCGCTGAGTTAGCCCTGACCCAAGTGAGCATGCTGCAGAACGTACATCAGCGACAGACGGATGGTTCGTCCGAACCAACTTTTCAATGCACCAGCTAAGTGACCCAATTAAAGGTTCCAGAAAAAAGGGTTTGTCGTCAATGGATACAAAGTGGCTCCTTATATGTTTGTTTAATATTTTTCTTAAATATAATTGACTTCCCATTTCATCACTAAATTCTAATCAGATT
Source organism: Thalassophryne amazonica (assembly GCF_902500255.1). Classification (NCBI taxonomy): domain Eukaryota; kingdom Metazoa; phylum Chordata; class Actinopteri; order Batrachoidiformes; family Batrachoididae; genus Thalassophryne; species Thalassophryne amazonica. Next base: position 30,490,128 of record NC_047103.1, on the reverse strand, counting down.
TATTTACCTAAAGTCTTTAAGCTTCATCTCTTTTTCTTTCACGTCTTATGAGTTAAGCAAATTGTATCCATAAATGAACTTATTTAATCACTGTCCACAAAAATGCCATTAAACTGTTAATTTCTTGTATAATTGTAAATAAATTGTAAATATTTTTGCTGTGGTTCATTTGGTGTTCAGAAGGAAACCTTTGGTCAATCGTATCATAGAATTCAGACTTTCAGACCTGAGACTGATTAATTCAGTTGAGACTGATTGATTAATTTGAGACTGATAAATTAATGAATGTTTAAAGTACCTATGCTTCAAATAGGTGGTGCCCACAATGATTAATTATCCTAATTAAATAATAATTATCAAACCCTAAAAGTGTTAATTATTTTGGTGACCAATTAAATGTGTTCTAAGCCAATCTAATTCAATTTGGGAGTTTAACAATACCTAATTACATTTTATTTTGGTGCTCCCGTGTGAGCCAATCTAGAATTGACCACATTCATTACATCTTTATGGTGCCTCCGTGTGAGACCTATAGATTCACTATCTTGTATGGTTCCCCGTTACAACGCTTTGTAATATTCACTACAGCTGCAAAATGTCTTGTAAATCACTCCAGGCCTGTTATCAGGTTCCACAAACAATGCTTTCTGTTTTAAAGGTGTTTTTTTTTGTTTTTTTTGTTTTGCTTTGCTAGCTTTAATAAAATCTATGAGAAACATGTATTTTTCCATAAACAATGTGGCTTTGGAGTGCCAGAGAGTCCAGCGGTAAAACTTTACAACACCAATTCCAATAAAATTGGGATGTTGTGTAAAATGGAAATAAAAAAAGAATACAATGATTTGCAAATCCTAGTCAACCTATATTCAATTGAATGCAGCACAAAGACAAGCTATTTAATGTTCAAACTGGTAAACTTTTTTGCTTTTGTGCAAATATCTGCTCATTATGAAATGGATGCCTGCAACACGTTTCAAAAAAGCTGGGACAGTGGTATGTTTACAACTGTGTTACATCACCTTTCGTTGTAACAACACTCCATAACCGTTTGGGAACTGAGGACACAAATTGTTGAAGCTTTGTAGGTGGAATTCTTTCCCATTCTTGCTTGATGTACGACTTCAGTTGTTCAACAGTCTGGAGTCTCCATTGTCATATATTCCACTTCATAATGCACCACACATTTTCAATGGGTGACAGGTCTGGACTGCAGGCAGGCCAGTCTAGTACCCGCACTCTTTTACTACGAAGCCATGCTGTTGTAACGCGTGCTGAATGTGGCTTGGCATTGTCTTGCTGAAATAAGCAGGGATGTACCTTTCAGCATTGATGGTAGCATCACAGATGTGTAAGTTGCCCATGCCATGGGCACTAACACACCCCCATACCATCACAGATGCTGGCTTTTGAACTTTGTGCTGCTAACAATCTGGATGGTCTTTTTCCTCTTTTGTCTGGAGGACACGACGTCCATGATTTCCAAAAACAATTTGAAATGTGGACACATCAGACCACAGCACACTTTTCCACCTTGCGACTGTCCATTTCAAATGAACTTGGGCCCAGAGAAGGCAGCGGCATTTCTGCATGTTGTTGATGTATGACTTTTGCTTTGCATGGTAGAGTTTTAATTTGCACTTGTACATGTAGCGACAAACTGTTAACTGCCAATGGTTTTCTGAAGTGTTCCTGGGCCCATGCAATAAGATCTTTTACACAATGATGTTGGTTTTTAATGCAGTGCCTCCTGAGGGACTGAAGGTCACAGGCATTCAGTGTTGGTTTTCGGCCTTGCCGCTTACGTGTAGAAAGTTTTCCAGATTCTCTGAATCTTCTGATTATATACTGTATATACTGTAGATGCTGGAATCCCTAAATTCCTTTCAACTGAACGTTGAGAAATATTGTTCTTAAACTGCTGGACTATTTTTTTTTTTTCATGCACAAAGTGGTGATCCTAACCTCATCTTTGCTTGTGAATGGCTGAGCCTTTTGGGGATGCTCCTTGTATACCCAGTCATGACACTCTCGTGTTTCCAGTTAGGTGTTCTTTGAGGATTGATCAACTTTCCCAGCCTTTTGTTGCCCTGTCCCAACTTTTTTGAAACATGTTGCAGGCATCCATTTCAAAATGACCAAATATTTGCACAAAAACAACAAAGTTTATCAGTTTGAACATTAAAGATCTTGTCTTTGTGGTGTATTCAATTCAATATAGGTTGAAGATGATTTGCAAATCATTGTATTCTGCTTTTATTTACATTTTTCACAACGTCCCAACTTCATTGGAATTGGGGTTGTACGAGGTCTGTCCGAAAAGTAACGGACCTTTTTATTTTTTTCAAAAACTATATGGATTTGAATCATGTGCGCTTGCATCAGCCAAGCTTGAACCTTCGTGCGCATGCGTGAGTTTTTTCACACCTGTCGGTTGCGTCATTCGCCTGTGGGCAGGCTTTGAGTGAGCACTGGTCCAGCCCCCTCATCGGATTTTCATTGTCAGGGAAATGGCTGAGCGACTGCCACTTTGCTCCATGAACATTTTTTCAGAAACGGTGTGAGACAGCCAGGTGGAAACCATTCGGAAAATTCAGATGGCTTTCGGTGAAGATTCTATCGGCGTCACACAGATTAAGGACCATTACAACTGGATTAAAGACGACCCACACCGGCGGAGGGTGCACCGCACTCCGAGCGGCCATCGACAGGCTGAAACGACCAAATCATTTCCAAAGTGAAGGCTGTGTTGATCCGGCACGTCATGTGACTACCAGAGAAATCGCAGAAAATGTGGACATCAGCACTTTTGCAGCATATTCCACTGTTACAGGAGATTTTGTAATGAAAGACGTGCGGAGGAATTCGCGTGTCGGGATGGAACTGCTCATGGCACACAACAATCACCTCCGTGTTGGAAACCATTCGGAAGATTCAGACGGCTTTCGGTGGCTTTTCAGTCGAGTGAGTATCCGAGAAATTGTGTAACAGCTGAGCATGCCACAACATGTCCCGTGAAACATCCAACACATGAGAACAGAAACAGGAAGTTTAGTAGGACATCTTCCTCGCCATTTTAATTTTGTGAACAGTTGTGTGAGCTGCTGCCATCTGTTGGCGATATAGTATCATTTGCACTTGGTGTTGCAGCCATTTGTCAGCGAGGTAAATAAAATTACATTTTATTTGGTTTGAAAAAACAATAGGTTCATAGTCCTATAAACTATTGGTTGCTTAAAATTAAGAAATTTAATTAATAAAACACAAAATAAATAAACAATTGGGTGCTAACAATTAAAATTAAGAATTTTAATTCAATAAAATAAAAATAAGGACTAATAAATAATAACAATAATAAATAAATAAAAATAACAAAAAATATTAATAATAAAAATAAAAAAATGGCACTGGGAAAACGCTCAATAAGAGGACCTCCTTAACCGGAGGTACAGTATTTGAGAGAGCTAAAAAGGAAAAGAGGAATGACTTTGCAGATAGCAGCTAAAAGAACAGGAGGAATGTAATGAACCACTAATAGGTGCAGAGAGAAATTGTGATTGTGGGATTCTTAAATGGTTTATAGAGAATTAAAAAAAATCTTTTTATAAATGTTTTGTAAAGACTTTACATATTTTGTTGTTAATAATTATTAAGTCATCTATTTATGTTCTTACCAATGAGTAGCTAATAAAAACAATGCTTAATAATTTGTGAGTAAAAAAATGTAAAGACAATAAAAAATATGATTTGTAAAGTATTTTATCACTAAAGAATAGTGTCTGATTTTAAGTTTGTAAATGAACTGTTAATGATCAACTTTTCTTGAATGGTTTATAGAGAATTAAAAAAAATCATTTATAAATGATTTATAAAGACATTGCATAATTTGTAATTAATAATTATTAACCCATCTTTGAACTTGTCCAAGGTCTGTGTCCCAAGAATGTTCCCTGTGAATTTGAAGACTCTGTCAGCAATAGGACTGTACTTATGCTGAGGACAGACAGATGGACAGACAGACAGAATGATAGATGGACGCAAAGCCTTCACAATACCCAATGACCATATTTAATGCCCTCAGATAAAAAAAAGTAATGATTCATAACATTTCCAAAATGGAATAAATTAATTTTTCCCTCAAAATTCTACCCATAACATCCCATAACTGACAACATGAAAAAAAGGTTAGTTAGTTTTTTCTCTTTTTTTCCCAAAATTATTAACAACTAGAGCACCATGCTCAAAGAACACAAACCTCCACCAACACTAGTTTCCAATTCCACAAAATTTTAGCCTGGAAAATGAAAAAAAAATTCAAGGTCACAGTCCTGTTAGAGGTGGGTTTCATGAGTTAAATTACATGTGACCAAATGTCAGGAGTACGTATTTAGTTACTGCATTTGAATCAGTGTTTTTTTCTGGTGTTGTCAGGTTTTTTTTTTTCGGTTTCTGATATCTTTTTCAGATAATTTTCACACAACATTATCTGTACTGTGCACAATTTAACATTGCTTTTTGGTGCTTGGTTTCCCACTGATACCTAGAAGAAAGACAAACAGGCATAAAATTAGAACCTCCATCCAATTTTGGCTGTGTAGGCAAACCCATAATAGAAAAGTGAGAGTGATTGAAACACTTGTGATTGAGATATCATGCAAAATATACAACATACAAAATCCACAATCTGGATCAAATCCAGATCAGGCTTTTTCAGGCAATAGTGAGTGCTAGTATGCACCTCAGTTTCAAATATGTGAGTGATTGAGGCATGTTTGATTAAGATATACTGTAAAATATACATTAAATGAGGTGTTCAATGTGAAATTTAAATGGCCACAAACTCTGTAATCTAGATCACATCCAGATAAAACATTGTCAGTCAAAAAAGAATACCATCCTGCATATAGCTTTCAAATATAAAACTTTTTTAAAACAATTTTTAAAATATTTGTTCAATGCTAAAGAGTTTTTTTTTTTTAATTTTCCAAGGTTTTTCCTTACTTATTTCTTTTACCAATGACCTTGAAAATTGAATCAGTTATTGCTTATCAGGATATGAACCTTAAGTAAACATTTCATAAACATATACGAGGGCTGTCAATAAAGTAACGGTCCTTTTTATTTTTTTCAAAAACTATATGGATTTCATTCATATGTTTTTACGTCAGACATGCTTGAACCCTCGTGCGCATGCGTGAGTTTTTCCACGCCTGTCGGTGACGTCATTCGCCTGTGAGCACTCCTTGTGGGAGGAGTCGTCCAGCCCCTCGTCGGAATTCCTTTGTCTGAGAAGTTGCTGAGAGACTGGCGCGTTGTTTGATCAAAATTTTTTCTAAACCTGTGAGACACATCGAAGTGGACACGGTTCGAAAAATTAAGCTGGTTTTCAGTGAAAATTTTAACAGCTGATGAGAGATTTTGAGGTGATTCTGTCGCTTTAAGGACTTTTCACGGTGCGAGACGTCGCGCTGCGCTCTCAGGCAGCGTCATCAGCCTGTTCAAGCTGAAAACCTCCACATTTCAGGCTCTATTGATCCAGGACGTCGTGAGAGAACAGAGAAGTTTCAGAAGAAGTCGGTTTCAGCATTTTATCCGGATATTCCACTGTTAAAGGAGATTTTTTTAATGAAAGACGTGCGGACGGATCCGCGCGTCGGGACGCAGCCGACGTGGTGCGGCGGCACAGGAAAAACACCTCCGTGTTGATAACCATTTGTAAAATCCAGGCGGCTTTTGATGGCTTTCAGTGGAGTGAGTATATGAGAAATTGTTAACAGGCAGGACATGTTCCAACTTGTCCTTAAGGCTTTCAACAGAGGTGTTTTTCCTGTGGCGGAGCGTCGCGGCGGCTGCGTCTCGACGCGCGGACCCGTCCGCACGTCTTTCATTAAAAAAATCTCCTTTAACAGTGGAATATCCGGATAAAATGCTGAAACCGACTTCTTCTGAAACTTCTCTGTTCTCTCACGACGTCCTGGATCAATAGAGCCTGAAATGTGGAGGTTTTCAGCTTGAAACAGGCTGATGACGCTGCCTGAGAGCGCTGAGCGACGTCTCGCACGGTGAAAAGTCCTTAAAGCGACAGAATCACCTCAAAATCTCTCATCAGCCGTTAAAATTTTCACTGAAAACCAGCTTAATTTTTCGAACCGTGTCCACTTCGATGTGTCTCACAGGTTTAGAAAAAATTTTGATCAAACAAAGCGCCAGTCTCTCAGCAACTTCTCAGACAAAGGAATTCCGACGAGGGGCTGGACGACTCCTCCCACAAGGAGTGCTCACAGGCGAATGACGTCACCGACAGGCGTGGAAAAACTCACGCATGCGCACGAGGGTTCAAGCATGTCTGACGTAAAAACATATGAATGAAATCCATATAGTTTTTGAAAAAAATAAAAAGGACCGTAACTTTATTGACAGCCCTCGTATGAACGGCTGGGAGGCCGTTCACAAACAAACAAACACAAAACATGGGCGAAAACATAACCTCCTCCAATGTCTTTGGTGGAGGTAAAAATGGGAGTGATTGAGGCACTTTTGATTGAGACATAATGCAAAATGTACACCAGGTGGGCCTTGCAATATTAAATTCAAATGCCCACAAAATCCACAATCCGGATCAGGTCTGGCAATACTGAGTGCCAGTCTGCACCTCTTTTTCAAATATGAGCATGGTGAATATGAAATAATGTAAAGCATACATTACGAGGTAACTTAAGGTGCAATCTTGATTTGCAATCTAGATCTCATCAAGATCAACCACTGTCAGTCAAGAAAGGACACCATCCTACATAGTGCCCTCAAATATGAAAGAAATGTGATCTTTTTTGACAGTTATGAATTTTTGAAAATATGTTCAGTGTTAAAGATAGGGATATTAACAATTTCCCAAGATTTTTCCTGAACCTTAACCTTTGCACTATTACCATAAAAACTGAAGCAGTTCTTGCCTATCAGGATATGAACCTTCAGTAAAAACGTAATAGCGATATTTGAAATATTTGAAATTTGATATCTGGGCTCCAGGCTACTCAAAACAAACAAGCAAACAAACAGGCAAAAACATAACCTCCTCCAACTTCCAACTTCAAGCAGAAGTAATAATAAAACTAAGAAATCACATTCACACTCTTTGCTCTGCCAGAGATGTTGATGCATCAGCCTCGTCTTCTTGAATATGATGCCACAAGCTTGGCGCACCCATCTTTTGGCCGGCCTGCCCATTCCCCTTGGCAGAACCTCTTAAGCTCCATCAGGTTGGATGGGAAGTGTTGGTGCACAACCATTTTCAGATCACTTCACAGATGTTCAATTGGATTCAGGTCTGGGCTCGGGCTGGGCTACTCAAGGACATTCAGAGTTTTGTAAAGCCACTCATTTATCTTGGCTGTGTGCTTATGGTCATTGTCCTGCTGATAGATGAATCGTCACCCCAGGCTGAAGGAAAGAGCACTTTGAAGCATGTTTTCATCCAGGATGTCTCTGTACATTGCTGTGTTCATCTTTCCCTCAATCCTGACTTGTCTGCCAGATCCTCCTGCTAAATATCATCTAGACAGTATGATGCTGCCACCACCATGTTTCACTGTAGGGATGGAGCCTGGTTTTATCCAAATATGATGTCTGACATTCACATGAAAGAGCTCAACCTTTGTCTTATCAGACCATAGAATGTTGTTTCTCATGGTCCTTCAGGTCCTTTTTGGCAAACTTTAGGCAGGTTGCCATGTGCCTTTTACTAAGGAGTGGCTTCCATGTGACTACTCTACCATACATGCCTGATGTCACAGCCCTCCCCTGCCTGTTGTGGGAGGCTCCCCACGGCAGGCAGGGGTGGGGCCGCCTGAGTGGTGGCACCTGTGCTGTTAAATTGTTTGTGCTGTGCTCATTCACTCTCTCTGCTCTCTCCCCAACCAGGTAACCCATTTGGTTTGTCTTCAGTTCATTTTTTGTTTTAGTTACTTTTGGTTTTCACACGCCAACACATTTACACTTACATATTCATGCGCCTTCATGCACTGCATACACCACTGATTCTTACTTACATTTGCATGCCTTCTATTTATGTGGCATTTTATTATTATTGTTTGTTAAATAAAATATTTTAATTGGCCCGATCCTTTTGAGTTATTTCCCCCTCCCAGCTAGTTTGTTTGGGTTGTGACTTGCCGTTGAGCCAGGCTTGTTACACTGATAGGTGGACTGCTGCAAAGATGGTTGTCCTTCTGGAAGGTTCTCTTCTCTCCACAGATGAATGCTTGAGCTCTGACAGTTACAATTGGGTGTTTGATCACTTACGTGACTAAGGACATTCTCCTCCGATCACTCAGTTTAGACGGGTGGCCAGCTCCAGGAAGAGTCCTGGTGTATCTGAAGTTCTTCCATTTATATATGGCCGATGCCACTGTGCTCACTGGGACTTTTGAAGCAGCTGAAATATTTGTGCATCAATCGCCAGATTTGTGCATTGGGAAAATCCTGTTTTGGAATTCCACAGACAATTCCTTTGACTTCTTGCTTGGTTTGTGCTCTGACATGCACTGTAAAATGTGGGTGTTTATACAACCCCAATTCCAATGAAGCTGGGACATTGTGTAAAATGTAAATAAAAATGGAATACAATGATTTACAAATCCTCTTCAACCTATATTCAACTGAATGCACCCCAAAGACAAAAATATTTAAACCCCAAAGACAAAATATTTACACAAAATATTTATATTTGTGTAAATATTTGCTCAATTTAAAATGGATGCCTGCAACACATTTCAAAAAAGCTGGGACAGTGGTATATTTACCACTGTGTTACATCACCTTTCCTTCTAACAACACTCAAGAAGCATTTGGAACTGAGGATACTCATGATTGGGTATAAAAGGAGCATCCCCAAAAGTCTCAGCCATTCACAAGCAAAGATGGGGTGAGGATCACCACTTTGTGAAGAACTGCATGAAAAAATAGTCCAATAGTTTAAGAACAATGTTTGTCAATGTTCAATGGCAAGAGAATCTGGAGAACTTTCTACACGTAAGCGGCAAGGCCAAAAACCATCATTGAATGCCTGTGACCTTCGATCCGTCAAGTGGCACTGCATTAAAAACTAACATCATTGTGTAAATCTTACCACGTGGGCTCAGGAACACAGAAAACCATTGTCAGTTAACACAGTTCGTCACTACATTTACAAGTGCAAGTTGAAACTCTACCATGCAAAGTGAAAGCCATACATCAACAACATCCAGAAATGCCGCCACCATCTCTGGGCCCAAGCTCATTTGAGATGGACAAAAGCAAAATGGAAAAGTGTGCTGTGGTCTGATGAGTCCACATTTCAAATTGTTTTTGGAAATCAATTTCTTTGTGTACCCATGGCATGGGCAACTTACACATCTGTGATGGCACCATCAATGCTGAAACGTACATGCAGGTTTTGGAGCAACACATGCTGCCATCCAAACAAAGTCTTTTTCAGGGACGTCCTTGCTTATTTCAGCAAGACAATGCCAAACCACATTCTGCATGTGCTACAACAGCGTGGCTTAGTAGTAAAAGAGTGCAGGTACTAGACTGGCCTGCCTGCAGTCCAGACCTAACGCCCATTGAAAATGTGTGGTGCATTATGAAGCGTAAAATACGACAACGGAAACCCCGGACTGTTGAACAGCTGAGGTCGTACATCAAGAAAGAATGGGAAAGAATTCCACCTACAAAGCTTCAGCAATTAGTGTCCTCAGTTCCCAAAAGGTTTTTGGGTGTTGTTAGAAGGAAAGATGATGTAACACAATGGTAAACATACCACTGTCGCAGCTTTTTTGAAATGTTTCAAAATGAGCAAATATTTGAACAAAAACAATAAAGTTTATCAGTTTGAACATTAAATATCTTGTCTTTGTGGTGTATTCAATTCAGTATAGGTTGAAGAGGATTTGCAAATCATTGTATTCTGTTTTTATTTACATTTTACACAACATCCTAACTTCATTGGAATTGGGTTTGTATGTAGATAGGCATGTGCCTTTCAAAACAGATTAAGGAGTGTTATAACCGGTTTAAAGATGGCACACAATGGCGGAGGGCGCCGCACTCTGAGCGGCAATCGACAGGCTGAAATGACCAGATCATTTCCAAACTGAATGCTGTGTTGATCCGGGACGTCGTCTGACTACTACAGAAATGGCAGAAGAGGTGGACATACCACTTTTCCGGCACATTCCACTGTTACAGGAGTTTTTGTCATGGAAAGATGTGCGGAGGAATTTGTGCGTCGGGACGGAGCCGCTAATGGCGCAGGACAAAAGCAACGCCACAATGAAGCCTCACAGGACATGTTGTGGCATGTCCAGCTCGTCCACAATTTCTCGGATAGTCACACGACTGAAAAGCCACCAAAATCCGTCTGAATCTTCTGAATGGTGCAAGAGCTGGGCATGCCACAACATGTCCTGTGAGACCAACACGGAGTTGCTTTTGTCCCGCGCTATTAGCGGCTCCGTGGCGAATTCCTCCGCTCCTCTTTCCATGACAAAAACTCCTGTAACAGCAGAATGTGCCGAAAAAGTGATATGTCCACCTCTTCTGCCATTTCTGTAGTAGTCAGACGATATCTCTGATCAACACAGCATTCAGTTTGGAAATGATCTGGTCGTTTCAGCCTGTCGATCGCCGTTCGGAACGCAGTGCGCCCTCCACCATTGTGCGCCATCTTTAAACCGGTTGTAACACTCCTTAATCTGTGTGGTCCCCATATAATCGTCCCTGAAAGCCGTCTGAATGTTCCGAATGGTTTCCACCTGGCTGTCTGTCACAGTTTCTGGAAAAAATCTGACGCAACAAAGTTCCAAATCGTTCAGACCTCACAATAAAAATCCGATGAGGGGGGTGGACCACTGCTCACTCAAAGCATGCTCACAGGCGAATGACGCAACCGACAGGCGTGAAAAAACTCAGGCATGCGCACAAAGGTTCAAGCTTGGCTGATGCAAGCGCACATGATTCAAATCCATATACTTTTTGCAAAAAATAAAAAGGTCGGATAGTTTTCTAACAGACCTCGTATAGATTCACAATGTAGTGTCTAAGTGTTCCACTTATATTTGACATGTGCGTGAAAAATATCATTCTGGAAATGTTCAGATTTTTACTTAGAGAAGCAGAAAAAAATAATATTGAAACTAATTTTAGAATAGCTGAATGCATTAATTATATTTTCCCCATCAAAGGAGGCAAAATGTGCTATACATCATGTTCAACAAAATATTCTCTGTGAAGAGCAGAAAATAAACATTTTATTATTGTTCGCCAACTCTCCAGATCATTAATTTATACAATTTATTTTCTAATGAGTCAATTAGAATTACTACAAGGCACTGACAGTTTATTAATCTATAATGGATAATTGCCGCCAGAACATTCAAACCTATGAATGCACTCAGACAGCAAAATAATGATGTGCAGTTGTAAATTAATATTAACACAACCAGATGTTGAACAAAGGAATGCACAAATGTGCAAACTGACATGAATAGCAGAAGTGGTTTAAAATCTGATCATGGCATATTTAGATTGAACTTAATGTACATTTTTTGATGGTGGGAGGAAATGTGAGTACTTGGAGGAAGTGTTGTGAAAGTGTAGGAACACGGACCCACAACAGGGGGCGCAAATGAACGGACAATGGAGGAAGTCAATAATAACGTGAATTTCTTGGCCCACCCTTAGACCCAGTTTCTAGGGGCGGGGCATTGGTGTTTAACCGCTCAGGCAGTCTCTCAATTGATGCTCTATCGAGCCACAACAAAGCAACGCTCCGCGGACCAGCCTCCTTTGTCTATCTGGTGGCCTAAATGTGGCCCTGTTCATGTCCATAGCTTCATCAGCAGGGGGAGCTGTAACCACACGGAGCGTAGAGGCCGTGGAGCGTGGGGAGGGCGGATCTCGGTCGGAACCGGAAGGAGGAGGGACGGTGCGTGCCCGGCCATGCCCTTCGTCTCGTTCCCGACGGCGTTTTTCTAGCCGATTGTCCTAGCCATATAACGAGATCAATAAGCCCGTCTAAATCCCGCGGTTCGTCCTTAGCCACCAGGTGCTCCTTCAGGACCAACGACAGTCCATTTACGAAGGCGACACGGAGGGCAGTGTTATTCCAGCCGGACCTCGCAGCCGCGATGCAGAAGTCGACTGCATAAGCAGCTGCGCTCCGGCGCCCCTGTCTTATTGACAGCAGCACGGCTGAAGCGGTCTCTCCTCTATTTGGGTGATCGAACACTGTTCTGAACTCCCTCACAAACCCATCGTATGTCAGAAGGAGCCATGAATTTTGTTCCCAGAGCGCTGTAGCCCAAGCGCATGCCTCACCGCGAAGCAGATTAATCACATAAGCTATCTTACTAGCATCAGTCGCGTACATGATGGGACGTTGTGCGAAGACGAGCGAACACTGCATAAGAAAGTCCGCGCACGTCTCCACACAACCCCCGTACGGCTCTGGAGGGCTTATGTATGCTTCAGGGGAAGGTGGGAGGGGTCGTTGAACGACCTGTGGAACGTCAATATTGTGCACAGGATCGGCAGGAGGAGGAGCCGCAGCAGCGCCCTGAGCGCACGCTTCCACCTGCGCGGTGAGAGCCTCCACCCTGCGGTTAAGGAGGACGTTCTGCTCGGTCATTAGATCCAACCGAGCAGTAAAAGCGGTGAGGATTTGCTGCAACTCACCGATCATGCCTCCTGCAGACGCCTGTGCGCCCTGCTCTTCCATTGGCCGTTCAACAGCCGGGTGACGCCCCTCGGGATCCATGACGCTGGCCGAGATATCCTGTTGTGAAAGTGTAGGAACACGGACCCACAACAGGGGGCGCAAATGAACGGACAATGGAGGAAGTCAAATAATAACACTTTACTGTTGTGAATGAGCACAACAAACATGGCAGATCACAACAGAATGCAATGAAGTCAATTCACAGAATGTGTCATGTGGGCAGGCTCGAAGATAAGAGACGTCTGTCCAAAGCAGAACCGGAACCACACGATTTCCTCTGCCACCGAACCCCGGGAATACTGGAGCCACCAAGTCCCGAACTCCCAGGTGGCCACTGCCTCCGCTTGTCGGATCTGGTACTGGCTGGCGAGGAGCAAAAAGTTAGATGTGGGTGCGTTACACCCAGCAACACTTATGGTGGGAAATCCACCTCCACCTCTCATCAGAAAACTGGTATGTGCAGGAGTATGAGTACTTATCAAAAAGGTTGGTGAAAAGTCCAACTCAGTCCTCCAGCTGCAAGTACTCACTGACTACTGTCAAAACACAAAGCAACAATGTTTACTGTCTGAAAGACAACACAACGGCTGAGTACGTTACCTCCTAAGAAGAGCGATATCTCGGCAAAGAGGTGGAGATGTCGTCTTGCTGATATACAATGAAGATCAGATGATTGGTGACAGCTGTCATAGGTGATAAGTGACAGCTGTCACCCCGGCTGCTCCTGTGAGGCGGCAGCGCCCTCTTGTGCCTGGAGCCCGCACTCCAGGCAGGGTGCCCTCTGGTGGTGGTGGGCCAGCAGTACCTCCTCTTCAGCGGCCCACACAACAGGAAGTCCTCATAAACATTGGGAGAACTCTGAATCTATACATCCATTTGCTGTATCCGCCTGTTCTAGTTAAGAGTGGTGCGTGGCGCTGGAGTGACTGGAGGCTTTCCGAGCAGTGACTGGGCAAGAGGTAGAGTATACCCGCAGGGCTGGCACAGGTCCAACACACTCACAGCTGGACAAAGTCATTCATACTCTTACTCACATCTACGACACCAGTTTACCAAACATGTATGTCTTATGAGGTGGGAGAGAGTTTGAGGGAACCTATGCAAAGGCAAAGAGGCCAGGAAGTACAGTAGTGTTCAGAATAATAGTAGTGCTATGTGACTAAAAAGATTAATCCAGGTTTTGAGTATATTTATTATTGTTACATGGGAAATAAGGTACCAGTAGATTCAGCAGATTCTCCCAAATCCAACAAGACCAAGCATTAATGATATGCACACTCTTAAGGCCATGAAATTGGGCTATTAGTAAAAAAAAAAGGCGGTGTTCACAATAATAGTAGCATCTGCTGTTGACGCTACAAACTCAAAACTATTATTGTATTGTATGGCTTTGCCTTGCAATATAAAGCGCCTTGGGGCAACTGTTTGTTGTGATTTGGCGCTATATAAATAAAATTGATTTGATTTGATTATGTTCAAACTGCTTTTTTAGCAATCCTGTGAATCACTAAACTAGTATTTAGTTGTATAACCACAGTTTTTCATGATTTCTTCACATCTGCGAGGCATTCATTTTGTTGGTTTGGAACCAAGATTTGGCTTGTTACCTCCGCCAAGGAGGTTATGTTTCAGTCGAGTTTGTTTGTTTGTTCGTTTGTCTGTCTGTCTGTCTGTCAGCAGGATAACTCAAAAAGGTTTGAACGGATTTTGATGAAATTTTTGGAGTGGTTGGAAATGACAAGAGGAACAAGTGATTAAATTTTAGTGGTGATCCGGATCCATGAATTTTTTAAAGGATTCTTCACCATTGCGGGATAGGGGGAATTTTGACATTCTAGTTTCTAACTCCACAAAAACAAGGCAGAAAGGCTTGAAAAAAAATTAGGGTGTAACATAGTGAAATGTTCTATCAAACAACAAAGTTTGGTGATGATCGGATCCGGATTCCGGATCTGGTGATCTAGAAAATGCAAAAATATAGGGAAAATAGAAAATGTGTCAGTGTGAGGTGACAAATGACGCTAGAGATGCACAACTAACACCAAATAGTAGCTGAATCTGTACTGATTCAGTAAGGTGTCATCAGATTTGATGTAGCTTCAAATGTTATGGAGCTAGATCCAGAAGAAAACCGCCATTACCGAAAAATCTTTTTTATACAATAACTTTTGAAATAATAAAGACGTAAAAGTGATTCCAAGTTCTCGTGGTATGTTTTCATGGTCAAGGTCAAGGATGTCAAATATAAAGGAAAGAAAAGTGTATGTATCATAGTTTTGGTTGTAACACTGAATTGTTGAATAGATCACTGTGCCAAGGAGGGAATCTCTTTAGGGTCAGTGACCCTATGGCCTTGTGTAGCACATGCAACACTTAAAAAATAATTCTATTTCAGAATTTACTGATATTTATTACCACCGTCAAGGAGGTTATGTTTTCGATCGAGTTTGTTTGTTTGTTTGTTTGTTTGTTTGTTTGTTTGTCAGCAGGATAACAAAGTTTTGAACGTATTTTGATGAAATTTTGTGGAGTGGTTGGAAATGACAAGAGGAACAAGTGATTAAATTTTAGTGGTGATCCGGATCACGATCCGGATCCAAGAGTTTTTAAAGGATTCTTCACCATTTCGGGATAGGGGGAATTTTGACATTCTAGTTGTTGTGAAAGTGTCGTGACACGGACCCACAACAGGGGGCGTTAATGAACGGACAATGGATAAGCCAAAAAGTAACAATTTAATGTTGTGAATCGCACAACGAAGTACAGACAAAAACAATATGGTGGAATGTCAATTATACACAAGATGACGTGTGGGCAGGCTCGAAGATAGAAGACGTCTGGCAAGAGAAGAGTCGGATCCCACACAGCTTCCACCACCAACGGACCTGAAGAACACCGGAGCCGCCAAGCCCTGCGCCCCAGGTGGCCACTGTCTTCAGCAGTCAGACCCGGTACTGCTGGCAGAGAACAGAAACAGTATTGATGAGTGTGAGTTCGCACACTCAGTAATCCCACAGTCTGTGTTTTTTAAGGAGGGAGCACCTCCACCTCCAATCACACACTCGTGCAGCTCCTGTTTAACCACTTATCTGGTTTGGGGTGTGAGGCGAAGCCGTCGCAGTCCACACCAAACGCCAATCCCACAGATAAGGACACACCACAGGAAAACGGCTGCAAAGAAGTTCAGATTATTACTTAATGTAAGTCAGCAGAGAAGTTACCTGAATGGTAGTTGATTTCTCGGCGAGGAGGTGGAGTCGCAGTCCGGCCTTTATGGAGATGGTGATGAGTTGACTGAGTGACAGCTGGTGCTGATGAAGAGTGACAGCTGTCACTCCCAGTGGCTCTGGCGCCCTCTCGTGCTTGAAGCCCGCACTCCAAGCAGGGCGCCATCTGGTGGTGGTGGGCCAGCAGTACCTCCTCTTCAGCGGCCCACACAACACTAGTTTCTACTCCACAAAAACAAGGCAGAAAGGCTTGAAAAAAATTAGGGTGTAACATAGTCAAATGTTCTATCAAACAACAAAGTTTGGTGATGATCGAACCCGGATTCTGGATCTGGTGGTCCAGAATATGCAAAAATATAGGGAAAATAAAAAATGTGTCAGTGTGAGGTGACAAATGAAGCTAGAGATGCACAACTAACACCAAATTGTAGCTGAATCTGTACTGATTCAGTAAGGTCTCATCAGATTTGATGTAGCTTCAAATGTTATGAGGCTAGATCCAGAAGAAAACTGCCATTACCGAAAAATTGTTTTTATACAATAACTTTTGAACTAATAAAGACATAAAAGTGATTCCAAGTTCTAGTGGTATGTTTTCATGGTCAAGGATGTCAAATATAAAGGAAAGAAAAGTGTATGTATCATAGTTTTGGTTGTAACACTAAAATGTTGAATAGATCACTGTGCCAAGGAGGGAATCTCTTTAGCGTCAGTGACCCTATGGCCTTGTGTAGCATATGCAACACTTAAAAAATAGTTCTATTTCAGAATTTACTGTTATTTATTTAGAGAAGTGTTTCATAAATGTTAAAAAAATTCATATATTTGCAGTTTAGTTGAATAATAAATTGAATTTTGTCTCTTACGAGGTCTGTGATAAAAAAGCGGTCCTTTTTATTTTTTTCAAAAAATAAATGGATTTGATTCATATGTTTTTACGTCAGACAAGCTTGAACCCTCGTGCGCATGCATGAGTGTTGTCATGCCTGTCGGTGACGTCATTCGCCTGTGGGCAGGCTTTGAGTGAGGTGTGGACTCCCCCTCCCGTCGGAATCTCTTTGTCTGAGAAGCTGCAGGGAGACGGCGCGCATTTTTTCAGGACCGGTGAGGGATATCCGTGTGGACACTATTCGAGAAATTGAGCTGGTTTTCGGTGTAAAGTTTAACGGCTGATGAGAGATTGTGGAGTTTCTTTCGCTTTAAGCACAGCCCACAAAGCGGATCGGCGCGGCGCGGTCGGAGGTGGCGTCCTAAAACATCCTAATTTAAAGCTCTGTTCACCCAGGACGTCGTCAGAGAACAGAGAAGTTTCAGAAGAAGCCGGCATCAGGAGTTTACCCGGACATCCCACTGTTAAAGGAGATTTTGTAATGAAAGAACGTGCGGACGAATTTGCCGAGTTGGATCCGTGACGACGTGACAAATCCATCTGCGCCGCGACAGGAAAAACACCTCCGTGTTGAAACCCATTTGTAAAATTCAGGTGGCTTTTGATGGCTTTCAACAAGTGAGTATCTGAGAAATTGTTTAACAGCTTGGGCATCTTCCAACTTGTCCGTTAAGGTTTCCAACGGAGGTGTTATTCCTGTGGCGATCCCCCGCGGTCAGGTCCGGCCCGACATGCGAATCTGCCCGCACGTTCTTTCATTACAAAATCTCCTTTAACAGTGGAATGTCTGGATAAATTCCTGATCCCGAATTCTTCTGAAAGTTCTCTGTTATCTCACGACGTCTTGGGTCCACAGAGCCTGAAATTAGGAAGTTTTCAGCTTGAAACAGCGAGACGACGCCACCTCGGAGCGCAGATCGCCATCAGGCACTGTGGGCCGTCCTTACGGCGACAGTAAAACTCCAAAATCTCTCATCAGCCGTTAAAATTTTCACCGAAAACCAGCTGACTTTATCAAATGGTGTCCACTCAGTTGTGCCTTACAGGTTTTGAAAAAATTTTTATCAAACAAAGCAGCAGTCTCTGAGCCATTCCTAAACAATGAAAAAATCGACGAGAGCGTGGGCCACTCCTCACTCAAAGACTGCCCACAGGCGAATGACGTAACCGACAGGCGTGAAAAAACTCTCGCATGCCCACGAGGGTTCAAGCATGTCTGATGTAATCACACGTGATTCAAATCCATATAGTTTTTGAAAAAAATAATACGGTCCGTTACTTTTCTCACAGATCTCGTATTTGTTTTTGTCTATAAGCACATGCAATATCAATATCAGTGCTCAGATGACAGTAGCTTCTGGGAAAGGTGCAAGTTGCAATAAACTGTGATACCAAGCGTTAAGGATACATGCTATCCAGTCACAGCAGATGAAACATTTTTTACTAGCAAACATGAGTGTTAGACTTTTTTAGGTTCAATGATTCCACGGTGTGTAGATGTTATGGCGTCAGTGATCCCATGACCTTGGCGGAGGTTTGCACTCTCCGAGTGCTTCTAGTTTACTAGTGTGCTTGGGGTCATTGTCTTGTTGAAACACCCATTTCAAGGGCATGTCCTCCAGCATAAGGCAACATGACCTCTTCAAGTATTTTGACATATCCAAACTGATCCATGATACCTGGTATGTGATATATAGGCCCAACACCATAGTAGGAGAAACATGCCCATATCATGATGGTTGCACCACCATGCTTCACTGTCTTCACTGTGAACTGTGGCTTGAATTCAGAGTTTGATGGTCATCTCACAAACTGTCTGCGGCCCTTGGACCCAAAAAGAACAATTTTACTCTCATCAGTCCACAAAATATTCCTCCATTTCTCATTAGGCCAGTTGATGTGTTCTTTGGCAAATTGTAACCTCTTCTGCACGTCTTTTATTTAACAGAGGGACTTTGCGGGGGATTCTTGCAAATAAATTAGCTTCACCCAGGTGTCTTCTAACTGTCACAACACTTACAGGTAACTCCAGACTGTCTTTGATCATCCTGGAGCTGATCAATGGGTGAGCCTTTGCCATTCTGGTTATTCTTCTATCCATTTTGATGGTTGTTTTCCATTTTCTTCAACGCGTCTCTGGTGTTTTTGCCCATTTTAAAGCATTGGAGATCATTGTAGATGAACAGCCTATAATTTTTTGCACAAGTTTTCCCCTCTCCAATCAACTTTTTAATCAAACTACGCTGTTCTTCTGAACAATGTCTTGAACGTCCCATTTCCTCAGGCTTTCAAAGAGAAAAGCATGTTCAACAGGTGCTGGCTTCATCCTTAAATAGGGGACACCTGATTCACACCTGTTTGTTCCACAAAATTGACGAACTCACTGACTGAATGCCACACTACTATTATTGTGAACACCCCCTTTTCTACTTTTTTTAGTCACATAGCACTACTATTATTCTGAACACTACTGTAAATAAAGCAGGGCCCTTCTTACTATACAAGCATAATGTGGTTCTGTTGGCTTCATCAAATCAGGACCTTCAGTGTGCACTGGGGCAGTTTGCAGCCGAATGTGAAGCATCTGGGATGAAAATCAACACCTCCAAATCTGAGGCCATGGTTCTCAACTGGAAAAAGGTGCCTTGCCCTCTTTAGGTCGGTGGAGTGTCCTTGCCTCAAGTGGAGGAGTTTAAGTATTTTGGGGTCTTGTTCACGAGCGAGGGATGGATGGAATGTGAGATCGACAGACGGATCGGTGCAGCGTCTGCAATGATGTGGTCACTGTATCGGACCGTCGTGGTGAAGAAAGAGCTGAGTAGGGGGGCAAAGCTCTCGATTTACTGAGATCGATCTATGTCCCGATCCTCACCCATGGCCAGGAGATTTGGCTCATGACCGAAAGAACGAGATCATGAATACAAGCGGCCGAGATGAGTTTCCCCAACAGGGTGGCTGGGCGCTCCCTTATAGATAGGTTGAGGAGCTTGGTCATTTGGGAGGAGCTTGGAGTCGAGCCGCTGCTCCTCCATGTCAAAAGGAGCCAGCTGAGGTGACTCGGGCATCTTTTCCAGATGCCCCCTGGAGCCTCGCTGGAGAGGTGTTCCGGGCACGTCCCATTGGGAGAAGACCCGGGGAAGACCCAGGACACGCTGGAGGGACTACGTCTCTCGGCTGGCTTGGGACCGCATCGGGGTTCCCCTGGAGGAGCTGGGGGAGGTGTGTGTGGATCGGGAGGTCATCCACAACTACCACAAAAGAGTCCAAACTGTCACTGATGTTAAAGGGGGCAACACATGGTATTAAGAAAAGGAGTATGTAAACTTTTGATCAGGGACATTTAGGTAGTTTGTGTTGTCATTATGATTTCAAAAGAGTAAATACAGTTTTTTTTACACTAAATGGCTTCACCCAACCACTAACCATGAGTGAAACAAAGTTTTTGTGTTATCAATCATATTCTCTGAAAAATAGCCCAAAAAAAAAAAAAAACTTCTGCCAGGGTATGTAAACCTTTCAGCACAACTGTATTTACTGTGAGCATCCAGTACTAAAGTGACAGCTTAATTCTAGTATTGCCCATTCATCATATTCAGGTCAACTTAATTTTCTTGAAGCTACAGCTAACCGCTAACTTTTAGTACTGACTCCGGTACACTGTCAGCTACTGATAAGCCAGTTTTGCATTCAAGCACCACCAACGCTTCTGAGTAAAAACAAAGGTGATCACAAACCCAACACAAACAACGAGTCAGAGATTCTGTCTTTGAGAGACAGCCCTGCCCACTGCTGTAAGGAAGAGTTATTTACTTTCAATTTGGAACATTACTGATGTGTCACAGAAAACAATAAAAGCAAAGCTGTTTTGATTTATAATCCAAAATAATTCCAGACAGTTTATCAACAATGAATGAAAAACAGGTTGCAGAGAGCACTGGTAGTGCAAAAATGGGCTCACCATGGACGTGTGTGGGAGGGAATGCATGAGGTAAGTAAAGTAAAGCATGTCTTCTGATCTCAAATTACTACTTACTTATTTAAAATGAGTTTTCATAAAAGGTTGATGAAAACTGAGTTTGGTTAACTTATCATCCTTAATTAATTTGTATGTTAGGGTTACAGCATAGGTCAAAGGACAGCATGGGATCAAAACTCACCCCAAGGTTCCACACTTTGTAAGGGTAATGTATAACACACAAGCCTAGGTTAAGCGTTTGCTGGTCAAACCGATGCTCACTGGTCCAAGAACCATCATTTAGGTCTTGTCTAAGTTTAAATGTAAGTAATTGATGGATATCCAGCTTTAAGGTGCGTTTACACATAAGCAAGACGCGTTACAAATGTCATTTTTCTGACATTCATGACACATTCCTGACATTCTTAATGTGACTTAACGCATCTGAATAGGTTTCTTAATAGGGCGTGTTGGTGCGTGATATTCTTGATATTCGTGGATCATGTTTTTGCCTGTCAAAAAAATCTTCCACGAATGTCACACACCACCCTCATTTTGTCTCACGTCGTGGAGGTCGCAACTGAGCGTATTGATCCGTCTTGATGAGTAGTGGTCCTTAATAGAACGTGACAACGTTCGTAGTGGTTCCTGTGATGGTTCTTGGAGCCCAAACTGTCACGCGTTATTACGAAGTGACACGGAAACTGTAAAGTTTTGACACGACTTGTAACGCGGCGTCACATTTCACTCTGCGCCACGACTAATCAGTTTTCTGTCATGTGCGCACAATTAAACTCGGCTCCAAATGTCATTCCACAGTTCCTGCTGAAGCTCCTCAGGACGCTCCTGCAGGTGTTCCACCTGCTGTTGTAACCGATGAGCAGGAGAACAAGTCTGAGCAACCAGAGGAGCGAGAGGGGAGACACGTGCAGCCAGACATCTCTGCACCTCCTGCAGTCCGGCGGAGGAAGAAGCGCGCGCACAATTAAACCCTGCTGCACCGCATTCAGTTTGATTGCTGACACCAAGTCAGCTAAAAGTCTAATTTCAGTGCTCTTCAGCATGCTCCTGCAGGTGTTGCACCTGCTGCATGTGCCTGATGTTTGGGAAAATGCGTGAAACGAGAGCGGCATGAAGCCACACATCTGGCTCTGTCCTCCTCCTCCTCTCTGCACCACTCCATGGCACAGAGCCCACAGAATATGGGTGTGTGTGTGTGGAGACAATTCACCTCGTTCACAACGTGACAGAACTTAACGATGCGCAATAGCGCGCAACAACGCGGAACACTATTCTTGACCATGAGTAATGGTTTGTGATAATTCTCCAGCAACACGTGCCATTAATCGTAATGTGTGGTAACAGGTTGCAACAGTTCCTGAGGACACCTGACGCCTCTGCCCCAAATCATCACATTCGTGATCAGTGGCCAAGAATGTGTACTTCGTGGCATTTGTGACTTGTCGTCGTTATGTGTAAACACAGCATTACATTGACACAAGGCAATGCTCTAAGGACAATATGTGTACGAACTGGTGGACCAACTGGTGGCAGTAGGGTGGAGGAGAGCATGTCTTCACAGTGATCTATAAACAGTGGGAGGGGAGTGAGAATATTGTTGTTTAAGGAATGTATGTTGTTCCTATTTGTTGAGAGCTGATGATTAATGGAAACACCTGTTTAATTTAGAGATTAAAGATTATGTAAATTACAACCCCAGTTCCAATGAAGTTGGGATGTGGTGTGAAAATAAAAACAGAATGCAATGATTTGTAAATCCTCTTCAATCTATTTTCAATTGAATACACCACAAAGACAAGATATTTAATGTTCAAACTGATAGACTTTTTTTGTTTTTGTGCAAATATTTGTTCATTTTGAAATGGATACCTGCAACACATTTAAAAAAAGCTGGGACAGGGGCAACAAAAGACTGGGAAAGTTGATGAATGCTCAAAGAACACCTGTTTGGAACTTTCCACAGGTGAACAGGTTAATTGGAAACAGGTGAGTGTCATGATTGGGTATAAAAGGAGCATCCCCAAAAGGCTCAGCCATTCACAAGCAAAGATGGGATAAGGATCACCACTTTGTGAACAACTGCATGAAAAAATAGTCCAACAGTTTAAGAATGTTTCTCAATGTTCAATTGCAAGCATTTTAGGGATTCCATCATTTACAGTCCATAATATAATCACAAGATTCAGAGAATCTGGAGAACTTGCTACACGTAAGCAGCAAGGCCAAAAAACAATATTGAATGCCCATGACCTTCAATCGCTCAGAATGCACTGCATTAAAAACCGACATCATTGTGTAAAGGATCTTACCACGTGGGCTCAGGAACACTTCAGAAAACCATTGTCACTTAACACAGTTTGTCGCTACATCTGCAAGTGCAAGCTAATACTCTACCATGCAAAGCAAAAGACATACACCAACAACATCCAGAAACGGTGTTGCCTTCTCTGGACCCAAGCTCATTTGAAATGGACAGACACAAAGTTGAAAAGTGTGCTGTGGTCTGATGAGTCCACATTTCAAATTGTTTTTGGAAATCATGGACATCATGTCCTCTGGACAAAACAGGAAAAACACCATCCAGATTGTTACCAGCGCAAAGTTCAAAAGCCAGCATCTGTGATGGTATGGGGGTGTGTTTGTGCCCATGGCGTGGGCAACTTACACATCTGTGATGGCACCATCAATGCTGAAAGGTACATCCCTGCTTATTTCAGCAAGACAATGCCAAGCCACATTCTCCACATGTTACAATAGCAGGGCTTCGTAGTAAAAGAGTGCGGGTATTAGAATGGCCTGCCTGCAGTCCAGACCTGTCACCCATTGAAACTGTGTGGCGCATGATGAAGCACAAAATACGACAACGGAGACCCCTGATTGTTGAATAACTGAAGTCATATATCAAGCAAGAATGGGAAAGAATTCCACCTACAAAACGTCAACAATTAGTGTCCTCAGTTCCCAAACACTTATTGAGTGTTGTTAGAAGGAAAGGTGATGTAACACAGTGGTAAATATACCACTGTCCAAGCTTTTTTGAAATGTGTTGCAGGCATCCATTTCAAAATAAGCAAATCTTTGCACAAAAACAATAAACTTTATCAGTTTGAACATTAGATGTCTGTCTTTGTGGTGTATCCAATTGAATATAGGTTGAAGAGGATTTGCAAATCATTGTATTCTGTTTTTATTTACATTTTACACAACATCCCAACTTCATTGGAGCTGGGGTTGTGACACCATTCTGATTGACTACTTAATGTGAGTCTTTTGATTAAACTTAACACTGCACTGCATTCATCACATAGGTTCACTGTGTTGGCCACAAATGGGAACAAATAGCTCTTGCTCACTGCATTTATTTTTTTTTTTTCATTTATTTCTTTTGACAGATGCTCCTACAGATTACTGAGGTTTTCTCTGACAGGAAACATATTGAGGAACTATATTAAAAGGAAAAGCAACAATGAAATTAACACCAGATCCTCTGCTAGGGGTGATTGTGAGATCAAATTTAGAAAAACTACCTTTGCTCAAAATGTACTCTCTATTAGGAGCAGTAGCACAAGGAATACTCTGCCAACGACAATCAGGTTCAGCCTCACATTTGCTTTATTCAAGACACATCTTAAAACATGGCTGAAAGATAACCAAACCTGTAATCATTACTAGTTAAAGACATGCAAAAACAATATACTTTCATATACACGCACACAACAACATATATTGAAACTAAGAAGAACTGTAGGGAATGTGCAATGCACTACAGCACTTTATACATTATTGTTCTTAAGGCTATGTTTTTTAAAATATATAAATGTATGAAATTAGACTATTTTAATTAAATTATTCCAATTGAATTGTACATGTTTTATTTATTGTGTGCCCTCCTTTGACTGAGTTTGTGTAAGATAACCTTCATGCTCAGATCATGTCAGTGTCCTCTTGTTTCCTGTCTCTTGTCCAGTCTGTCTTGTTGTTGTCATAGATAGTGACCCTATGCAATGTAGTCTGTGATGTTTGTGTGTTTTTACTATAAATTGTTTAATTTTTATCATCTGTCAGGGACTACAGATGGAAATTAGCTCATGGCTATAATTTGAAATATTTACACTTCATGTGTTCATTAATATGTGTTGTCCCTTTTAAATAAAGAAATGAAAAAAAAAGAAATGAATGAAAAATGAGTAGCCATCAATAATTACTTTACCCTTGGGACCATATCTCCAATTTTAATTCAATATGAAGACAGAATGGAAATGAATGTCAAATTAGACTGATGGTTGGTCATTCTTCTGTCAGGATGGGCGGGAGCCCATCACCAGGAGCAGCTGGACCCGCAGTGCAAACTCCCAGACTAGGCTTTGGTGTTGGAGAAATCATGGTCTTTATTCCAGGCTTGCTTTCAGTACACATGTAATCAGTCAGCGTGGCAGAGATACAAACAGGATCAGGCTGAGACGCACTCACAAACGAGCAGGGTTCAGAGGCACAAGCAAACGCAGACATCTGGGATGAAGCAAAAGGCATGGTCAAGGTAAACAGAGCAAGGATATAGAACACGGCTAGACAAAAACAGGACTGTGAAGGGCGCTGGAAAGTGTACTAAGACAACAATTTGGTGGTGAGCTGTGAGACTGTGAGGGCTTAAATAACAGGTGCTGTGAACAATGTGCATGTGCAGACTGATTAGGTAATAAGGTGCAGGTGTGGAGGGAAGATTCCAGAAAGGGGGCGTGGCTAGTAGACAAAGATCAAACACTGTGCAAGAGAGTGATGAAAGGAGCAAGCATACTTGGGCTGGTATAGAGAGTGTGAGTGAGATGAAACAACACAGACAAGGTGAGAGACATGGAGCAGGTCCAAAGAGCGTGAGTGAAAGGAACGATACAGGTTCAGTGAACACAATCAAATATGAGTGAGGGACAAAGATATGATGGAAGGTGCAGGGGTGTGGAGTGGAAACAAATTACAAATTAAACAGAGACTGTGATAACAAAACCTGACACTAGAGAACAACCTATAACAGAACAGCAAAAATAGGCAGATGATAACTAAATGACAAACCATAAAAACACAGACTGATTGAACAAAACCAGAACGGAACTGAAACATGATCAAAGTATAAAAGTAACAAAGAAAGAAAGTAACAAAGCAAAAATAGAACATAGAATAAACACATGATGAAAGTAACAATTAATAAAACAAGGCTGGGGCAGAAGGAGCAGGACCAAATAAAGAGAGAAAATAAGAAGTGAAGCCTGGAACTGGGCCGGGCATGACAGTATCCCTCCCCCATGCGGGCGTCTCCGGAGGACCACACAAAAACAACCCGACACTGGGAGGGCGGCGGGCTACCCAGGACGGGGGGCAAAAAGAGGCCGGATAAACACAAAAAGGCCTAAAAACCTGGAGATTCCAAGGGTGACTAACCATATGACCAAAAGTGGGGAAGGGAACCCCAGGCTGACAAACCGGACAACACACCCCAGGAGGTGACCGGACACCAGGTATAACCTGGTGCCTACATAAGTCAGGAGGCTGGAGTAAAACCGGGTCCGGGGGGGTGGACATGAGGCCTCTCAAAACACGCTACTGATTCAGGGGACCGACCACCAGGGACACAGAGCTTAATGGCAGAATCAGGGACCCCTCGAGGAACAGACTTAGACACAAAACACCCAGACGGACAAAGGGAGAAAGGACAAAGGAGAGAAAACTAAATGGGAAAACCAAAAAAAACTGTAATGACAGCAACAACCAAAATACCAAATGAGAAGAAATCTTACTCCTTGTCTCTAAACCCCTATCCCAGGTAACCATCCCCTCCGGGGAGCTTGGAAACCAGGTAGCCAAAGTACATAGATGAGACTCTTTAGTTTTAAAGAAAGCACTACTGAGAACACTATGGGTGAGCAGACAAGTTGTACCGAGGTATTTAATCCAAAAATACAAGTAGTTTAATCCCCAATCTAAATACAATGAAATTGTCCCATTCTCCCCGAAACCCCAAATCCATACAAAAGAGCATGAGACCCAGTGTTCAAATGTGCATAGAAGAGGTTTTAACAATACAAGTAGGTTATTACGGTGAGCAACCAAAGAAATCCTAAATAAGACACACAGGTGCGAGATCTCAAACCATAGTAGGCTTAGCACCCAATTGCCACACAGCCAGGGAAACAAAATTCCTCCAGCGAATGAGCCAATTCTGAAAATCTTTTTTCAGAAAATAACTGATCTCACCAGAAACATGATCGGAATGGGCAAGACACTTAGGGGGCCAAAGAAAAGACTCTGTATTAAGTATTATTATTGCTTATCCTTGCTTGATGTTGATGAACATTTTCCTCTACTTGCACCTATCTTGTGTGTTATTTAAGAGCTGATGTAACATGTAAATTTCTCCTCTGTAAGATCAGTATCAGATCAGTAAAGTTTATCTTAATCTTAATGGTTAGTTTCATGTTTTCAGTATCATTCTAATTAGATGTTTTTACATGTTCATTATCAATGATGACAGTAATACAACAACAATAATAATAACTTGAGTATTGTACTTTCCAACAAGGCTACAACTTGCTTAATTACAATGGTAGAACAAAAGAGTGGCACAAGAAAGAACGCACCTTGAAAAGAAACACTTTGTAATGAATGTCACAGAGCTTTCTGTTATCATGCCCCTGTTCTGTCGAATGATCTCACTGCAACAATAAAATAGTCACATTCTGGAGAGACTTACAAGTCCAGAGTTAAGACACACTTATTTTCCCTTTTGTATGGCTAGCATGCCGGCATAGTATGTTACTATGCATTCTACCCTTTCAAATTCATTTAATAGTAAAGAGAGCAGACCACGGCCTCAACTTTATGTAAAGTCTGGGTCTTTTAGTGAAGCTTAGGGCTAGTGGCTGGTGATCACCTTAGTATGTCATCTGTTTTTCATGTTGCTTAATGCTGACAAATTATACTGTATTTGTTGTTTTTCTGATGCCTGATTTTGTTTTTTCTCTCTGTTTGAGATGCGGCTCCATCCAGAGATGGGGGTGGTGTCTTCTTCTTCTGCAAACCTCCTGTCCTATGCACCGGCATGGACGCCCAAAATTTCCTGTATATTCATTTTGTCAGTTGTTTTGTAAATCATGTCGGTAGCATGGCCCAAGCAGATGGTCACCCCTTTGAGTCTGGTCTGCTTGAGGTTTCCTCAAATCATCAGAGGGAATTTTTCCTCACCACTGTTGTGTGTGCTTGCTCTGGGTGTTGGTAAGGTTAGACCTCACTTGTGTGTAGCACCTTGAGACAACTTTGTTGTGATTTGGCATGATATAAATTAAATAAATTGAATTACTGAATTGAATGCAAAGTTCAGAACATAAAAATAAAAAATAATTCAAAGCATCAAGACAGCTCTAGTGCCTCACCACCACCAGTATTTTTTAACCTTTCTTTATGTCATATCACAATGTCATTGACATCAGCACTCTGATACACTTGTTAGGCCCCAGGAGAGCAAAATTCTGTGAAGAAAATGCGACAACCAGCAATTTATTACTACTTGAAGCTGTAGGCACAGATTCATTTCACTTTTATTGACTTGTAAAAGATTTTTTTGCTTTGTTTTTCAAGCTAAAGCCCTTCTTTGTCTATGCGGAATTATTTGTTTCCAAACTATAACATTCATTTTTAGGATGCCTTAAAGACCTACATAACCTTGATACAAAAAATTCTAATATGAGTTCTTTATTATTTAACTCTCCTAACCATAAATTTGAAAGCATTTCATAGTAGTCACTGTGTCATTGCTTTATGGTTGTTTTTTCAGTAGCATTTTTTTTTACACAGTGTTTTGTTGTTTTTTTTTTATTTAAATTCACACATGACTGCGTTGGATTCACATGTTGCAAGACTTTCAGCACAGCTTACTACAGCACAGCTGAAACAACCTTTCAACAAAATCACTCAGTTGCTATACACTGTCAGCTCTGCACTGACGTTAGATCATAATTTGCCAACACTGGCAACCAAATGATGCTCGATCACTCCAAAACACTTTAAAATCCATTGATAATCATGCTGCAATGGATGGATATGATGCTCTCTTATCATGTAATGCTATGATGATTCAAGGCATCCCAGCATTTTAATGTTCATACACAACTGTATCAGCAGCAGACGTATGAACACAAAATGATTACCAAATCAAATCAAATCAAAACAGTTGCCCCAAGGCGCTTTATATTGTAAGGCAAAAGCCATACAATAATTACAGAAAAACCCCAACTGTCAAAACGACCCCCTATGAGCAAGCACTTGGCGACAGTGGGAAGGAAAAACTCCCTTTTAACAGGAAGAAACCTCCAGCAGAACCAGGCTCAGGGAGGGGCAGTCTTCTGCTGGTACTGGTTGGGGCTGAGGGAGAGAACCAGGAAAAAGAAATGCTGAGGAAGAGAGCAGAGATCAATCACTAATGATTAAATGCAGAGTGGTGCATACAGAGCAAAAAGAGTTGAATAAAAAGAAACACTCAGTGCATCATGGAAACCCCCCCAGCAGTCTAAGTCTATAGCAGCATAACTAAGGGATGGTTCAGGGTCACCTGATCCAGCCCTAAGTATAAGCTTTAGCAAAAAGGAAAGTTTTAAGCTTAATCTTAAAAGTAGAGAGGGTGTCTGTCTCCCTAATCCGAATTGGGAGCTGGTTCCACAGGAGAGGAGCCTGAAAGCTGAAGGCTCTGCCTCCCATTCTACTCTTACAAACCCTAGGAACTACAAGTAAGCCTGCAGTCTGAGAGCGAAGCGCTCTATTGGGGTGATATGGTACTATGAGGTCCCTAAGATAAGATGGGACCTGATTATTCAAAACCTTATAAGTAAGAAGAAGAATTTTAAATTCTATTCTGGAATTAACAGGGAGCCAATGAAGAGAAGCCAATATGGGTGAAATATGCTCTCTCCTTCTAGTCCCTGTCAGTACTCTATCTGCAGCATTTTGAATTAACTGAATGCTTTTCAGGGAATTTTTAGGACAACCTGATAATAATGAATTACAATAGTCCAGCCTAGAAGAAATAAATGCATGAATTAGATTTTCAGCATCACTCAGAGACAAGACCTTTCTAATTTTAGAGATATTGCGCAAATGCAAAAAAGCAGTCCTACATATTTGCTTAATATGCACATTGAAGGACATATCCTGATCAAAAATGACTCCAAGATTTCTCACAGTATTACTGGAGGTCAGGGTAATGCCATCCATAGTAAGGATCTGGTTAGACACCATGTTTCTAAGATTTGTGGGGCCAAGTACAATAACTTCAGTTTTATCTAAATTTAAAAGCAGGAAATTAGAGGTCATCCATGTCTTTATGTCTGAAAGACATTCCTGCAGTTTAACTAATTGGTGTGTGTCCTCTGGCTTCATGGATAGATAAAGCTGGGTATCATCTGCGTAACAATGAAAATTTAAGCAATGCTTTCTAATAATACTGCCTAAGGGAAACATGTATAAAGTGAATAAAATTGGTCCTAGCACAGAACCTTGTGGAACTCCATAATTAACCTTAGTCCGTGAAGAAGACGCCCCATTTACATGAACAAATTGTAATCTATTAGATACATATGATTCAAACCACTGCAGCGCAGTGCCTTTAATACCTATGGCATGCTCTAATCTCTGTAATAAAATTTTATGGTCAACAGTATCAAAGCTGCACTGAGGTCTAACAGGATGAGCACAGAGATGAGTCCACTGTCTGAGGCCATAAGAAGATCATTTGTAACCTTCACTAATGCTTTTCTGTACTATGATGAATTCTGAAACCTGACTGAAACTCTTCAAATAGACCATTCCTCTGCAGATGATCAGTTAGCTGTTTTACAACTACCCTTTGACGACTTTTTGAGAGAAAAGGAAGGTTGGAGATTGGCCTATAATTAGCTAAGATAGCTGGGTCAAGTGATGGCTTTTTAAGTAATTGTTTAATTACTGCCACCTTAAAAGCCTGTGGTACATAGCCAGCTAATAAAGATAGATTGATCATATTTAACATTGAAGCATTAATTAATGGTAGGGCTTCCTTGAGCAGCCTGGTAGGAATGGGGTCTAATAGACATGTTGATGGTTTGGAGGAAGTGACTAATGAAAGTAACTCAGACAGAACAATCAGAGAGAAAGAGTCTAACCAAATACCAGCATTACTGAAAGCAGCCAAACATAAAGATATGTCTTTGGGATGGTTATGGATAATTTTTTCTCTAATAGTTAAAATTTTATTTGCAAAGAAAGTCATGAAGTCATTACTAGTTAAAGTTAAAGGAATACTTGGCTCAATAGAGCTCTGACTCTTTGTCAGCCTGGCTACAGTGCTGAAAGAAACCTGGGGTTTTTATTTTCTTCAATTAGTGATGAATAGTAAGATGTCCTAGCTTTATGGAGGGCTTTTCTAGGGCCAAAGAGAAACGTATTGCTACTCTATATGCAGAGGAGTATGATCGTGCCGAAGCGGAGGCCAGGGAGAAGGAGACAAAAGTGTTGACCCTGGCAAGAGAGTTAAAGACTCTTACAGACCTGAAAGATGAACTTGACCGATTTAATACAGTGCTCAAGACCAAGACGGATGACTTCGGAAAGAGTTCATAGTTTGGAGAGGTCCAAGTGTGCCATGGAGCAGCAACTGGAGGAGATGAAGATTCAGCTGGAGGAGCTGGAGGATGTATATAGGTAATGTTTCCAGGCCCACTCTGCCAAGAAGAAATGGGAGCTGGATCCGGGAGGCCTTGAAGGCCATCTTGAAGATGTTACTGAAAATCGCGGTAATGTCTTATAGCACTTGAAGAAACTGCAGGCCTGAATGAAAGACCAGATGAGAGGCCTGGAAGAGCTGTGACTGTTCTGGGATGAAGCAGTTAATGATGCTAAAGATAGTGATAAGAAGCTTAAAGCCATGGAGGGAGACATGTTACACACCCAGGAGGAGCTGTCTACTGCAGACAGGCTCAGGGAGTGAAAGGATGAGCCCCAAGATGAGATCTATAGTCTCAACACAGAGTTCCCTGTTGGCAGAGGAGAAGGGGCGACTGGAGGCTCGTATTATCCAGCTGAAGGAAAAACTAGAGGAGGAGAAGCTCAACATTGAGAGGGTCAATGACCGCATGATGAGATTCACATGAGGTTGAGCAGCTGACGACAGAGCTGTCTTCAGAGCGCAGTAACGCTCGGCTCTTGGAGACAGGCTTTCCCAGCTGGTTCGTCAGCACACGGAGCTGAGACTGAAGCTGCAGGAGGTGTTTTTTGCTCCTGGCCAACATTCCAGCCATGGTCGCTGGAGGGGGGTGTTTTTTCTGGCCCAACTTTGTGTGGTCGCCAGCAGGCTTCCCGTGAGGGTGGGGTACTGTTGTGGGCTGGGGTGTTTGGTTGGCTTTGTTTTTGTTTTCTGTTTCTCCTTCCAGGTGGTATGAGTTCAGGACTGAGTGGCTGAGTTGAGGACCTCACCCTGAACACCTGAGGCTTGTTATCATGTGCAGACTCACAGCTGTGGTGCATCTGTTGGACCTCAGTGCTGCTTTTGATACTGTTGACCATAGAATTTTATTACAGAGATTAGAGCATGCCATAGGTATTAAAGGCACTGCGCTGCGGTGGTTTGAATCATATTTGTCTAATAGAATACAATTTGTTCATGTAAATGGGGAATCTTCTTCACAGACTAAAGTTAATTATGGAGTTCCACAAGGTTCTGTGCTAGGACCAATTTTATTCACTTTATACATGCTTCCCTTAGGCAGTATTATTAGACGTATTGCTTAAATTTTCATTGTTACGCAGATGATACCCAGCTTTATCTATCCATGAAGCCAGAGGGGACACACCAATTAGCTAAACTGCAGGATTGTCTTACAGACATAAAGACATGGATGACCTCTAATTTCCTGCTTTTAAACTCAGATAAAACTGAAGTTATTGTACTTGGCCCCACAAATCTTAGAAACATGGTGTCTAACCAGATCCTTACTCTGGATGGCATTACCCTGACCTCTAGTAATACTGTGAGAAATCTTGGAGTCATTTTTGATCAGGATATGTCATTCAAAGTGCATATTAAACAAATATGTAGGACTGCTTTTTTGCATTTACGCAATATCTCTAAAATCAGAAAGGTCTTGTCTCAGAGTGATGCTGAAAAATTAATTCATGCATTTATTTCCTCTAGACTGGACTATTGTAATTCATTATTATCAGGTTGTCCTAAAAGTTCCCTAAAAAGCCTTCAGTTAATTCAAAATGCTGCAGCTAGAGTACTGACGGGGACTAGAAGGAGAGAGCATATCTCACCCATATTGGCCTCTCTTCATTGGCTTCCTGTTAATTCTAGAATAGAATTTAAAATTCTTCTTCTTACTTATAAGGTTTTGAATAATCAGGTCCCATCTTATCTTAGGGACCTCGTAGTACCATATCACCCCAATAGAGCGCTTCGCTCTCAGACTGCAGGCTTACTTGTAGTTCCTAGGGTTTGTAAGAGTAGAATGGGAGGCAGAGCCTTCAGCTTTCAGGCTCCTCTCCTGTGGAACCAGCTCCCAATTCAGATCAGGGAGACAGACACCCTCTCTACTTTTAAAATTAGGCTTAAAACTTTCCTTTTTGCTATAGCTTATAGTTAGGGCTGGATCAGGTGACCCTGAACCATCCCTTAGTTATGCTGCTATAGACGTAGACTGCTGGGGGGTTCCCATGATGCACTGTTTCTTTCTCTTTTTGCTCTGTATGCACCACTCTGCATTTAATCATTAGTGATCGATCTCTGCTCCCCTCCACAGCATGTCTTTTTCCTGGTTCTCTCCCTCAGCCCCAACCAGTCCCAGCAGGGGACTGCCCCTCCCTGGGCCTGGTTCTGCTGGAGGTTTCTTCCTGTTAAAAGGGAGTTTTTCCTTCCCACTGTAGCCAAGTGCTTGCTCACGGGGTCGTTTTGACCGTTGGGGTTTTACATAATTATTGTATGGCCTTGCCTTACAATATAAAGCGCCTTGGGGCAACTGTTTGTTGTGATTTGGCGCTATATAAAAAAATTGATTGATTGATCTGTCTTGATGAGGGCATGGTTGCATTTAAACCTGGAATGCACAGTGTGTATTTGCCAGAAACTCGACTTTGTGACCAGACGGGTGAGATCGACGTTGGGAGAACAATCTCACCACTACGGACACAGAGACCGCTCCAGGTTTGACGCCATGGTCTGTGAAAGAGGATTGGGTGAGGTCTCACGCTCTTCAGCACACTTCCTGAGACTCGGTTTGTCGCGGCTACCTGGGGGGGTGTCGGCGGGGTCCTTGGGTCCAAAATGGCTGTGGCTCTGGACCTTTTGCGCTGCTGGGAGCACGCCGTTTTGTCACCTCGCCAGACCGTGGACTTTGGGTTATTTTCACTAAATACACTATGTTAATTAAAATAGGTTTTCCTTTGAACCGTGCTCTGCTTCTTTTATGCTGGGTCCTATCAAACGCTGGGTCAGTTCTCCGCCCGTGTCCGACACATAACATTATCTGCTTTAAGCTGCGAGTTTGTGGGTTATACCACAGAGTCAGGCACTTCTGATTTAAGGCCCTCTTTTTCAGAGGAGCTACAGCATCCACAGTTGTGCACAATGAGGATGTAAAGCTATTGACGAGATAATCTATCTCACTCACAGAGTTTAGGTAGCTACTCTGCACTGTGTTGGTATATGGCATTGAAGAACATAACAAAGAAGGAATCATATCCTTAAACCTAGTTACAGCGCTTTCAGAAAGACGTCTACTGTAATGAAACTTATTCCCCACTGCTGGGTAGTCCATTAAAGTAAATGTAAATGTTATTAAGAACTGATCAGACAAAAAGTGGTTTTCATGGAATACTATTAAGTCTTCAATTTCTATGCCATATGTCAGAACAAGATCTAAAGTGTGGTTAAAGTAGTGGGTGGGCTCATTTACATTTTGAGCGAAGCCAACTGAGTCTAATAATAGATTAAATGCAGTGTTGAGGCTGTCATTCTCAGCATCTATGTGGATGTTAAAATCACCCACTATAATTATCGTATCTGAGCTAAGCACTAAGTCAGACAAAAGGTCTGAAAAATCACAAAGAAACTCACAGTAACGACCAGGTGGACGATAGATAATAACAAAACTGGGTTTTGAGACTTCCAATTTGGATGGACAAGACTAAGAGTCAAGCTTTCAAATGAATTAAAGCTCTGTCTGGGTCTTTGATTAATTAATAAGCTGGAGTGGAAGATTGCTGCTAATCCTCCTCCTCGAACCATGCTTCGAGCATTCTGACAGTTATTGTGACTCGGGCGTGTTGACTCATTTAAACTAACATATTCATCCTGCTGTAAGCAGGTTTCTGTAAGGCAGAATAAATCAATATGTTGATAAATTATTATATCATTTACTAACACGGCTTTAGAAGCGAGAGATCTAATATTTAATAAACCGCATTTAACTGTTTCAGTCTGTGGTGCAGTTGAAGGTGCTATATTATTTTTTCTTTTTGAATTTTTATGCTTAAATAGATTTTTACTGGTTATTGGTGATCTGGGAGCAGGCACCGTCTCTACGGGGATGGGGTAATGAGGGGATGGCAGGGGGAGAGAAACTGCAGAGAAGTGTGTAAGACTACAACTCTGCTTCCTGGTCCCAACCCTGGATAGTCATGATTTGGAGGGTTTAATAAAAGCTTTGCCAATTATCTATTAAGCCCACCTCATTTTTTGGACACCACTTAGGCAGCCAGCAATTCAAGGAGAACATGCGGCTAAACATGTCACTCCCAGTCCAATTGGGGAGGGGCCCAGAGAAAAGTACAGAGTCCGACATTGTTTTTGCAAAGTTACACACCGATTCAATATTAATTTTAGTGACCTCCGATTGGCATAACCGGGTGTTATTACTGCCGACGTGAATTACAATCTTACCAAATTTATGCTTAGCCTTAGCCAGCAGTTTCAAATTTCCTACAATGTCGCCTGTTCTGGCCCCCGGAAGACATTTGACTATGGTTGCTGGTGTCGCTAACTTCACATTTCTCAAAACAGAGCAGAGTCGCCAATAACCAGAGTTTGTTCCTCGGTGGGTGTGTCGCCGAGTGGGGAAAAATGGTTAGAAATGTGAACGGGTTGGTGGTGTACAGGGGGCTTCTGTTTAGAACTACGCTTCTTCCTCACAGTCACCCAGCCGGTCTGCTTTCCCGACTGCTCGGGTCCCATAAGACTGGGACTGCTTCTCCTTATGTAAATGTATCAGTATTTCATTGTGTAATGAACCACAATAAGCTTTTTTATTCCACGAGCCTCCAAAGAGCTCTAAAGTGAGACCTTTCCATGGCTCCAAATAAACAGCAGGATCTCAGTTAGACAAATGTATCTGTATTTAGGACACCCTTCCATTCATTGTTAAATTAATTTGGCTTTAAAAGAACTTTTAGGTAATGAATCCCAGCTGTCAAACACTTATCTGATTAACTCCATTAATACTGTTTATGTAGTTATGGCTACAAATCTTCCTCTGGATTGTCTGTGTGTGTGT
Source organism: Thalassophryne amazonica (assembly GCF_902500255.1). NCBI lineage: Eukaryota > Metazoa > Chordata > Actinopteri > Batrachoidiformes > Batrachoididae > Thalassophryne > Thalassophryne amazonica. Next base: position 30,453,722 of record NC_047103.1, on the reverse strand, counting down.
ATACACACATACTGATAGATAGATAGATAGATAGACAGACAGACAGTCAGTCAGTGCTTGGGCAGACATACTTCTCCCAGATGTTCTGCCATTGTTGGAAGCACTTGTGGAAGGCCTCTTTTGGAATGGTGTCAAGCTGGGCCATCATTTTATGCATGATGTCTTCTTGCGGCTGAAATGGTGGTGTTTTGATCTTGGGAACAGCCAAAAAGTCAGAGGGAGTCATGTCAGGAGTGTTGGGAGGCTGACGAATCGCAGGAGTGGTTTCTTTGGTCAGGAAAGCCTGAACCAGCTAAGCAGAATGGATAGTTGCATTTTCATGATGGAGCTGCCACCTTTTGCCGCCCACAGATCCAGTCATTTGTGATACACAGCATCAAAAAAGTGACGTAGGACCATCTGATAATATTGTTCATTAATATTTTGGCCTTCTGGTGTGTACTCATGACACCACCCCACGAGAGTAAAAAAAAATGGTCAACATGAGTTTGACATTTTGTGCATCTGATGTGCTTTTGTTGGCTTTCCGTTATCATCACTGAAATTTTATTTTCGGGTTGTACCCATAAACCCATGTCTCATCACCAGTGATGGCGGTGTTCAGGTCAGGGTGACCATTTCTGCATGTCCATGAGACTTCCAGATGCAGTTGCTTATGCAAAAGAGAATCCCACAGGGGCTCAGTATATGTGTTTACTCTAAGGTTGCCTGCTAGTGACTGATGCATCATGCAGGCACGAGTTAACCACAGAAGACAGGATCCAAGGTGTAGGCTGTGCATATATGCCCCTGAGACAGTCCAGCATACAGTAACTGTGTGCAAGTTGCAATGAGAGGCACAGTTAAGTAACTGGGATAGTGTAGAGGAATATCGGTGCAAAATTTTACAGTGCAAGTATGAAAGTTGTTAACCCCAAAAATGTGAATCAGCTGCAAATCGTAAACCATCTGCAACCCAAGCCAGAAACATTATCTCCAAAAACATGATCATGGGTCTCACAAAACATGAACACAGGTCTCGCAAAACATTGCGAATACCAACACAACAGGATTGTAATTGTGTTTCTCTCCACTCAAATTAGCAAAAGGAGCACTACGGCCCCTTTGGGCCTCCTTGTCTTGTTTTGTTTTTTTTTCCCATCTAATCACTGCCTTCAGACTTTTTATAAATATTGCTATTTAATGAACAGACACTTTTAAAATCAATGATGCTTTTTTTTTTATTATTATTATCCAACAATTTATTCTTGTGAACTAGTGGACCTCAGTCTTATTTGACATCTCATTTTTTTTCCAGTGATGATAATTACAATCCACCAATCAGACAATGACAATTAAACCAGCAATCATATTGTGTAAGTATCAAGAAGGCGGTCATCAGTTAAATACAGTATGTGGCTGAAAATTGCTCCTAATTTTGTAGAATAGGACCTTACTCTGTTCACACAAATCTGTCCATTGTTACCGCAGCCAACAAAGTTGTAGGAGGTTATGTTTCCCACTATTTGTTTCTTTGTTTATCTATTTTTCTTGTCTGTTCGTTTGTCTCTTTGTGAACAGCCTGGAGCTCAAAATTTTTCATATAGCAGGAGGACATTTTTTTACTGAACATTCCAAAGCCTGATAGGCAAGAACTGATTCAATTTTCAAGGTTATGGGTCAAAGGTCCATGTCACGGAAATATTCAGATCTTTAACACTGAATAAAAAGTGAGTGTCATGTAGGATTGCGACCTTTATTGACTGACAAAGTTTGAACCGGATCTGATCCAGATGACAGATTTTGTGGTGTTTAAATTTTACATAGAAAATCTCACTTAATGTATATTTTACATTATATCTTAAACATGCCCCAATCACACTCATATTTGAAACTGACATGCAGACTGGCACTCACTATCACCTGACAAAGTCTGATCCACATTTGATCCAGAATGTGTATTTTGTGGACATTTTAATTCATTATTTTAAAGCCGATTTGGTGTACATTTTGTATTTTATCTTAATCAAAAGTGCCTTGATCACACTCATTTCTGCTATGGATTTACCTAAACCATCAAAATTGGATGGAGGTTTCAATGTTATGTCTGTCTATCTTCTAGTTATCAGTCAGAAACCAAGTGCCAAAAAGCAATAATAAATTGTGCATAGCAGATATAACCAATGTTCTGTGAAAATTATCTGAAAAAGAATTCAGAAACTGAAAAAGCTGAAGAAAAATAAAACTGACAACACCACAAAAAACAAACTTTGATTCAAGTGCATGAACTAAGTCCATACTTACTCCTGACATTTGATCTAATTTAGCTAATGAAAAGCCACTTGTAACAGGACTTTGACCTCATTTTTTTTTTCCAAAATAAAATGCTGTTGGAATTGGAAACGAGCATTGGCAGAGGTCTGCACTCTACCAGTTCGGTGCTCCAGTTAAGGCGCTTTTCCACTTCACTACTCGGCACGACTCCACTCGTTTTTTTCGCTTTTCCATTAGGGTAGTTTTTATGTGACGGCTGCCGGCCACTGATTGGTCAGAGAACGTCGTCACTGGATGAGTCATGAGTGCTCCGTCCAAGAGGAAAATCAAAACCCGCCATTTTTAAATAGTCACAGCGGCGTTACAGCAACCGTTGTTTTCTTTCGTTTCACGGAGAGTTTTTTTTTTTTTACTCGCACAAAACCACACCGTGGTCTGTGGATGAGCTGTGGACGTAATGATCCGAAATGAGGCCGCACTCGGCTCACCGGACATTACAGCAACTCAGAGAACAGCTGAAAAAGCTTAAAAGTGATTAAAGGACCACAATGACCAGAGTAGGTCGGACCATAAAAGGGCTGGAAACGGTACGACTGCAGGAACGCTGTTTACGGACAACACCGGTGAGCAACGGGAGGCAGAATGACCGCGACCCGGCTTTGTTGGAAGCGACGGATGGTAAGTGTTTTTGTGACTGTAGTCTGTTTGAAAGCACCGTTTAACGTTCCTTTTCCCATTGGTGGGAAGCACACTTTAACAAACTAAGATTGTGAGTCTAAACTTATGTTAAAGTAACATCGTTGTCTCATGTACGCAGACACAGTGAGCTAGCTGACTGCTAACTAGCGAGCTAGCTAACTCCATGCTCCGCTTTAAAGTACTAACTTCTGACAGAAAAACACCTCAAGTCAGCAAGACAACAAACGTGTACATTTGACTCATTTAGTGCCATTATGGTGATGTTTTTTTTTTTTTTGACATGTCACCATTTTGTGTTTTTGTTGAAGAATCCAGTTCCATAAGCGAGGAGGGTTCGAACACCAGCTTCAACATCTGTATCAATGTCCAGCACCACACAGCAACGTGTCATCACAGGTAAGAAAAACATGTCTCACATCACCTTAACTTTCCCAAATACGACAGGGTGACCCCCTCCCCCTCACCAAAAAAAATAAAAAAATCCAGAACCCATAAATATTGTCATAAATCCCACAAAGGTCCAGCAAATTTTGCTGGACCTTCCCAAAGTTTCAGTTATCTTGATCGCTTTGCATAAAAGTCATGTTCTTTCAAAATGATGCTCCAAATGATCTGATTTGTTGGAGGATAAGTTTGAAAGAACATAATTTTTATGCAAAGTGACCAAGATAACTGCAACTCTGGGGAATGATCATACAGAGATTGAAGGTTTTTTTTTTTTTTTTTAAACTTTCTTTCCCATTTCTACCTTCATTATTGTCCAGGCAAGAGATAAAGGGAGCCTGTTCCAGCAGGAGAATCTGACCATCTTGAGTGACGTTGAGGCTGAAGCTGAACTGGTTTCAGTGTGATCGACACATCTGGCTGATCCTTGAGGAAGCAACGGTGGTGGAAGCTGCATTTAATCAGGCATATCTTGGCATGCTGGGTGACCTTGTGCACGCGATGCATGACCGCATGTGACCTGCGCCCCCAACCCAGACTACAGACACATGAAACTTTTGTATAGTTTGTGTTGCTTTTTTTATGTGTGTGTATTTGCTCTTTTTTGTTGCAGTAAACAATTTGACAATTCCGCTGTTACAGGAGTTTTTGTCATGGAAAGAGGAGCGGAGGAATTCGCCACAGAGCCGCTAATGGCGCGGGACAAAAGCAACTCTGTGTTGGTCTCACAGGACATGTTGTAACATGCCCAGCTCTTGCACCATTCAGAAGATTCAGACGGATTTCGGTGGCTTTTCAGTCGTGTGACTATCCGAGAAATTGTGGATGAGCTGGACATGCCACAACATGTCCTGTGAGGCTTCATCGTGGCGTTGCTTTTGTCCTGTGCCATTAGCGGCTCCGTCCCGACGCACAAATCTTTCCATGACAAAAACTCCTGTAACAGTGGAATGTGCCGAAAAAGTGGTATGTCCACCTCTTCTGCCATTTCTGTAGTAGTCAGACGGCGTCCCGGATCAACACAGCGTTCAGTTTGGAAATTATCTGGTCATTTCAGCCTGTCGATTTAAAATTAAATTAATTAAAAATTAAAAAAAATCTGTCATTTCATTCTGAGTCAACAGTAAAAAACATTTTGGTTAATTTCTAAGAATTTTTAATTTGTGTTTTAGCCTCTCCAGAAGACACTGCACACTACACCTGGCTGAATCTTTACACAGATGCTGGAATAATCATGTCTAAACTGAGATTTTACCAAATGGTATTTAACATAAACAAAAAGGTTTACTCACTTCAGTGAAGGCACCATTACATCAAGGAATTTTGAACAACCAGTTTTACTGTCTGTTACATTTACATTTATGACCCCATTAAATGTAAAACTTACATTTTACTACTGGATTATGCTTAAACAGCTTTTCAAACTGTTAGCCTTTAAATCAGTAAACCTTGGTAACTTTTACAAATCAAACTGTTACACAAAAGTGGAGACATTTTAGCAAAAAATACAATAATTTATGCAAACTTCACAGTGAAACATAACTGGTGTATAACATGATGATGACAAAGGTGTCCCATTTTGTGGCATGAACCTCTGCAGCGGTGACTCTGAGAAAACCATCTGAAACACACACATACAGCATACATATTTTAATTAGTGCTGTCAGGTTATCAAAAAATAATGTGATTACAAGGTTTGTGATTAGTTAATCTAAATGAATCATTTAATTGCAGGTATATTAAACATTAATCTTTCAAACCAAGTAAATACTGCCATTAAAAAAAAAAAAAAACACTTTTCTGCTTGCAACTGTTATCAAAGTGGGAACTGGGTACCCCATGGTTGTGAATTTTTTTTTTTTTCTTGTGGTGTACATTATTGCACCATCGATCATGTACAGTATATAGGTGCACAGCCTATTATAGATCGTGGGTGCTAGAGCTTGCCCCAGCACCCTTTTGGGCAAAAGAAGTGTATACCTTGCATTTTATTTGTTTTTATATATATATGAATTGTATAATATATCTAGCTATTTTTAAACTACACTAAAGTTGACTCATTAAACAGTCAGCAAATCCATAGACTAGAAGCACCCAAGGCCATGGGGTCACTGACGCCATAACATCTACACGCCGTGGAATCATTGAACCTAAAAAAGTCTAACAATGATGTTTGCTAGTAAAAAAAAGTTTAATCTGCTATGACTGGATAGCATGTATCCTAAGCGCTTGGCATCACAGTTTATTGCAACTTGCACCTTTCCCAGAACCTACTGTCATCTGAACACTGATATTGATATTGCATGTGCTTATAGACAAAAACAAATAAGAGACAAAATTCAATTTATTATTCAACTAAACTGCAAATATATGATTTTTTTAACATTTATGAAACACTTCTCTAAATAAATAACAGTAAATTCTGAAATAGGACTATTTTTTGTGTTGCATGTGCTACACAAGGCCATAGGGTCACTGACCCTAAAGAGATTCCCTCCTTGGCACAGTGATCTATTCAACAATTCAGTGTTACAACCAAAACTATGATACATACACTTTTCTTTCCTTTATATTTGACATCCTTGACCATGAAAACATACAACTATAACTTGGAATCACTTTTATGTCTTTATTAGTTCAAAAGTTATTGTATAAAAACAATTTTTCGGTAATGGCGGTTTTCTTCTGGATCTAGCTCCATAACATTTGAAGCTACATCAAATCTGATGATACCTTACTGAATCAGTACAGATTCAGCTACAATTTGGTGTTAGTTGTGCATCTCTAGCTTCATTTGTCACCTCACACTGACACATTTTCTATTTTCCCTATATTTTTGCATATTCTGGATCACCAGATCCAGAATCCGGGTTCGATCATCACCAAAGTTTGTTGTTTGATAGAACATTTGACTATGTTACACCCTAATTTTTTTCAAGCCTTTCTGCCTTATTTTTGTGGAGTTAGAAACTAGAATGTCAAAACTCCCCCTATCCCGCAATGGTGAAGAATCATTTTAAAGGTTCCTGGATCCGGATCATGATCCAGATCACCACTAAAATTTAATCACTTGTTCCTCTTGTCATTTCCAACCACTCCACAAAATTTCATCAAAATCCGTTCAAAACCTTTTGAGTTATCCTGCTGACAGACAGACAGACAGACAGACAAACTCGACCGAAAACATAACATCCTTGTCGGGGGTAATTATCGTTTGTGTAGGGCGCAGCGTGTTGTTCAAAATGCTGTGACTGAAAACATAACCTCCTTGGCGGAGGTAAAAACTGTAAAACGTGCAGTTTTGCTGCAAAAGAGTTGATGATTCATAATTAGAACATGTCACACTTAGAATCTTGTTTAATTTCCAATGTCATCTATATCTACAAAATACTGTATGCAGAATAACATTACATTTACATTTTAGACTCAAACTACTTAAACTGAACAGTAGGGATAACGCAATCTGATCTAAAAAAAATGGGTATTAATTTGATCAAACTTATCTGGAGTGCACACATAGAAATATGGGTATCATTTCTGTAGTGAAGCATACAACTGGGAAAGCATGGCATTTTAACTCTTTTCAGTTTATTCCTGTGCTTTCATCATTTGGCCAAAAATTACATAAATGGACATAATGCTGAAAACTGTGGGCTTTTGATTATAAAATCATTGTTGATTATGTTCAAAGGTACACTGGCTGTACCCTTGTTGGGGACACTGAGAGTAATAAAGCATTGCATCCATTTTGGTCTGTTCCTGTCCTTTATTTTCTTAGTGTTTGAATGGAAACACACATCTCTTCCAAGTCCATCTATGGTACGTTTCGGGAAAAAAAAAGAGGAGGCTAGATGGGCATTACCTCATTCAGTACCTCATTCAGTGCTTGCAATCTTGCCAGCAGCATGGCACCTTTCAAAAAGGTGGTAGTGAGGTGACGCTCCCAATATCTGTAAAATGCTTCCACTGGCGTGCATCTTATCTAGCCTCTGACAACCCAGTCCAGCTCCTGGCCTTCTTGTGTGGCTTAGCTACTAAGCCCGGCAGAACCGTTCCTACCGACAGGAAAAGGGGCAAAGGCGTGCTGCTGGTGCCTTTACCAGCGTGCTTCGGGTAGTTGGAGCTCATTAGTCAGGGATGACCACTCATCTAGGGGAAGGAAAAGCATGATTTAAAACCTCAGTTTAAAGTTTAGCCTTACAGCCATAGCCACATATGGGAAGGGCTTCAGGAGCAAACCTTGAGGAATATTATTCCGGAGCTGGATTCTCTGGGGGGGCTGGTTGACATCTTTGACGGCCTTCTGGCAACTTCTGCAGCTTCCATAGGCAATTGTCTTGTGTGCAGTCAGAGAGGCTGAGAGGGGGTCCTGTTGTTTGGGCAGCACGAGATCTCCATATGCTCTGCCCAGGCCAGTGCCCTGGATAGGTCACTCCAGTCTCACCTCATGGTCCAAGCACAACACGGACGACAGCAGTTGCAGTTATAAGTTCTTGCTTGAATTTGCAAAGAGCTGGATGCCACAGGCTGTCTTCAATGATGAGAGGGGCATTGTGCCCCACTGGTCAACTACTGCCTGCCTCAAACCGAGCAGCCCCCAGTCAGTAAGTTGTTGATCCACCACGATCTGCCTGCTTCAGTGGGTGTCTGTGGCTTAAAGGCTTGCTCAATAAGTAGATTGAGACCAAGGCAAACATACAAGAAAGTCAACAGAACCTCCACCACTTCTCATCGTCAGCTGGAATGTGAGTACCATGTGTAATGGACCATCTGACAACCGTCAAGAAACTGAGGATGTTCGTAAGACTGCAGTGATTGATCAAGAGCTGCACAGACTACAGATCAACAAAGCAATCCTCACCCTTCACCGCTCAACATCAACCTGCTTTACAAACCTTGTGTGCATCTGCGCACCACACCTCAAGTCTCCACTGAAAGTAAAGACCAGTGCTACGAACTCTTAGACGACACCATCAAAAGAATTTCCTCATCGGGGCACATATACCTTCTGGGAGATTTCAACCCCAGGGCTGGTACAGATCATGAGTTCTGGCCAAGTGTGTTGGGCCAACATAGCTTTGGGAAATTGAGTGATAATGGCCAGCAGCTACTTGAACTCTGTTGCTCCCATAGCCTGTGCATGATGAAACACCATTTTTTCTAAACAAGGCATACCACAAAGCATTCTAGAGGCATTTCAGATCAAATCACTGCATCAGCAGGACTTAGTGATCACAGCACTTGACTCTTTGAACAAAGTCTGCAACACAAGAGTGTACTACAGTGCAGACTGTGACACTGATCACTCCCTGGTTGCTTCCAAGATAAAGGTAATGCCAAAGAAACTACACCTCCTCAAAAAGATGTGCCAGACAAGAACTGATGCCAATAAGGCTACTGCCCTGATAGGAACAAGGTCTTCATGGAGTGACTGGAGGAGTCCCTCCTTAGAGAACAAGCTCAGTGCTGAGGACAGATGGGGCTCTCTCCATAGTGCTATCTACAGTGCTGCTGTACTGGTATACAGCAAGAAGGAGTGCAAGAGGTCAGACTGGTTTGAGGCCAATATTGGTTAATTGGAACCAGTCATCAACACCAAGAGAAGCGCACAGATCAAGTTGAAGCATGACACAAGCCAGCAGAACCTGCAGGCACTAAGGGCAGAGCCTTGCCAGACCCAACAAACAGCCCATCCTTGTACAAACACCTACTGGCTGCAACTGTTGGACAGTATTCAGTGAGCCTCAGATAGTGGCAACATCAGGGGCATGTGTGAGGGATCAAGCAGGCAATGGGCAAATTAGTCATGAAGACGGCACCATTGAGATCAAAGTCGGTGATTGTGGCCAAGAATGAGCAGATGGACCACTGTGTCAAGCATTACCTGGACCTTTATTCCAGAGAGAGGAAGCACTGAATGCCATAGAATATTTGCCTGTCCTGGATGAGCTGGAGGCTGAACCCTCAATAGAAGAGCTGAGCAAAGCCATTGACACATTGCCTTGCAAGAAGGCAGCTGAAGAGGATGGCATACCACCAGAGATCATCAAAAGTGGGTAGCAGGTCCTGCTAGATCCCTTTTATGAGCTCCTTTGGCTCTGTTCGAGAGAGGACAAAGTGCCGCAAGACTTGGACAATGCTAAGATTACTCTCTACAAGAGCAAGGGTAACTGCAGTGACTGTAAAAACTACAGGGGAATATCACTCCTGAGTATTGTAGGCAAGGGCTTCGACCGGCTGGTATTTGCTTGCCTTCAGGTTCTTGCTAAGCTCATCTATCCAGAATCCCAGTACAGCTTTAGCGCTGAGAGATCCACAGTGGACATGATCTTTGACACTTTCTTTGACACTGATCTTTTGATCAGTGGACATCAGCTCCAGGAGATATGCAGACAACAGCAGATGACATTATACATTGTCTTCATTGACTTAACCAAGGCATTTGACCTTGTGAGCGGGAAAGGTTTCTTCCTGCTGTTGAAGAAGTTTGGCTGTTCCCCTCAGCTACTCACCATCACTGCCTTCCTTCACGATGACATGCAAGGTGGTGTCAGCTAGGATGACACACCTCAGAGCCCTGTAGGATGAAAAGTAGAGTGAAGCAAGGGTGTGTCCTTCTGCTGAGCCTCTTTGGCGTTTTTCTTTTCAATGCTACTTAAGTTTGCTTTCAGAGACTCCACAGAGGGCATTCACCTCCACACCAGAAGTGACAGGAAACTTTTCAACCTGGTCCATCTGAGAGTGAAGACCAAGATCTACACAGTCCTCATCATAGGAATCTTACTTGCTGATGATGCAGCCATGACCTCGCATACAGAAGGGGACCTCCAAAAGCTGATGAATCAGTTTGCCCATGCCTACAAGTTTCGCCTACAAGAGGTGGGCTGACCATCAGTATCAAGAAGATTAACGTCATGGGTCAAGATATTCCCGCACCGCCCACCATTACCATCGACAGTAAACTGCTTGAAGTTACTGACCACTTCACCTACCTTGGCTCCATCATGAGCAGCAACCTGTCTATGGACAGTGAGATTGACAAGACTGAGCAAGAGGGTGTGGTCCAACAACTACCTGACTCTCAACCCCAAGCTCAAGGTGTACCAGGCATGCATCCTTGGTACACTTCTCTACAGCAGCAAAGCCTGGGCCACCTACACCAAGCAGGAGAATTGCTTGGTGAGCTTCCAGCTTCACTGCCTCCGATTCATTCTTAACATCACATGGTAAGACAGAGTCACCAATGCTGCTGTGCTGGAACAAGCTGGCTCATTCACTGCAGCATCGCATGCAAGATGGTCACATTCCCAAGGACAAAATGTACAGGGAGCCAGCCACAGGACACCTTCCAGCAAACTGCCTATCACTGCACGTTATGATGTCTGCAAGCATGACCTTAAAGTGACCAGCATCAACCCACAAAACTGGGAACAGCTTGCAGGCAACTGCTACTGCTGGCAACAGGCTGTCCAGGATGGCATCAATAATGGCAAGGAGTGCTAAAACCAGAAGTTGGAAGACAGGCAACAATGTAGGAAAGAGAAACAGCAGTCACAGGCCATCACTTCACCAACAGTATTATCTGTGACAACTACGGCCTCAACTGCCAAGCCAGAATCGGACTGTCAAGTCACTCAAGATGCTCCTCCCTTCAAGATGAGCACTGACCAACCAAAGCACTAAGATGGATGGATGTCGACAATTTTCTTAGTGTTTGAATGGAATTGGTTATTAAACACATCTCTTCCTAGTCCATCTGTGGTGCATTTCAGAAGCAATGTCCTAACAGAGTAGATGGGCATTACCTCATTCAATGCTTGCAAGTGTGCCAACAGCATGGCATCACCTTTCAAAAACATACTGATGTTCTGCTTCACTTCAAACATGCAAAGTTTTTTTTTTTCTTTATAGAATGCCCCTTCACTTTTTTTTTTTTTTTTTTTTTTTGTGATTTCATTCCTCCATCTGCCTTCTCTTCACCTTTTGTAGAATATATTGATGACTGCCACCCTGTTAGTGCTATACCTCCACCAGCTGGACAGGAGCACATGCTACTTACCTTCTCTTCTACCTTACCACAAACTTAACTATCATTACAGACCCTTACAGTGCACCCTGAAAGTATTCACAACACTTCAGTTTTCCACATTTTGTTTTGATACAGCCTTATTCCAAAATGAATGAAATTCATTATTTTCCTCAAAATTCTACACACAATTCCCCATAATGACAATATGAGAAACATTATGAGACTTTACAAATTTATTAAAAAGAAGAAAACTATGAAATCACATGCACATGCTGCAGTATTAATAGTCTTTGTGATTTGTGATCATAATAAAGTATATTTTATTCATTTCAAAAATAATAGTTCTACCAAAAACCAACTAAAATAATGTGCTGGCGTTACTATGGAGATTTTATTTACTTCATTAATTTAATAAATTTATTAAAGAGTATGTTGAGGTACAGTTTCTTTTACTATATGGGGATTGCGCTAGTCTGGTTTACTTAAGCTACATGGCCAACATTGTTTTGTGTTTTTTCCAGTTTGATACTCAAACCATGATACAGTGATGCTTCACGTTCACCCATTCACACTCACTCACTAGTGCTGCTGCACAAGCTCGTGACTGCATAATGAGAGCAGCTTTATGGGTTCAGGATCTTGTGCAAAAGCACCTTGTGACTTAGGCCTCCATCGCCCCAACAGTTTCTTGCTTGGCACAGAAGTTCAGCCTGCCCAGTATAAAGCAAAGTTCACATGAACATGAAAAACTGCAATAATCTGTTCAGTGTTTGGATTTCTAGAAGTTTGGTGATGGCTCAACCTTCTCCTAGGTTCACTTTGCTTTTCTGAAAAAAGCGGAGATCAAATTTATCATCAAATTCCTCTGTGAACAAAACCCCTAGCCGAATCTCTGCTGGTAGATTGTTTCCAAGAAATGTCGAAATGTGGATTTTTGAACCTCTATGTTATAAAAAGATGTTAATAAGCAGGAGCATCTCTGAAGGGGCTATCGACGCTGATCCAAAAGCTCTACCTTTCAAATGCTCTGTATCTGAGAATGACACATGCCAAAGCAGCAGGTGAAGGAAATGTGGCACATAGCGTGGTCACTTTCAGTGACCTCTGACAGGAGGACAGCCAAACATAAAAGGATGACTAAACACAATTTAGTGCTGGAGTGGAATGTCTGTGGCTCAGGAGGTGGAGTGGGTTGTTCATTAAAACCAAAAGGTCACTGATTCAGTTCTTGGCTCCTCCTGTGTGTTAGTTGAAGTGTTCTCGAGAAACACACAGACAAAAAGAAGCTTTGAAATCCAGAGTGTCTGTGTAAAAGCTGCTGGTATGGCCACACAGCTGAAGTGTTTCATTATTTTTTACAGGTTTTCAGCCTGAAACTTGTGTTCTCTGATCTTATCCCACAGAATGTGATACTAGTGAAGTGACAACAATGTGACAGTAGGTGTTCACATCCATCTACAACCCCAAATCAGAAAACACGTTGGAATGGTGTAGAAAATACGAATGTATATAATATGTAGAAAAAAAGTGCTTCTTACATTTACTTTGACTTCAATTTCTTTGCATGCAGTGTGAACCCAAGATCATAATTAGTATGTTCAAGTTTAATTCATTTGTTCACCTATATCCATGTCTATGTTTCTGTCCTGCAACATATTTCAAAAATGTTGGGACATTAAAGCAGGTACCACTGTGTAATGTTGCCACTTTTCCTTGTCACAACACTTAAAAGACATTTTGGCATTGAGCGATGAAATATTTCAAGAAATATTTTGTCCCAGTCTTCCTGCAAACAAACCTTATGGCCCCTTCACACATAGTGCGAAGTTTGGACAGAGTCTGGATGAAAATGGTGAAACAGCATGAAACAGTTCAAAAATAGTGCACCACAAGACTTTGCACCGAAGGGCAGGCTTTCACGAACCCGGTGCAAGAGTTTGTGCATGTGTTGGTGTCTCTTGGGCAGGAACACACAGCGCTAGCTATGGCACATTGTGCCACTTATGTGGAGAAAAAAAAAAATATATATATATATATTAAAAAAAACAGCCGGTACCTGTGGGACAACATCGCACTGCTTATGTGGAATATAAAAATAAATAAATAAATAAAACCAGCAAACATGACCTGTGGGACCACATTGCACCGCTTCTGTGAAAACAAAACAAAACAAAACATACAACGCACTGGACGTGAAACCGCGCCATCCAAAACCTCTGATTACTGGTCAGAGAGAGACAGAGACTTTACCACTGAGCTACAGAGCTGTTCTTTGAAAGTTGCGGGAATCTGCCTCATATCAAGAAGGACATGGAAGTATTACAAAAAATAAAAATAAAATCACACACCATATAAAAACACCACATTTATCAAGGAAGCAAAACAAGTATGATCTGTTCTGTTCCTCTGTAAATGACCCATGGTCACAGACATACAGTCATGAAATGACATGAATGAGAAGCAGTTCGCTCATCTCATTCATGTCCATGTCTGCTGGCGCATCTCCAGCCACTCGCATGTCTTGTGGACGACACGCCGCAGGACACCACATCATGTGGAACAGAGCTCACGTGGGTGACGTGACAGTGAGATCGCCTGCTGCATGTTCTGATCTGACAGTCCATTTCAACCTGGGAGCAGCTTATCCATGTGCACATTGTGTGCGCAATCGCTCACTGCAGCATGTCGCCACAGTGATATGTGTTTTTATTTATGTCCATTTGAAAACAGCAAACAGACACATGTGCATCACAGTGAGCAGTTGTTTGTCCATGTCTGTCCAAACACAGTACATGGTGTCCAACTGGAATGTCCAAATCCACAGATTTCCACAGCTGCTTCAGTGGAAGGACACACCTCCTGTCATCTCAGCACACACCAAAGCTACACTCGTTTGGGACTTAGACAAATTTCTCTGCAAGTACGAAAGTGACTGCCTGTAGTCTGCTGTTGTGCCAAGAGTGTGACTGGCCACACATTTTCTAAGTGCCATGTGAGCGGTGTTTAGATGTTCATGCATGTCACCTGGAATTTGGCCGACACCTGCCACAAGAGGGTGCGATGTTTTCGCACAGCGCACACTCTGTCTTTCAGGTGCTTGTGTGTGCAAATAGTTGTAGCAACAGGTGTACGAGGCGTTGGAGGCAGGGACGACAATACACGGTTTGCACACAATTCCTGCATCATGCGCACTAACTAAGTGTGCACTTAGTCCAAACTTTGCACTATGTGTGAAGGGGCCCTTAAAGGTGTGCAACAGTATGGGGTCACTATCATGCATTTTTCTTTTCAAAATTGTCCACACATTCTCTATTGGGGACAGGTTGGGACTGCAGTAAGGACATTCCGGTATCAATATCGTCTGCTTCTGCAGCCATGCCTTTATAATGTGTGCAGAATGCAATTTTGGATTGTCTTATGGGAAATGCATGGACATCCCTGGAAAAGATGTTGTTTTGAAGGCAGCATATGATGCTCTAAAATCTCAGTGTACTTTCTGTATTAATGCTCCTACCCCTCTGACATTACTTTTGTGATCTCGGCCAAATTTGTCCAGTTTGTTTTAACTGCTCTTAAATTAACACAAAACCATTAATCACCACCAATTTTTTTTATTTAACCATTTTCCCCCCCCCCTGTGAACAATGTTTCAAAGTAGTGGTTAAACATGAATAACAGCAATGAAAATACAAAAAGGCACTGAAAATGTATTACAAAATGAACATGTAATGTAAAAAAGAAATGGAAAATCAGAGACCAAACACCTCAACATAATGTGTGTGTGTGTGTGTGTGTGTGTTCATGCACGAGTGGCATTTGACACTTGTTTGACTCACTGTTTGAGCAATATACTCCTGCTTGAATCAACAGACCCATGTAGGCTTGGAGGTCTACCAGGTCTAAGTCTCTCCAGTTGTCCCCAAACACACACCTCCCGTCCATGTTTGTCATCTCCAGTGTAATCGACTCAAAACACTGTTTTCCATTCTCACTCTACCTCCTCTGTCCTGGGGGGGGATGAAGACCAGAGCAAGTCTCCACTCTTGGATTACAATGTCTCCTCAGTTCCCTGTTCTTCAGGTGCCTCTTCCTCTCCATCTGTTGACTGGTCAGTCTCCTCATAAATTGGTTTTGTCTTCAACTTCCAAGACATTGTCCTCTATCTCTGGTTCAACTTCAGTTCCCTCTTCATCTTGTTGTAAAACGTGGTCCAGAGCACCTCTAAAGGAAAGCTGCCTGATCAGTCACCTACTCCTTCTGCTCAGAGTTAAAGGTGTTAAAGGCAAACATCAAACTATATTTTGGTGATCTGTGTGAAAATATGAAACATTGATTGGTCTGGAATGTGTAGTTCACATGGGTTAGGGAAGCAGACACAAAAGCACCATAAAGAGATGGGTTTACAGACACATTGTTTCATCAAGAAGGTGGTTCATGTGGGAGGATCGGCACATAAGTGCAAGAAACAGATGTGTACCCACAAAAGACATTGTTCAGTCTGAAGTGTGTGTGTGTTGTGGTGGTGGGCATGGGGATGTTTTCTCATTTGATAGATGAATATAATCTGGATACCGATTCATTTCCTCTGGCGGTCACTTTTTACTGGGAACACCAAAGGTGTTACAAGATTGATTAAACCACTCGAAATTCAATAAAAGTGGTGATCATCAGTTTTATATGTTCATGTGCACCGTGTGGAGTATATCATGAGGCCTTGAGGCAGTCAGAAGTAAAGCACAATATTTATGAGTGTTTTTTTAAGTTGTAAATTGGTCATATTTGACCTGAACACGATAGGAAGGTTAATGTAGCCATGACAGAAGTGCTAATTATTTGCCAAGGGCATTGACACAACCCCATACCATGACAGACTGTGGATTTTGGATTTGTCACTGATAACATTCTGCATGGTCCTTTTTGTCTTTGGTGTGAAGCGCACTGCGTCCATTTCATCCAGAAAACATCTGGAATCCTGACTCATCTGACCACAGTATATGCTTCCATGAAATGATATGTCACTCAGACATGCCTCTGACCCCAAAGAAGCTGATGAGGCTACTGGAAAAGATGAATATAAGGCTTCTTTTTTGCACAGTAACTGTGTTGTTTGTTTGATTTTCTGATTTGTGGTTGTAGTTTTTTTTTTTTTTTTTTTGGCAAATGTCTTAACTTAATGTGCAGTTGTGCTCAGATGTTTACATATCCTGTTAGAATTTTAGATTTTTGGGGAATTTTTCAGAGAATATGAATGATAAGACCAAAACCTTTTTTTTTTTTACTCATGTTTCATGCTATATCATTTCAAACATGCCTAAAAATGTTAGTTTTTATTCTCAAAAAAAAAAAAAAGCATATGTGAAAAGCCTTTAGCTTGTACATACTTTACAGCAGACATTTCCTACTCACTGCAATTATTGTTCATGTTGTTGGCAACAGCTGTGTGAAATAACAGGTCTCTAGTCATAAGCATTTTGCTTCTGTGAGACTTTTTGTGAGAAACAGTCCATTCAGCACATTTTTGTGCCAAACGTGCCAAATTGCTTTATTTTCATTATATGTCTTCTTAGACCATAAAAAAAAAACACATCTTCATATTTTGGTAGCTACAAATTCACAATTCTAGCACTTTTTTTTTCAAATATTCATATTTTTGCATTGTGACTATGCACTTTCTAATACCCCACATGCATTCTGACCTCCGCCTGGCCTGTTATGCACAGTTATAGCAGCAGCCTCTGGATGCGTGACTACAAGTCCCATAATGCATTGGCAAGCTTATTTCCTGTTCTATAGCCCTAAATAGCCCAAATGCTCCACACGTGACTTATTTTTTTGTGCTGTGATTGGTAAACAGGCGTTATGCAGTTGTTGGAACACTTGTTTTGGTCAAAGGGCTCTGCCGGGTGACTCCGTGCACCGACAACTCCAATCACGGTGCCATTTTAAAGCCAAGAGCAGTAGGAAATCGAGCGCACCTGTCTTAACTCAATCATGGCATCAACTGGTGTACAATAATGAGAAACACGCTTGTTTTTTTCTGATCTTTCTTTTTACAAAAACATACTTTGATGGATTCCTTCTTCAAACTATCTTACTTTATGGAAAATACAACTACATATTCTTTTTTCCATGGATTGTTACGGACAAAATGAGCCCAGTCATGCCTGGATTTGGACTGATATGGAACACCGGACAATGTAAGAAGTTCTAAATTATGAATCGTAAATTCATCACAAATTATTGGTTACTGGCTTTTGTGGTGGATAGTTGACTTTGTTTGGATTATGTGGTCACTTTCTTTGAGGTGTCCTGATTCCAAAGAGGTATAACAAGTTGGAATCATTTTCATATATACTGTGCAGTTTCGGACTTAAAAATAATTAGCGCAAAAACGCCCACCAGCCGGTGGTGGAGGTTAGGAGGGGACAATTTAACCTTACCTTTGTAAATTTTGCAATGTACAATATGCACACCCCTGTGGCCATAGAATATATATATATACAAGGTACGGGGTCGGCAACAGCAGCAGTGTTAGAGTATTAATATACAAATATGCATTTAAAGAACATTTTGTATTACTTATAACCAGAAAAATCTGAAAATTAACCCCAATTTTAATCATTTTCTCACAATTTTTCACATATACTTCATTTGTAATAAACTTTTCCTTTTTTTCAAGCCTTGTGTCATTCTTTCATGTGCAGAATGTAGACTCTTCTGTAAAAAAAAAATTGTGGAAAAATTGACAAAAAAAAATAAAGGATCAGTGATGATTTTAGTGAGACTCTACTGAATCTACTGGTACCTTGTTTCCCATGTAACAATAAGACATATACTCAGTGGTGGGCACAAATAACCCAAAAATTAACTTCGATAACAGATAATCAGATAACTAAAAGGTTATCTTCGATAAAGATAAAACAATAGACCACCCAAAAATGTATCAGATGTTACAGATAATAGATAACAGATAAATTCCAATATTGTCTCTGGTACATTTACAACTACTAATAAAACAAATTTAAGTTTTAATACCACAATAGCTTCTAGTAATATTAAAAGTAACAACAGACCCAAACAATGAGACCACACTTTTGTCTTTGAACATTCTGCCCCTGCTAGAAGCGCTTGTTTACTACAGAGCTCCCAGCACAGAGGCACTCTGAGAGCAACCATGAAGCCAACTCTCTATCAATCACAATGCTCCGGTCAGGCGGAGGTCTTGAAAAATAAAGTCATGCTGACTTATGATTTTGATTTATAAATAACATTAATACCGATATAATAACTCCATTAATGTCAATTCTGTCATTTGGACAAAGTTAAAATATACCGTATTTTTCGGACTATAAGTCGCACCGGAGTATAAGTCGCACCAGCCACTTTATCCATTATAAAGAAAAATAAACCATAAATAAGTCGCACCGGAGTATAAGTCGCACCAGCCACTTTATCATTATAAAGAAAAATAAACCATAAATAAGTTGCACTGGACTATAAGTCCCATGGACATACAGGTATGTTAACTTAACATGAAAAGTTCAGATGATAATATTGTGACGGCTACCGTTTTCAGATGCATATTTCACCAGTCGTAACTTACAATCTGCAGAGTATGATTTTCTTTTTGGTGGCATTTTTTCGGGCCTTCTCCGTTGTCTTGTTAAGTTAAAGGAGATTTTTTTAATGAAAGACGCGCGGACCCGTCCGGTGCGGCGGCACAGGAAAAACACCTCCGTGTTGATAACCATTTGTAAAATCCAGGCGGCTTTTGATGGCTTTCAGTGGAGTGAGTATATGAGAAATTGTTTAACAGGCAGGACATGTTCCAACTTGTCCTTAAGGCTTTCAACGGAGGTGTTTTTCCTGTGGCGGAGTGTCGCGGCGGCTGCGTCCCGGCGCGCGGACCCGTCCGCACGTCTTTCATTAAAAAAATCTCCTTTAACAGTGGAATATCCGGATAAAATGCTGAAACCGACTTCTTCTGAAACTTCTCTGTTCTCTCACGACGTCCTAGATCAATAGAACCTGAAATGTGGAGGTTTTCAGCTTGAACAGGCTGACGACAGCGGCTGAGAGCGCAGCGCGACGTCTCGCACCGTGGGAAGTCCTTAAAGCGACAGAATCACCTCAAAATCTCTCATCAGCCGTTAAAATTTTCACTGAAAACCAGCTTAATTTTTCGAACCGTGTCCACTTCGATGTGTCTCACAGGTTTAGAAAAAATTTTGGTCAAACAAAGCGCCAGTCTCTCAGCAACTTCTCAGACAAAGGAATTCCGACGAGGGGCTGGACGACTCCTCCCACAAGGCGTGCTCACAGGCGAATGACGTCACCGACAGGCGTGGAAAAACTCACGCATGCGCACGAGGGTTCAAGCATGTCTGACGTAAAAACATATGAATGAAATCCATATAGTTTTTGAAAAAAATAAAAAGGACCGTTACTTTATTGACAGCCCACGTATATCTGATATTTTCACTTTATAAAACTTCAGACATAACAGTAATTTTAAATAACTTGTCCAAAATTAGTTTGGTTAAAATTTGAACCATAGGTTAAAAATGTATGCCTCTGGATGACATAGGTGATATTGCCAGAATATCAGTGGCGGTCAGTGATGCTGGTAACGCGTTACTCTAATCTGACCACTTTTTTTAGTAACGAGTAATCTAACGCGTTAATCTTTCCAAATCAGTAATCAGATTAAAGTTACTTCTCCATGTCACTGTGCGTTACTATTATTTTTCATTGTGGGTCGATAGCAGCATTAAACTTGGTCCGTGGGCAGGAGGTCGGGGTTCGACTGACCGTCCCACTTTAAGCGAACTGTGAGCTTTTCATCCGCGTTTTTTTGCAGCTGCTCGACTCGTCCTCACCTCTTAAAGCGCGGTGATCAGCACACCTGCACTGAACTTTACAAAGACATTTTTATACTTTTTTTCCTCCTTTATTTAGAATTCTGAGCTGAGCCGCTCTGTATCTGGTCATTAAAAACAGCTGATCCTCTGCGACGCGTGAACAACTAACACTATTTTCCACTCAAATGCACCTAAACTCTCTTTCTGAGGACCACATGATGTGAAAACGCAATAAAACTTTCTTACCTGTAAATCTGGTCATGTTTTCTGCATAAATAAATGTAATCCATTCTTTGTGCTCAAACGCCAAAGCAGGGGCGAATCCAGATGGAATGGGGGCGTGGGGGAGGGATGTGCCCCCCTCACAACACCCCTAGATTAAAGGTCCAGTTTTGAAGCCGTTTTTTACTACAACTACTAATATTGCTTAAAATAATAATAATTTTGACAAGTAAAATGTTTAGAGAGAATTTAAATGTTAGAAAAATGTTAGAATTTAATAGTTACATTTATAAAAAATGTAGGTTCGAAATTGCAAGTTTTACTGTTACAGTGCTGTCAACAGTTAAATATGAGGTCAAGAAAGAGGTCTTTATTTTACTTTTTATAAAACAAGTATTTATTTTCATTGAAGTCAAGAAAGGGTGACTATAAAGTGAATTATTAGTTACTTTTTAGTTACTTTTACAATTGAGTAATCAGTAAAGTAACTAAGTTACTTTTTCAAGGAGTAATCAGTAATCAGTAATTGGATTACTTTTTCAAAGTAACTGTGGCAACACTGGTGGCGGTTAGCCCATAGGGGGTGCTTGGGTGCTGCTCTCCTAGATGTGGAGGGGAAAAGTCATTTTGTATATATATATATATATATATATATATATAAAGTATTATCAATGTCAGTTTTACTTAATAGTGTGTGCCTACATGTAATATAAATGATTAAAACAACACTTCCTCCAACTGACTCTCATTCAACAGTGCATTTCCACCGACAGAAGCAGAGAACGTATCATTCCTCATCTTGGGCGGTCATTCAAAGCGCCTGTGAAGTGCAGCGCAATAACTAATTGTATGTAGTTGCTAGGGAAAATTAATAAATATTTGGCAAATCAACATTGCCAAAATTAATGGCTTTGGGGCAATGGAATTTTAGCCCTTGCTACAAAAATGCGGGAACGTTAGATTGCTACAGTCAGTGATATACGAGGTCTATTAGAAAAGTATCCGATATTATTTTTTCAAAAACCATATGGATTTGAATCACGTGTGATTACATCAGACATGCTTGAACCCTCGTGGGCATGCGAGAGTTATTTCACGCCTGTCGGTTACGTCATTCGCCTGTGGGCAGTCTTTGAGTGAGGAGTGGCCCACCCTCTCGTCAATTTTTTCATTGTTTAGGAATGGCTCAGAGACTGCTGCTTTGTTTGATCAAAATTTTTTCAAAAACTGTAAGGCACAACTGAGTGGACACCATTCAATAAATTCAGCTGGTTTTCGGTAAAAATTTTAACGGCTGATGAGAGCTTTTGGAGTTTTACTGTCGCCGTAAGGACGGCCCACGGCGCCTGACGGCGATCTGCGCTCCGAGGCAGCGTTGTCTCGCTGTTTTAAGCTGAAAACTTCCACATTTCAGGCTCTGTTCACCCAGGTCGTCGTCAGAGAACAGAGAACTTTCAGAAGAGGTCGGCATGAGGAGTTTATTCGGACATTCCACTGTTAAAGGAGATTTTGTAATGAAAGAACGTGTGGGCAGATTCGCATGTCGGGCCGGACCTGACCGCGGGGGGCGAGACAGGAAAAACACCTCCGTTGGAAACCTTAACGGACAAGTTGGAACATGCCCAGCTGTTAAACAATTTCTCAGATACTCACTTGTTGAAAGCCATCAAAAGCCGCCTGAATTTTACAAATGGTTTTCAACACGGAGGTGTTTTTCCTGTCGCGGCGCAGACGGAACCGACTCGGTGAATATGCCCGCACGTTCTTTCATTACAAAATCTCCTTCAACAGTGGAATGTCCCCATAAACTCCTCATGCCGACTTCTTCTGAAACTTCTCTGTTCTCTGACGACGACCTGGGTGAACAGAGCCTTAAATTAGGATGTTTTCAGGTCGAAACAGCCAGACGGACGCCACCTGCAACCGCGCCACGCCGATCCGCTTTGTGAGCTGTCCTTAAAGCGAAAGAAACTCCACAATCTCTCATCAGCCGTTAAACTTTTCACCGAGAACCAGCAGAATTTCTCGAATAGTGTCCACTCGGATATCCCTCACAGGTCATGAAAAATTTTTGATAAAGCAACGCGCACCGTCTCCAGCAGTGTCTCAGACAAAGGATTTCAGCCGACAGGGCTGGACCAGTTCTCACTCAAAGCCAGCCCACAGGCGGATGACGTCACCGACACACGTGAAAAAACTCACGCATGCGCACGAGGGTTCAAGCATGTCTGGCGTAATCGCACGTGATTCAGATCCATATAGATTTTTTTTTTTTTTTTATTTATAAAATTGCCAGTTAGTTTTCTAATAAACCTCGTACGTGACGCTGCAGCTGCTGCTGTCAGTCAGTCAGGCAGGAAGAGATGATGGTGACGACGACGTTTGGGTTATATTTATTTTATCTCCGTGTGTTTTGCTGGAGTAAGTTGAAGAACTCTTCTGAGGTTTAAAACGGGACCAAACTAAATAAATCAATGACACCAAAGTTTCGCGGGGATCCTTTTGGAGGCGCATGGAGGTCCGCACATCAGATCTTTCTCGTGGTTTAACGACAATTGCACATCCCGGTTAGAGGAGAGACGTTTGTCTGACTCGTTATAAACCGTGTCAGGCTTCATTCACACTGTCAGCGCGCACACGTCACGGAGGCTGCTGATCTGCGCTCTTTACTGCAAGGAGCGAATTCACCTCTGCCAGCTGCGGACTGACTCCTCTGGATCCACTTCAGCTCAGGTGAGCTGACGAGCTGCTCGGATTTATTCCCGAATGTTGCTCCTGGTGTGGAAACGAGGATGAAAATTTAAGATAAAACGAATGAGTGATGTTTTTTGTTTGTTTGTTTTAGGGGGTCAAAGCTGTGATCTTTATTGGGACAGCAGACCAGTTATAATGGTAATAGGGGAGGCCGGGGCTGTTTGTAACCGTGTTCAAAGCTGCAGCCATGCTGGTATTTTGATTTCACTTTACACGTTATGAGGATCAGTTTACAGAAGTGAAATATTATTTGGAGTATTCCACACTCTAAAACAAATTATTTGCTCAGTTTAAAAACAAAACAAAACAAAACCCTAAAATAGCAATTTGCATGTTTTTTAAAGAAATTCTAACTCAGCCACTGAGTTCACACAAGACACTTATAGTAAGACAAACCCAAGTTTAGCAACGCATTTAATTAAGTGGTTTTGTATACTTAATTTGCTTTGTCCTCTACACTGTTAATCAATTTTAACCAATTTAATTTAAAGATTTTGGTGTTATTAGTTAATCAAGTTATTTAATTTAAGTTTTTCAAGCTTCTTTAGTTTGCCTCCATTCCACTCAGTAATGTTCATGCAAAATATTACCTTAATTTTCTCTCACTCTCTCTCTCTCTCACACTCTCTCTCTGTCACACACACACACTCTCTCTCTCTCACACACGAACACTTTCTCTCTCTCTCTCACTCTCACACATGCTCTCTCTCTCTCTCTCACACAAACACACTCTCTCTCTCTCTCTCTCTCTCTCTGAAGGTGGTGTGAACACTGTAGTATGTACATAATGTTCTTTTGTAAAGTTAATATTTTTTCCATATTTTGAAAGAGTGTAAATTTGCTGATATTTTCTGTTTTGTTAAGGTCGGTGTCATTGTGAACCCCAGGATCTGTTTGTCTGAAGATAATGGCAGTGCAGTACAGTTTGGTGTACTGTGTGTGTAATTGGTATCAAATGGTGAAATGTTCTTTGCTCAAGAACTTGAGTGTTGTATTTGATACTGTTCCTTTCCAAAGTAGAAATGGGGCCTAATATAGCTGTAACTGGTTAAGTTTATCTGTAAAACTGCTGATTTTGAGAAGGACATGAAATGATTATTGTGGAATTGTAGTAATTGTCCGACTGTTCACTTAATGCCTGTACTGGACAAGGCAAGGGAATCTATTGGCACAGCAGCGCCACCAAGACTGTTTTTCACCAGCCGTCACTGCAGCATATCGGTATGGTGTTAAAGGAATTTTTTTTTTTTTTTTTTGGCCATTTCGCCTTTGTCTACAGAGGATAGAGATGCTTTTCATAGAAACAGCTCTCTTCTGTTAGCAGAGGGTGTAACTGTCCATCTGTTACAAAACTTTTAACAGGCAGGTGCTGAACTGATTTAAAATTTTAAAAATGCTTGTCGCTGTTCAGCTTTATTTACTTTATCGGTCTAAAAGTTATCGGACAAAAATTAATCGGAAGATAATTGGTACGATAATGGTTTTTAAAGTTATCTAAAATGATAATCCGATAATGAAAACATTATCTTCAATAATTATCTGTTATTGGATTATCGGAAGTGTGCCCACCACTGCATATACTCAAAACCTGGATTAATCTTTTTAGTCACATAGCACTACTATTATTCTGAACACTGCTGTAAATAACTTTTTAGTGATATTAGATAAAAACTTACTTTTTTTTTTGCTGAAAATTTAACTCCGCGGACTTCCGAGCCAGCCATCGGCCATATTTGTACTCCTCATATAAGCTGTGTGATGACGTGTGCAATGTGAGTGTCCAATCGGATTTGGTTCACCGTCACATGGTTTTCCAAAATCCAATCATAGGGCAGATTCACCTTACGTCAGATAGCCAAAGACTGTTTTCAGGAGTGATATGTTCCTAGTTGGCCTGTTTTAATAGCCCCCTGGGTGCTCCAATGAGTACATACTATTGGGCTCCAAATGCACCCTGCGCCATTACGCAGAGTGATCACTGAAAGCAGATGGAGAGCCTCTGATGACAATCTCATATGCTCAAACAAAGAGTGTGTAACTATCAGGATTGCTCCACTAGTTTGCATGTGAATGTTACTGGATAACTCTTTTGCTTTACCATGAAGACAAAAAAAAACGCATAGACCATTGTATATATTGTTCAAAATGTGCATTTGTGTTTATTGTATGAACCTTTTTTGTTGTACAGTCTTCACACAAGACCTCAAATTACCTTTATAAAGTGTCAAAACAGTTCTTTATTATAGTTTGCTGTTTGTTTTGAATAAATGTGTGTGGAAATTTTCCGCTTTACCTTTTTCTTTCTTATTTTTGTTTGTAAACATTTATTACACTTAGAAAACACAACAAAAGCTTATATATTGTGAAAGCACAGGTTGTCCTGACAAAAAAAAAAAAAAAAAAAAAAAAAAAAAAAAAAGAGATACTTGATTATGGGATGCAGGTAGAGCTGTTAACAGCAATAATAAAACATTTATGCCAGGCGATATGAACTGTCCAAAGAATGCCCTCGGACTCCAGAGGGTTAACATCCACAAATCATCAGACACAACAGGGTTATTCCCTAATTTTACATTAAATCTCATTCAAAACAATCAGTCAATCAATCACAACATTATTTTGGCAGTTATAACCCACATGGGTCAAAACCCTACACTGTTTCCACAAAAGGTGAATTTTGTTAATATTTGTGATATAAGACTGTGACACTGTTATTGGAATCCCAAGGAACTAAAATCTAGTTTTTATTGGAAAATCCTATTCAAGGTTTAAATGGTGAAAAGGGTCTACATATTTAAGTATCAAGAAATAAGATGTTGATAATGGTATTTTTAAGCAATTATGCAGTGTCCTTTAACTGCCTACAGTTAATCAGAAACAAATTTACTGTCAAGTAAGTCCTCACATACAAGAAATTTGACCTGTTGTCATTGGTGCATAAATAACAGTAAACAACAGTTGTTCCTTACTACACACATCTTCAATCAATCAATCAATTTTATTTATATAGCGCCAAATCACAACAAACAGTTGCCCCAAGGCGCTTTATATTGTAAGGCAAGGCCATACAATAATTACGTAAAAACCCCAACTGTCAAAACGACCCCCTGTGAGCAAGCACTTGGTGACAGTGGGAAGGAAAAACTCCCTTTTAACAGGAAGAAACCTCCAGCAGAACCAGGCTCAGGGAGGGGCAGTCTTCTGCTGGGACTGGTTGGGGCTGAGTGAGAGAACCAGGAAAAAGACATGCTGTGGAGGGGAGCAGAGATCAATCACTAATGATTAAATGCAGAGTGGTGCATACAGAGCAAAAAGAGAAAGAAACACTCAGTGCATCATGGGAACCCCCCAGCAGTCTAAGTCTATAGTAGCATAACTAAGGGATGGTTCAGGGTCACCTAATCCAGCCCTAACTATAAGCTTTAGCAAAAAGGAAAGTTTTAAGCCTAATCTTAAAAGTAGAGAGGGTGTCTGTCTCCCTGATCTGAATTGGGAGCTGGTTCCACAGGAGAGGAGCCTGAAAGCTGAAGGCTCTGCCTCCCATTCTACTCTTACAAACCCTAGGAACTACAAGTAAGCCTGCAGTCTGAGAGCGAAGCGCTCTATTGGGGTGATATGGTACTATGAGGTCCCTAAGATAAGATGGGACCTGATTATTCAAAACCTTATAAGTAAGAAGAAGAATTTTAAATTCTATTCTAGAATTAACAGGAAGCCAATGAAGAGAGGCCAATATGGGTGAGATATGCTCTCTCCTTCTAGTCCCCGTCAGTACTCTAGCTGCAGCATTTTGAATTAACTGAAGGCTTTTCAGGGAACTTTTAGGACAACCTGATAATAATGAATTACAATAGTCCAGCCTAGAGGAAATAAATGCATGAATTAGTTTTTCAGCATCACTCTGAGACAAGACCTTTCTAATTTTAGAGATATTGCGTAAATGCAAAAAAGCAGTCCTACATATTTGTTTAATATGCGCTTTGAATGACATATCCTGATCAAAAATGACTCCAAGATTTCTCACAGTATTACTAGAGGTCAGGGTAATGCCATCCAGAGTAAGGATCTGGTTAGACACCATGTTTCTAAGATTTGTGGGGCCAAGTACAATAACTTCAGTTTTATCTGAGTTTAAAAGCAGAAAATTAGAGGTCATCCATGTCCTTATGTCTGTAAGACAATCCTGCAGTTTAGCTAATTGGTGTGTGTCCTCTGGCACACTCCTTACTACTTACATCTTGTAAGTAGTAAGAAGTCAAATAAGCAAAACTATGTTCACTGTCAAATAAATATAGTATGTTGGAATGGGGCCATGCAAAAGCATATAACTGGTGTGCAGATGTACAGTACCTTTCAATGCAGGGACAATCAAGTTGTACTTTGTGGGAGTGGGGAGGGGAGGGGGACAGGGTAAATGAGGGTCTCTGGCATTATTTATAAGTCTCACTGCGGATGGAAAGAAGTCATTTTTGTGTCTTGAGGTTTTAGTCCTGAGGGACCTCAACTGTCTGCCAGAGGGGAGAGTAACAAAAAGTTTGTGTCCTGGGTGAGAGGGATCGGCCACTATCTTCCTCACTCGCCTCAAGGCCCTGGAGGTGTACAGGTTCTGTAGCGATGGCAGATTTAACTCGATCACCTTCTCTGCTGCGTGGCTGTTACACTGCAGTCAGCACCTGTCCTTCACAGTGGCAGCAGCATACCAGACAGTGATGGAGGAGGAAAAGATGGCCTCGATGACAGTGTAGAAGTTTGTCATTATTGTTTCTGCCAAGTTGAACTTGCCAACAAGTCAACAACCATATCCACTGTCTTGAGGACATTGAGCTCCAGATTGTTCTGTTTGCACCAGGTCATCAGGTGATCGATCCCCATCTGGAGGCAGACTCATCCCTATCACAGTCCAATGAG
Source organism: Thalassophryne amazonica (assembly GCF_902500255.1). Classification (NCBI taxonomy): domain Eukaryota; kingdom Metazoa; phylum Chordata; class Actinopteri; order Batrachoidiformes; family Batrachoididae; genus Thalassophryne; species Thalassophryne amazonica. The sequence continues at coordinate 30,425,552 of NC_047103.1, read as the reverse complement.
GGTTGTATTGTCCATGATCTTCAGGAGATTTACAGACTGGTGGCTGGAGGTGCAGCTGTTGGTGTACAGGGAGAAGAGTAGAAGGGAAAGAACACAGCCTTGTGGGTTTGGGTACTGGTGGACTGTGTGTTGGAGACGTGCCCTCCCAGCTTCACATGCTGCCTCCTGTTGGACAGGAAGTCAGTGATCCACCCACAGGAGACGGGGCCCCAACCATACAACTTACCAGGACAAACCACCACACATGAACAAGTAGTGACAGCAACAGTATGTTGTCTAATTAGTGAGCATCCATACCCTAATCTAGGATACCAGAGTCTTGAAGCACACAGGGTGCCGGCATGGGCCCACAAAAGGGGGAGCCCCAGAACCACAGTACCTGGACCACGGCCCCAAAGGGAGGAGTGAGTGGCAGTGGGGACGGGGTGCAAAGGAGCGATTGCAATCAAACCCAAAGTGCGGGCAGGGACTGGTGAGTCATATAAGGGCCCCCAGACAAGAGGTCAGACCCAATCCCCCAGGCCAGAAGCACACGAAGCTCCCCCAACACCCAAGACTCCCCCAGACCTCCCAAGCAAGAGGGGAGCAGCACCCCACCCCATGGCCCCCAACCCCCCAGCAGCTGTCCACCCCCCAGTGCCAGCTGGCGGAAGGGAGAGGCACGGTGCAGGGAGTGGGCCACACACACTGGCCCCACTGGGCCGCGCGGCCCACCTCCAGACTGAGGCACCAGGGAAACCACGAGATGGGGGGAGGTGGGAAGTCCCAGAGGAGGACCGGAAGCCCAGTGGAAGAACAAACCAACGGTGGGGACAGGGGGCCAGGCAGCCAGAGATGGATGAACCACCCTGCCCAGTGGTCCCCAAACCAGGGAAGGCATGAGATGAGACCAAAGAGTGGCAGGGGCAGCCGAAGAGCCAGAGGGAGGCAGGTGGGCCCCACAAACACAAACCTGGAGGGAGAAGCAGGGGCACGGAGGACCACATATCAGCCAAGCCCCAGGGAGAGGTACCACCCACGCCCAGGCACCAAACCCCAGCCCACGAATGACAGAGCGGACAGACCCAACATGAAAAGGAATGATGGCCACCCAATTACTCCCCATCGTCACCACCACCCCCACCCCCCAATAGGACCAGAAGCCCCACAGAGTGGCACCGGGGCCCCCCCAGGCAGGCAGGCCAGCTGCCCAGCTTCTCCCCCAGGCACAGAGGTGCATCCACACCTGCAAGGGAGGAGCCAGAAGGGAGCACGGGACAGCACCCAACACAACCCCCCCAGAAGCCTGCATAGCCACCAGGTAGCCAAACCATCCCCACACGCACTGGCCACACAGCCCCATCCTACCCGAGGGGCCACCCACTCAATCAATCAATCAATTGTTTTATATAGCGCCAAATCACAACAAACAGTTGCCCCAAGGCGCTTTATATTGTAAGGCAAGGCCATACAATAATTATGTAAAACCCCAACGGTCAAAACGACCCCCTGTGAGCAAGCACTTGGCTACAGTGGGAAGGAAAAAAATCCCTTTTAACAGGAAGAAACCTCCAGCAGAACCAGGCTCAGGGAGGGGCAGTCTTCTGCTGGGACTAGTTGGGGCTGAGGGAGAGAACCAGGAAAAAGACATGCTGTGGAGGGGAGCAGAGATCGATCACTAATGATTAAATGCAGAGTGGTGCATACAGAGCAAAAAGAGAAAGAAACAATGCATCATGGGAACCCCCCAGCAGTCTACGTCTATAGCAGCATAACTAAGGGATGGTTCAGGGTCACCTGATCCAGCCCTAACTATAAGCTTTAGCAAAAAGGAAAGTTTTAAGCCTAATCTTAAAAGTAGAGAGGGTGTCTGTCTCCCTGATCTGAATTGGGAGCTGGTTCCACAGGAGAGGAGCCTGAAAGCTGAAGGCTCTGCCTCCCATTCTACTCTTACAAACCCTAGGAACTACAAGTAAGCCTGCAGTCTGAGAGCGAAGCGCTCTATTGGGGTGATATGGTACTACGAGGTCCCTAAGATAAGATGGGACCTGATTATTCAAAACCTTATAAGTAAGAAGAAGAATTTTAAATTCTATTCTAGAATTAACAGGAAGCCAATGAAGAGAGGCCAATATGGGTGAGATATGCTCTCTCCTTCTAGTCCCCGTCAGTACTCTAGCTGCAGCATTTTGAATTAACTGAAGGCTTTTTAGGGAACTTTTAGGACAACCTGATAATAATGAATTACAATAGTCCAACCTAGAGGAAATAAATGCATGAATTAGTTTTTCAGCATCACTCTGAGACAAGACCTTTCTGATTTTAGAGATATTGCGTAAATGCAAAAAAGCAGTCCTACATATTTGTTTAATATGCGCTTTGAATGACATATCCTGATCAAAAATGACTCCAAGATTTCTCACAGTATTACTAGAGGTCAGGGTAATGCCATCCAGAGTAAGGATCTGGTTAGACACCATGTTTCTAAGATTTGTGGGGCCAAGTACAATAACTTCAGTTTTATCTGAGTTTAAAAGCAGGAAATTAGAGGTCATCCATGTCTTTATGTCTGTAAGACAATCCTGCAGTTTAGCTAATTGGTGTGTGTCCTCTGGCTTCATGGATAGATAAAGCTGGGTATCATCTGCGTAACAATGAATATTTAAGCAATACCGTCTAATAATACTGCCTAAGGGAAGCATATATAAAGTGAATAAAATTGGTCCTAGCACAGAACCTTGTGGAACTCCATAATTAACTTTAGTCTGTGAAGAAGAAGACACAAGAAGACTCTAGAAGACACAAGCTCTCTCCTCCACCAATTCAATCATTTAAAAACCAACAAAAAAACCGTATCAATCTCTGACAGCAAGTGTACCCCAAAGAGCTGAAACACGGATCTGCAGCACTAGAAAGAAGAGTCAGTAGGTCACCAATAAAAGGAACAATAATATTAATACAGTGCTTTAACAGGTGCATCGTGGGATAGTATTGCCTAACAGGCAAATAAATATTTAAATAAATGAATAAAAAATCAGACCTCCAAATTCCAATAATAATTTAATGAGTTGATAAATAAGGACCATGTTTCATTAAATTGTGGTAATTGGTTTCTTAATGAAATGGATATTTTTTCCATTGTTATTTATTCAAAAAGGAGGTTTGACCAGTCGTTAATATTGATTGATTGTTTATTTTTTTTCCAGTTCAGCAATGTTTTTTTTTTTGTTTTTTTTTTTGGCAATAGTGCTACAAGTAGGGGGTGGTGGCCAAGTGGTTAATGCGCTTGGTTTCAGTGCAGAAGGTTCCCGGTTCAAATCCCACCCCTGAAACATTTCTCCATGTAATGTAGAGTTGCGTCAGGAAGGGCATCCGGCATACTACCTGTGCCAATTCAACATGCAGATCCACCTTGAATTTGCTGTGGCGACCCCGAGTGCAAAACAAGGGAGCAGCCGAAGGGACTTACTTTACTAGTCAGTGGTACAAGTATAGTTTTAGATTGTTTAGTTGGCAGCAATAACTATAGTGTCTCCAGGTAAACATAAATTAGGAGATAAGGGAATTCTATATCCCGAGATGGGTGACAATTTTTTAGTGACTTTTGACCAAAAACACTGGACAGGTGAGCACCACCAAAAGGCATGAAAATAGGTATCAGTGGTGTTTAGCTTACAATGTGAGCAAACATCAGAGTCTGAGAAGCCCATTTTATACATCTTACATTGTGTAATGTGTGTTCTATCAAGAATTTTGTATTGGATGAGTTTTACGTTGGTATTTTTTGTCATTGAAAATGTGTTTTTCAAATCTGTGTCCAGTGGTCAGGGTCAGAGGTGAGGAGGAAGTCCATCCCCCATTTTAAACTGGATAAATGTAAAGCAGTGTCCATGCATGATATTAACTTATATACCTTAGACAAGGTTTTCTTTATTGGGAGGAGGTTCTTGATGTCTGTCACTAATGTGTGTGGTTGTGGTGGGCACTGATGGATCTGAAATTTTGACATCACTGCATAATTTACTTGCTGGTAATGAATAAAATTACCTCCTATAATTTGAAACCTCTGCATCAAGTTATTAAATGACACAGACCTGTTATTTTGAAAGAGGTGATGAAGGTGTGTGATTCCTTTCTGTTCCCATGTGCTGACATGAAGAGTTGCTTTATTGATCTGAAGTCTAGGTTGTGCCAAATAGGAGCATCTATACAGATTTCCATTAGTGAGTTTGTAATTTCTAAAGTTTTCCACCAGGCAGTCAGAGTGGGAGAAATCAATGGATTTTTAAAACATTTATAGCATTTAATGGAAGTAGTAATAAAGGGTAAATCTGATAGTTTGATCTTGTTACATTCTAACTGTTCTAAGTCTGTCCAAGACCTGTAGATGAATTGGGATGAATCCATCTGATCAAGTATTTTATCTGGTTAGCCAGATAGTAATGTAGAAAAATTGGTGCTTCCAGACCGCCTTGAGATTTATTTATTTATCTACTTATGAAGAGTAGTTAGACTAATTTTAGCTTTTTTATTTTTCCAGTAAAACTTTGACATGGCTGAACCTAAAGACTGAAACCATTTAACTGTGGGTTTGAATGGAATCATTGAAAAGAGGTCATTAATTTGTGGTAATATTTTCGTTTTTATATAGTCGCTATTTGTCTTAAGGAGATGGGGAAGTTGTTCCATTGTTTCAAATCATTACAGATTTTGTCAGTGAGTGGGGCGAAGTTCAAGTGGGCCAGCTCTCCTAATTTAGAAGAGATGTTTATGCCTAGGTACTTAATATTGCCAGTGGGAAAGGTATAGTGTGGATCTTGGGGTGAAGGATGCCATGAATCTTCGGTTACAGGAAGTAACATTGATTCTGACCAATTAATAGAGTAATTTGATACGCGTGAGAAAGTAGTGATCAGTTTAAATAGTTCTTGTAGTGATTTTGAGGGTTCTTGGAGATATAGTATGATATCATCAGCATATAAATTGATTTTGTAGTTAGATATTGAAGAGTTGATACCCTTGATGTTAGCATTCTGACGTATTGCAGCCGCAAGTGGTTCAAAAAATATTGCGAATAATAGTGGTGAGAGTGGGAAGCCTTGTCTGGTTCCTCTTTGCAATGTGAAACTATGAGAAGTAATCTCATTAGTTGTGACTGTGGTCTGTGGTGATTTATATAGAGTTATGATCCAATGAATGAATGATTCTCCAAAACCAAATTTATGAAGGACTCTAATAAGAAAACTCCAGCTGACTCTGTCAAAGGCTTTTTCTGCATCCAGTGACACCACTATTGCCTTTGTATTGCTACACTGTTATTTGTCAATGAGATTGAGGTCTTCTGTTGTTATTGGTAGAATGTCAACCCTTAATAAACCCAGTTTGGTCATTATGTATTATTGATGGCAATATTTTTTCTAAGCGGGATGCCAGTGCCTTAGTGATTATTTTTACATCAGTATTTATTAATGATAGCGGGTGGTAATCAGAGGTCAGAGTAGGGTCTTTTTCTGGCTTCAATATGTTTTATTGCTGCACTATTCATATGAGTGGGAATCTGACGTTTTGTCCAAATTTCTGAAACAGTCCTAAAGAATAGTGGGGCCAGTATCTGCCAAAAATGTTTCAGGAATTCAGGAGGAAACCCATCTGGGCCCGGAGCCCTGCCATTAGCCATTTTGTTCAAAGCTGCATGTAGTTCTATGATAGCTACAGGTGTGTCTAATGTATTTGTGTGCTCTTTAGATATGGTAGGTTTAAATTGTCGAGGAATGACTGGATATTTACTGGATTAGGTGTATTCTCCGATGAGTATACGAGGGCTGTCAATAAAGTAACGGTCCTTTTTATTTTTTTCAAAAACTATATGGATTTCATTCATATGTTTTTACGTCAGACATGCTTGAACCCTCGTGCGCATGCGTGAGTTTTTCCACGCCTGTCGGTGACGTCATTCGCCTGTGAGCACTCCTTGTGGGAGGAGTCGTCCAGCCCCTCGTCGGAATTCCTTTGTCTGAGAAGTTGCTGAGAGACTGGCGCTTTGTTTGATCAAAATTTTTTCTAAACCTGTGAGACACATCGAAGTGGACACGGTTCGAAAAATTAAGCTGGTTTTCAGTGAAAATTTTAACGGCTGATGAGAGATTTTGAGGTGATTCTGTCGCTTTAAGGACTTCCCACGGTGCGAGACGTCGCTCAGCGCTCTCAGCCGCCGTCGTCAGCCTGTTCAAGCTGAAAACCTCCACATTTCAGGTTCTATTGATCCAGGACGTCGTGAGAGAACAGAGAAGTTTCAGAAGAAGTCGGTTTCAGCATTTTATCTGGATATTCTACTGTTAAAGGAGATTTTTTTAATGAAAGACGTGCGGACGGGTCCGCGCGTCGGGACGCAGCCGCCGCGACACTCCGCCACAGGAAAAACACCTCTGTTGAAAGCCTTAAGGACAAGTTGGAACATGTCCTGCCTGTTAAACAATTTCTCATATACTCACTCCACTGAAAGCCATCAAAAGCCGCCTGGATTTTACAAATGGTTATCAACACGGAGGTGTTTTTCCTGTGCCGCCGCACCGCGTCGGCTGCATCCCGACGCGCGGATCCGTCCGCAAGTCTTTCATTAAAAAAATCTCCTTTAACAGTGGAATATCCGGATAAAATGCTGAAACCGACTTCTTCTGCACATTGTGTTCCATTGTGCACAAAAGAGTCGCAGCATGTATTTTTACATTTTTTTTAATTTATTTTTTTCTTCACAGCAGCTGCGCAACCTCACACTGTGTTCCCGCATGCACGAAACCGTAGCAGCGGCATCATGCATGGCTGCCCTCGGGTCAGTGTTTTCATGGTTCACTCATACGAGCTGTTCCGCCATGATTCGCCCTGAGTTGTACTTATTCGTAGTATGTGTGATGGGGCCCTTAACACTGTTCACAAGACAGATACATGCTAAATTACCATGGACAGCCAACCTGCAGTCTGTGCTCGGCTAGCAAACAAGGCTCTCACAGGAACAAGATAATTAACAATTATATGTAGATAATGGCTTTCTTCTAGCCCATATTATCTTACAACTGATTGCAAGCTGCATTCATTTGTTTTAAAACAGCATATAATGTGGTCAAACATGCTTTGGACATTTTGGACATTTCTAACTTAGGTCACCTGAAGACAAAATTCTTCCCCACCAACCAAATGGAAAATCAATTTTAAAGCAATATCAATATAATAATAATAATAATAATAATAATAATGGTATTGGTAGTAATGGTAGTAGGATGTAAGTTAAGTTGTTGTCTGTACGATCATCTACATATAGCTTACATGCTGGATCTCAATATAAATGTATTATATTTTACCTGAAAACCTATTATTTATTAATGAATATGTCCTGTACAAGTCCTGAGGCACATCATAAAGTTTATTTTTTTACACTAAAGCATTTTGGCTATATGACATAGCATAACATATCAATTTTGTGAAATTGATCATAATGTACACTCAACAAAAATATAAATGCAACACTTTTGGTTTTGCTCCCATTTTGTATGAGATGAACTCAAAGATCTAAAACTTTTTCCACATACACAATATCACCATTTCCCTCAAATATTGTTCACAAACCAGTCTAAATCTGTGATAGTGAGCACTTCTCCTTTGCTGAGATAATCCATCCCACCTCACAGATGTGCCATATCAAGATGCTGATTAGACACCATGATTAGTGCACAGGTGTGCCTTAGACTGCCCACAATAAAAGGCCACTCTGATAGGTGCAGTTTTATCACACAGCACAATGCCACATATGTCGCAAGATTTGAGGGAGCGTGCAGTTGGCATGCTGACAGCAGGAATGTCAACCAGAGCTGTTGCTCGTGTATTGAATGTTCATTTCTCTACCATAAGCCGTCTCCAAAGGCATTTCAGAGAATTTGGCAGTACATCCAACCAGCCTCACAACCGCAGACCACGTGTAACCACACCAGCCCAGGACCTCCACGTCCAGCATGTTCACCTCCAAGATCGTCTGAGACCAGCCACTCGGACAGCTGCTGAAACAATCGGTTTGCATAACCAAAGAATTTCTGCACAAACTGTCAGAAACCGTCTCAGGGAAGCTCATCTGCATGCTCGTCGTCCTCATTGGGGTCTCGACCTGACTCCAGTTCGTAACCGACTTGAGTGGGCAAATGCTCACATTTGCTGGCGTTTGGCACGTTGGAGAGGTGTTCTCTTCACGGATGAATCCCGGTTCACACTGTCCAGGGCATATGGCAGACAGCGTGTGTGGCATCGTTTGGGTGAGCGGTTTTCTGATGTCAATGTTGTGGATCGAGTGGCCCATGGTGGCAGTGGGGTTATGGTATGGGCAGGCGTCTGTTATGGACGAAGAACACAGGTGCATTTTATTGATGGCATTTTGAATGCACAGAGATACTGTGACGAGATCCTGAGGCCCATTGTTGTGCCATACATCCAAGAACATCACCTCATGTTGCAGCAGGATAATGCACGGCCCCATGTTGCAAGGATCTGTACACAATTCTTGGAAGCTGAAAATGTCCCAGTTCTTGCATGGCCGGCATACTCGCCGGACATGTCACCCATTGAGCATGTTTGGGATGCTCTGGACCGGCGTATACGACAGCGTGTACCAGTTCCTGCCAATATCCAGCAACTTCGCACAGCCATTGAAGAGGAGTGGACCAACATTCCACAGGCAACAATTGACAACCTGATCAACTCTATGGGAAGGAGATGTGTTGCGCTGCATGAGGCAAATGGTGGTCACACCAGATACTGACTGGTATCCCCCCCCCAATAAAACAAAACTGCACCTTTCAGAGTGACCTTTTATTGTGGACAGTACTACTCCGATACTTTTTTTTAACAACGCATAAGGATTTTTAATACTGTGGGACTGTGATTGCTTCAATTTTTGACTGTTAATTGCTTTTCAAGAGCAGATGCTGTAGAGCACACACAAAAATATTTCACAATGACATGTTGGAGCTCATAAATGGTTGCTGTTATTTGCTGGAAAGACAAGCACTGCAACACAAAAGCTGTCTCCATTGTTAATTTCTACATGGAATCCAACTGTAAATCTACGCAGCACACAGTGTTTTACACAAATGTCAAGTTTGACTATTGTTTCACTCAACAATGTGTAGAAAACTCACTACTGCTGCTGAAAGGGCTGTTGATTGTCAGTTACATAAACAGAACAAGGACCTCTTCACAGGTGGATTTGATGCTCTAATTTAAAATGTCAATTAAATAGCTGTAAGATCATGCTCTACTCACTGTATTTTGTATTTATCTACATAATTTTGTAAGGTGAAAGGTCAAAAATGGATCTCATTAGTGTGTAGGTCAGTGTTTGATTAGTGTTTCAGCATCAGTCATAGAAAGACTGGTGTAATCAGTGCAATGTTACACAAATTGAAAACAGCAGTCATAGAAACTTCAACTCAATAAAAGGTTCCAGTAAGTAATAAAGCTCTAAATAACAACATAAGTCATTTCAAGGCTCTACACATGAGCAAAGTTTCACCATTGCCCATCCCATAAGCAAGCACATTGGCAGCAGTGGTCTTTTGTCTTAGTTGATTATTGGAAAAAACCTCAAGCAGACCAGACTCATTTGGGGTGACCACTTACTATGACCAAACAACCAAATCCTACAAATAAAGCACTGAATGAACCCCATTTGTGGTTCCGTGCCTCTGTTTGTTTGTCCACAGCAAAGACAAGACTCAAAGGATTATGGCTTTCTGTGTGCATAAGCCACTGTGGCACATCCTTCTTAGATAATTCATTATGCCATTTAAACACACAAGCCATATTATCACTACAGGAGAGCTCCCATATTGGTGACCATCACCAATGGAGGGAGGTGATGGTCAAATGGTTAAAGCATTGGGCGGTAGTTCACATCCCTGTTAGACCAGACTAAGGTCTAACAAGGTCTTTAATCCCCAAATTGCTAAAAGATAATTTCAAGAGATACAAATGATTGAATCCATCACGGATCACTGTTGTAATGTGTTCACCTTGGTCACATCATCAGCCACAGTCTGAAAATAATAACTTATAAATTAAAAAAAAAATGAATAGAATAGAATAGAAACTTTGTCATTGCACATAGCTGCATTTAGCCCATCCTAATTACAGTTAGACACAATCTAACCACTAGGAGCACTGGGCAGCCACAGTCCTGTGCCCGGTGACCAATTCCAGATGTAGACACTGCCTTTGTCAGGGGCAGAGAAAGGAGCAGACCCTAAATAAGCATGTTTTTGTTGAGCAGACACGGCGAGAACGTGTAAACTACACACAGAAAGGCCACGGGTGGGAATCAATCCCATGACCTTCTTGCTGTGAGGAAACAGTGCTAATCACCAAGCCACCATGCTTCCGGGGTGATAAATGGATAGAGCTGGCTTACATGATGGCGAGGACAAAGGTGTGTGTGTGTGTGTATATATATATATATATATATATTATATATATATATATTTTTTTTTTTGTATCTATTGGCAGAATGCAAATGAGCTTGAAAAGTTCATACCACCACCTACTACTGAGTGTGTGGAATCATGTCATTAATTTTTCTAAGTCAATACAATGCATAGCATGAAAATATAAAATATAAAGTATCAAAACATATGATAAATGACTTAACACTCTTTGGGAAAACACAAGTTTGATAGTTTTAGCACAATCACACAGCACTTTTAAAAGGATGAACAAAAGCTCTCTGAGAGTGCTTAAGTTTATTTGTGAACTAGAGCCACTGCTCTGATGTGATGATTCCAACAGTGTGTTTTATTGTTATTCCAAATGCATTTATTTATTTATTTATTTATTATTATCAGTATTATTTACTAAAACACAACTTTGTAACTAGTCTTCACTCAGGCAAAGATGGCTACCTGTACAGTTTAACAAAAGTAGAACAAAGAATTGATAATAGAGGCTGAAAATACAACCAGGGGGTGAAGGTTGGAGTTCCAGTGAAATGGACTGTATAGCTCATGAGTCTGCAATTGCATTGATGCCAGTGCAGCATCTTGGCACAAGCAGTCATGTGCTTGCTTCTAAGACAGAAGGGTCTGGGTTGAAGACCACCTGTGCCTATTCTACACACCCTCTGGCATTGCATCATGAAAGATATCTAGTGTAAAACCTGTACAAACCAACATGCTGATCAATACTGGATGAGTCACTTTCAAACATGATGGAGTATGAGTTCATCCAGCTTCTCACATTTCCTAATTCCTTCAGCATCCACACATGATGTGCCAGTCCTCTTCCATCTATGGCACAAGACTTTAGATTGAGGTTGGCTTCCCTGGTCTGTAGCACTTCTCTAATATTCAGATTTAAAAATCAGTGATGGATTGCAGATTTACATGCTTTTCTCTTTATTTGCCCTGATGCCTCTTGGTGCCCCCTAATTTCTGTAGCATGAGGGAGATGACAGCCTCCAATTCCCCTTGATGGGATACCAGTCAACAGATTAATTCCCCAGCCAAGGCTGGTACCCATTTAGAGCTGGATAGACAGGGACAAAATAAACTGCCTTTTACAAGGACACAGACAGCAGTGTGACTGGTAATTGAACTCAGGTCTACATATTGTTACCCAAACTCCTGTCCACTTAGCTACAAGATCTACGTGTTTTTTTTTTTTTGTTTTTTTTTTAATCCATGATTAAAATTTGCTTCAGTCCATCTGAAATACATTATGGAGTCCCACTATTTATAACCAACCACTGCAGCATCTTGTCTCATTAGAAAGCCCCTCTGGCTGAATTAGTAAAATCAGCTGTTAGTTGGAATTAAACCTTGCATATTCATGAGCTTCAATTGAGCTACCAAAATGACTTCATATCCATACTGATTTTGACTCACTGTAATTTTGAATTTGTGACTGCATATCAGGCAGCACGATGGAGGCTTATTGAGTACATCTTATTAACTAATGTATGATGTGAGTCTGAATGGCCTGATTTGCTTCTCTGATCCACTTGTTGATTAAGTCATTAGTGTATACACATCTATAAGGAGGGTACAGTTGTGGTCCTTTGTTGTTTAAAAGCCTGTATATCCCACCATTGGGGAATCTCACATTTTATTTGTGAGATACTGACAAGCCAAAATGAGATGGGTGGTAGGGGGTTAATGCTCTTAAATAGCAAACAATAAAAATTAAAGTCTGTAATCACTGAAATAGCCCTTGCTCTGTGTCCCAAAGGTTCACACTGAATTATTTAAAAAGGGTTCTCCAGTATTTTCAGCCTGCAATGAGCTCCTTGCAGTGTAGTTTGGACTGAGAGTTTCACTGCACACTAAGGAGCTGTCAATGAAGACTATAGTCTATACTGAAACAGCATTATCCCCCCATCCCCCTGACCTGTCACTGTTAATTAATATCCAATTTCCTCTTGAGGACGAGTTACTTAATTAACTGCCTGTTGTTTTGATATAATTTATCTCGAAAATTACTGAGCAGTAATGAATTAAGAACAGCCTGCTCCAAATGAAAAACAGCTGATGATGAATGTCTACAGCATCTGTGCCACTATAAAATATAGAACACAAAATCATACAGAATTCAGTTAAAAAACCCAATAATTCTCATAATAAAACATAAAAACAGATTGAAAATCAATGGATTCTGTTATTTCATTGAGCCACCATGCTGACTAATGGATCAAACTGCTGTGTGTGTGTTCCAGGTACAACCAGAAAATAGTGTTTGACTGCATTTTATTCTGTTTATAACCCTATTTGGAATCAAAAGGAAAAAAAAAAAAAATACAAGATTCAGATGTTAACTTTGTCAGAACAAAAAAGTATAAACCTTTGCAACCTTAAGTTATTTCAAGCATTTTCAACCGAAATATGACTTATTACTGAACATGTGATAAAAGAGTAATTGTCTTTGCATCAAAACATTTCAGCAAATATACAGTGGGGGAAATAAGTATTTGATCTACTATAATTTTGCAGATTTTCCCACCTACAAAGAATGGAGAAGTCTGTAAGTTTTATCGTAGGTACACTTCAACTGTGAGAGAATCTAAAAAAAAAAAAAAATCCGGAAAATTTTTAATTTTTAATTCTGGCTCTCACAGACCTGTTAGTTATTCTTTAAGAAGCCCTCCTATTCTGCACTCTTTACCTGTATTAATTGCACCTGTTTCAATTGTTACCTGTATAAAAGACCCCTGGGCACACACTCAGTCAATCACACTCCAACCTATCCACCACGGCCAAGACCAAAGAGCTGTCTAAGGACATCAGGGACAAAATTCTAGACCTGCCCAAGGCTGGGACAAAAGGCAAGCAGCTTGGTGAGAAGACAACTGTTATGATTATTTATTAGAAAGTGGAAGAAACACAAGATGACTTGTCAATCGCCCATGCTCTGGATTCCATGCAAGATCTCACTTCACTCAGAAGTGAGATCTGAGAGAAAGCTCAGAACTACACAGGAGGACCTGGTCAATGACCTGAAGAGCACTGGGACCACAGTCACAAAAATTCCATTATTAATACATGATGTCGCCATGGTTTAAAATCCTGCAGGGCAGCAAGGTCCACCTGCTCAAGCCAGCACATGCACAGGCCCATTTGAAGTTCATGAGTGACCATCTGGATGATCCAGAGGAGGCACGGGAGAAGGTCATGTGGTCAGATGAGACCAAAATAGAACTTTTTGGAAGCAACTCCACTTACCATGTTTAGAGGATGAGAACAACCCCAAGAAAACCATCCCAACCATGAAGCATGGGGTGGAAACATTATACTCTTGGGCTGCTCTTCTGCAAAGGGGACAGGATGGCTGCACTGTATTGAAGAGAGGATGGATGGGGTCATGTATTGTGAGATTTTGGCAAACAAGCTCCTTCCCTCAGTAAGAGCATTGAAGATGGGTCATGGCTGGGTCTTCCAGCATGACAATGGCCCCAAACACACAGCCCGTAAGAAACATTTCAATGTCCTGGAGTGGTCGAGCCAGTCTCCAGACCTGAACTCAATAGAAAATCTTTGGAGGGAGCTGAAACTCCAAACCTGAAAGATCTGGAGAAGATCTCTATGGAGGAGTGGACCAAAATCCATGTTGCAGTGTGTGCAAACTTGGTCAAGAACTACAGGATTCATCTGTCCTCTGTAATGACAAACAAATGTTTCTGTACCAGTTGTTAAGGTTTGTTTTTCTAGGGGACCAAATACTTATTTCATGCAATAAAATGCCAATTAATTATTTAAAAATCATACAATGTGATTTTCTGAATCTTTATTTTTAGATTCTGTCACTCACAGTTGAAGTGTACCTATGATAAAAAATACAGACCTCTCCATTCTTTGTAGGTGGAAAAACCTGCAAAATTGAGAGTGGATCAAATACTTCAGCCCCTTGGTATTTCATATATTTTCATTTGTTTATGGCATTTCAAATACAAATGTAAATTAGGCTTCTCAATATAAAAATTTCTAAAATTATCTTCCTGAGGCTCAAACTGAAAGTAAATTTCTACACCTTGATATAAATTAATTAAAAATATAAAATCCAAGATGATGGGTTGCATAAGTAATCAGCCCCTTTGGTATAATACCTGCAAATGATTAGTTTAATTGTCAGTTTTCTTCAGACAAGTCAGGGGATGGATACATGAACATTTCCAAGTCACTGAATATGTCTTGAACTTTATTTACATCACTTCATCATCATGAAGGAGTACAAACAGTATGGCTCTCTATGGTAAATCTGTGTGAAGGTGACACAAACTGAGTGACTGTGCAAGAAGGAGAAGACTGAGGAAAGCCACCAAGACACCCAGACAAGCTGGAAGACGTTACAGGCTTCTGTTGCTGTGGAGAAATTGTGCATAGTGCATGTATTGCATTTTGGATACCCGGTTATACAGCTTCATGATGAAGTGGTGTAGAGGAGGATTTTTAAAAAAAAGAAGACCTGAAACTTCAGCTACAATTTGCCAGAAAGTACATCTGATATGTAAGCCTAGATTTGATGTTTTGGTGAATCAATCATGCTTGTGTCAGTGCACCTTAAGTTGCATGGACAATTATAGGCCTATAGCCTTGGCCAGAATTCTGTCAAAAGTTGTGGAAAAGATCTTGCTTGATAGAGTAAGTGTGTATCTCTCTTCCTGTGACAACCAGTTTGGTTTTAAAGCAAAGCATGGGGCAGACATGTATATGTGCACTCAAGAAAATAGTGAACCTGTATAGGGCCAAAAATTAATCTGTCCTTATGTGCTTTATTGATGCTTCCAAAGAATTTGATAGAGTGAATCACAGGAAGCTATTTATGAAGGTGAGTCAAAGGGGCATGCCTGGTTATATTGTGAGGGTTCTGGTTTACTGGTATGCTCACCAGAAGATGCAGATCAAATGGGGAGGCAGTGTATCCGCCCCCTTTGGAGTTGGCAATAGTGTTGGGCAGGGAGGAATCCTGTCACCAATTTTATTGAATTTACATGGAAATTATCTGTCTATGCAGTGGTGAATTGCTGGTGAACCGTCTTATGTATGCAGATGATTTGGTTATCATTAGCCCAAGTAATGCTAGACTACAGCAACTCCTAAATATCTACACTGAGTTTGGTCTAATGCATGACATTAAATACAATGGTAGCAAGGGTGCTATTTTAATATGTGGAACCAAGCAGGACAAAAAAAAAAAAAAAAAATTTTCCTGCTTTTAAACTGTCTGGCAATGTTCTTGAAGTATGTAGCAAGATTAGATACCTTGGACATTTTATAAATGATGAATTAAAAGACAATGATGATATATACAGTCAAGGCTGCAAGTTGTGTACAATGATGCTATGCACATCCTTTAAAAAAATATCCAGAGGGGGCAGTGCCAGCCAGATGTTTGTCACTGCAGGAGGGAGCACATTCCATGCACTCTTAAGAGATTTAATGTTTAAATTTGCAATTAGACCCAAGGAATCTGGGAATAGTATTATTTTGGCCCTTGCAAATCCCACCCTGAGCTGCTCTCGCTATACCTCTAGCCTGAGGGAGCACTGGCTGAAATGTTTGCACATAATCTGATCTTTTATACTGTATATTTTTGTACTGTACTTGCCTTGTGCTATCTATGGACCTGAGTCTGAAATAAAGTTTTCAATTCAATTCAATATAAAGTTTATATATCCTGGCAGAATTTTAGCTTTTTGGCATTTTTTCAGAGAATAATGATAACACAACAACTTTTTTGTCACTCATGGTTCTGTGAAGCCATTTATTGTGAAATAACTGTGTTTACCCTTTTTAAATCACAATGAGAACAGAAACTAACCAAATTACCCTGATACCCTGGTAATTGTGGCCTGATAACATGCACACAAGTTGACACAAATGGGTTTGAACGACTACAAAAGGTAACATCCTGATCTGTGCCCTGTTTGCTTGTCATCAGTGTGTGTGGATATATAACGTCAGTGAGTTTCTGGCCTCCTGACAGAGCCTTGCATCTTTCATCCAGTGCTGCATTGACATTTCTTGTTTCTGAGTCATAGGGGAAGCAAACAAATTGTCAAAGAATTCAGGAAATTAATATAAAAAGATATCCAAGGGACTGAGAATGCCAATTAGAAGTGTTCAAACTCTAATTAAGAATTGGGAAATGAGGGATTCTGTTGGAACCAAATCACAGTCAGGTAGGTAGACCAACAAAAAAATTCAGCACCTGCCAGGAAAATTGTTTGGGATACAAAAAAAAAAAAAAAAGCAAGCCCAAAAAATAACTCCAACTGAAATACAGGACTTTGTTGGTAGTATCTCGCTTACAATACGCCAACCAACACAGAGAACAAAGCTATTTGGAGTGATGAGACCAAAATTGAACTTTTTGGCCACAACCATAAATATTACTTTTAGAGATGAGTAACAAGGCCTATGATGAAAGGTACACTCTTCTTACTGTGAAGCAAGGAGGTAGATGGCTCACATTTTGGGGATGTGTGAGCAAAGAAGGCAGAGGAAACTTGGTCAAAATTGATGGCAGGAAAAATGCAACATCTTATTGTTGGATTTTAATTCCAATTTTTCCAGGGTTGACAGGGAGCGCACTCAAAAACTGACGGAAAAAGACTTCAATTTATTGAATAAATGCCTTCACTGAACAGCTCATGTCTACATCAGCCTGCAGGCTCACCATACACACACTGCCTGCCTCTTCACCGTGTAAACCAGCTCAGCCCCCAGATAGGCAGGCCATTCCCCTTAGTGTGGATCAGTAAAGTTATGTGATTATGTTTGAAAGATGTTGCATTTTAACGTTCTTTCTGCTCTTTTGTCCTTTGCTGTTTATTCCTTTTTTGTTTTACATATATATCTATTTACAACAAAGATCTGTCCCTTCATCTGCAATCTGTTGCCCTTTCCTATGATCGGGTTCACCAGAGCGTCGCTCGCCACTAACCGTGGCCTGACATCATTAAACCTATTGCAGTGGTTTTATGAAGGCCAGTGTCACAAAGTCTATTTTTATTACCATCTGTACAAATGCGTTCGTCAGCTCTGTGCAAACCTTCATCAGCATAACAGATTGAATCAGTCAACACATCCAGGCATGATCTCTGTAGTACCTGAGTAAGGAGTAACACTTGCTTGAATGATTCACCTTAGTCTGTGTGGCCAGGGGTACGTGTGGTCAGAGCCACCCTTACACACAATCACACTGCTGAAGGTCAAGGACTGTTTGTGTCCCTGATGAAACTAAATATGCAGTTTAATACACAATACACATAAACAGTGACAACAGTAACAAGTGCATGCAAAAAAATCTGAATTACTGTGAAGGATCTGCCCAACTTGCAAATTCAGTGAAGGACATTAAGGAGTGTTTCCTTTAATTTGTGATATCTGAGAAGCAACAACTAAACTTTGTAGGTAAAAACATTTTAATAAGTTGTGTTTTTAATCAATGAAGGTGTCATCTGGAATTGAAAATAAGTTAACTGAAAAACTTGCACAGACATTTTGGCAGGAAGAATACAAACAATTCAAATTCAAACAAAATACTGGCCTTCAGCAATAACCATACAGTCACATCGGATGTGATTATATGATTACGCAACGCTGAAAGCAGAATTAATTTAAGCATAGAAATAATTTGGAAAAAATCAAGTGTCATATGAAGAGGCTTTAGATATGTGTCTCAGTCATCAAAGTGAAGTGTTTAATGAAACCATTAAACCCTTATACAGTAGTGTTCAGAATAATAGTAGTGCTATGTGACTAAAAAGATTAATCCAGGTTTTGAGTATATTTCTTATTGTTACATGGGAAACAAGGTACCAGTAGATTCAGTAGATTCTCACAAATCCAACAAGACCAAGCATTAATGATATGCACACTCTTAAGGCTATGAAATTGGGCTATTAGTAAAAACAAGTAGAACAGGGGGTGTTCACAATAATAGTAGCATCTGCTGTTGACACTACAAACGCAAAACTATTATGTTCAAACTGCTTTTTTAGCAATCCTGTGAATCACTAAACTAGTATTTAGTTATATAACCACAGTTTTTCATGATTTCTTCACATCTGCGGGGCATTAATTTTGTTGGTTTGGAACCAAGATTTTACTATTATTCTGAACACTACTGTATGTCCAATCAAAATCAGGATTGCATTGGCTTCATTAGTTTTAAAACAATTAAAAATTGTTAATCAATACATCAATGCGAGTGATCAGTGTCAGTTACACACAGAAGTCAAAATGTTTACAAATTTGACGTCAATGTTTTTATTTTTCTCTGTCATTTCTTTCCTGGAGCCATAGAGTGTAATGCGGTCCACCACAGCGTTCGGGTACAGCAACAAGCTGTCAAAGGATTGTCCACTGGCTAAATAAAAGTGAAATAAATAAATAATAAAAATGATAAATTGTAGAGTGAGCTTTATGTTTGTACTATATGAAATATAAATGATGTGGGGGAAATAACTAAAACCTCTGAAAAAAAGGAAAACAATTTGTGATTGCTTGAATGCTTTGTCAAGATGAATATATCCCTATTTGTTTAGTGATTCAATTAGAAGTCTTACTTCCTTAAGTCTCTTAATTTCATAATTAAATCCATTAAAGATCATACCATGGTGGACATAATGTGTTTGACAAACCCATAGTATTATTTATTTATTTATTTTTTTAATCTGGACCGTGGGCGATGGTTTCACCCAACAACTTCCTGTTCATGTTCAGTGGGTTATTTCCGAAGCGAGTCATTAGCATTCTGCTTAAAAGGGTGGAATAAACTTGAAAATCATGGGGTATAGCTTCAGGCCAACTTCAGGGGCTTGAAGTTTGTTATTGCTGTCTGATGGTATAGCCTTAATGTAGTCTCTGGCTACAATGTGATTCCAGGCTCTTGCCACTTTCTCGTGCATTTTTGGTGTTCGGCTTTCTGTATGTGAATCTTTTGACATCTGAGTTTGCTCTGCCATGGCACTAGCAGATTTTAGTTGTGTTTGTTTCCTCCTACAGCAAGTAACCTTGGTAGCATTTGCTACCATAAAAGATATTTGAATTTGCATGAAAATTGCAAGGTTCCTTCAGGTTGTTGTGAAGCATCCAACAGCATCGAGATCCATCCTCTGTTCACGGTCTGAGGAAAGGTTTTGGACAGAGTTACACTGTTAATACCACAGATTTAACAAGATTGAAAAATCCTTCAGCAACTTTGATAAACAATCAGAGGTGGGACGAATTCACCAGCAAGTCACTCTCAAGTCATGAATCGGCAAGTCACAAGTCTCAAGTCAAGTCTCAAGTCATAATGACCACCAGTTGTTTGCAAGCTGATTTGAGACCTGAGTTGAGACTTGTGACTTGGGACTTGAGACTTGCCGATTAACGACTTGACAGTGACTTCGTCCCACCTCTGCAAACAATAGTGAAATGTATGTTCAAAGGGAACATGGCTCTCTCCCAACATCACTACTGCTTGTGGCATATGAAAATAATAAAAGCAAACCTGGTTTCCCATCTAGCATGGGAAAATGAGCCATATTTCGACATCTTTATCCCAGTCATATGATCATCAGACATGGCTAGTGAGAACACAATAGTGTTTGTAGGTTTTAAGGTACAGCTTCCTCTAACAAGTGAATTCAATACATTTTTAATGACTGTTAGTTCTATGATTTTTGCCTTGCCTTGTATTGTCTTTTTTCATTTTGAAACAGAATTAATGGATAATGAATTGACTGACTATGAATGAACAATTAGTGAATCATTTCCTTTTATTCATAGCGACAATTTACAGTATGTGTGTTAATGCTTTTGCTGAAATTAATGTAAATTTAATTTGTGAACTTTTTCTTAAAAACACGGTTAGCAGTATTGCACATGCGCAGTTAATTTTTACCCTAAGCGCGGTCACGTACGGGGCTTTTGTTTGACTTGTGTCAAACAAAAGCCAAACAAAAGCCAGAAAAACAACAGGAAAATGAGTCACCAATCGGGAGAAGCTGCTTCCCCACGACCTTTCAGAGCTATGCTAAATGGAGGGTGGACTGAACAACACGGCGACCAATCGGACAGCTAGCACAGTCGCACAGCACCCGAGTTTAGGCCACAATCCCAGACTGAGCATGGGTATGACGGTCGAGGTGATGGCACAGACCTAATCGATCCAAAAATCCCCATTGTCGGACATCCACAAGCACCCAGCTCAACCAGCAGAGCTTCTTCTGTTAAGCTGTGAGAGGAAGAAGAAGTGGCAGGTGAGAATTTAAAAATAAAAGCTGACACTACAGCACTGATAATGGTTCAATATTTGGCTAACAATAGTTTAGCCTATTAGCGGCTGAATTAGCCCAGCTGGTGAACACTTTAATTTGTACACGGGTCTCGGCAGTCCTCTCGTCTAATTTTTATCTTTTCCAACTGAAGCTGCAGGTTATTTTGTTACTCCTGAGGCCACGAAAACTCATGTTTGAATAAGTCAGATGTTTTCCCCAGGGAGTTTGTCCGTGTCTTTAATTAATGTAATTTCATTTAATATATTTCATTTATATAGTGCCAAATCACAACAAAGTTGCCTCAGGTGCGTCACACAAGTAAGGTCTTACCAACCCCCAGAGCAAGCACACAGATGACAAGTGGTAAGGAAAAACTCCCTCTGAGGAAGAAACCTCAAGCAGACCAGACTCAAAGGGGTGACCCTCTGCTTGGGCCATGCTACTGACACAAATTACAAAACAATTCACAAAATGAGTATACAGGAAATGTTGCTGGTGGACAGGACAGGAGAGCCTCAGAAAACAGACACCACACCCATTGCGTACAATGATGCTATGGAGCCATACCTCAAACAGAGAAAAAAAAAAAAAATCAGGTATCAGAAAGACAACAAATACAGTATAATTTGTCAACATTAAGCAACAAGAAGAACAAAAGAAATACTCAGGTGATCACCGGCCACTAGGCCTAAGCTTCACTAAAAGACCCAGAATTTAGATAAAGTTGAGGCTGCGCCCCACTCTCTTTAGTATTAAATTAATTTAAAAGGGTAGAAAGCATAGTATCATACTATGCCAGTATGCTAGCCATACAAAAGGGAAAATAACTGCGTCTTAAGCCTGGACTTGAAAGTCTCTACAGAATATGACTGTTTTATTGACGCATGGAGATTATTCCACAATAAGAAAAAGCTCTGTGACCCACAGACTTGTTATTCACCCTAGGGACACAAAGTAGTCCTGCACCCCGGGAAAGCAAAGCCTGGGCCGGTACATAGGGTTTAATTAGGTCAGCTAAGTAGGGAGGTGTCGGTCCGTGAACAATTTATAGGCTCGTAGCAGAACCTTAAAATCTGATCTCACAGGTGACATGAAGCCAGTGAAGACATGCCAAAATGGGTGTAATATGGTCAAACCTTCTGCTTTGTGTCAAATCTGGCAGCAGCATTTTGAACCAATTCTTTGTTTTTTTTTAACTGTGTAGTTTTTTGTTATATTCCAAGTGTATATAGAGATTTTTTCTTTTCTTTTTTTTGCCCTTGTATTTGTGCCACAGATGCACTTCAAAAACTCCCAGTGATGCATCTGGGTGGTGGTGGACACCAGAGGCTCCCAAATTGAATTAGATTGGAGTAGGCCAAATGTAACGGTCACCAAAATAATTAATTTAGGGTTAATACTTATTATTTAATTATTACTCTGGCCACCACCTATTCTTATTTTTTATAGCATAGGTAATATAATTTAAACATCAATTTATCAGTCTCAAATGAATTAATCTGTCTTGATTTAATTTAATCAATCTCTGATCTGAAAGTTATGAATTCTCACAATACAGTTGACCAAGAGTTTCCTTCTGTACACAAAATAAGCCACAGCAGAAATGTTTACAGTTTATTTACAATTTATTTAAGAAATGAACATTTTACTGGCATTTAGGACAGTGATTGAAAATAAGTTCATTCATGGAAACAATTTCTTACTCACTCATGAGACATTGGAATTAAAGAGAGATGGCTTAAAACTTAAGTAAATAAATCTGAATGGAATTTAGTGATGAAT
This sequence comes from Thalassophryne amazonica, assembly GCF_902500255.1. Lineage (NCBI taxonomy): Eukaryota > Metazoa > Chordata > Actinopteri > Batrachoidiformes > Batrachoididae > Thalassophryne > Thalassophryne amazonica. The sequence goes on along the minus strand of NC_047103.1, from coordinate 30,403,000 downwards.
TTTGAAGCCAATTATTAAGAAAAATATTAAATAAGCCTGAATATGTTTAAAAAGGAGGAGCCACCTGTATCCATAGACAACAAACCCTTTTTGTGGAACCATCAACTAGGTCACTTAGCTGCTGTTGAAGAGTTGTTTGGATGGTCCGATCCATCCATCGTGGATGTTCATGCTCCGGGCAGCATGAGCTCCCTTGGGTCGGAGGGGTTAACTCAAAGGTGTCCCCAAATGATCCCAAGGCTTGAGTCGGCTGGCTTCGCCGACGGTTAACTCCTGGTTTGAAATCAGCTCCGTTGTCAGCTTGCAGGAACCCAGAGGTAGAAGGTGTTTGTTGAAAATGGTGTCTGGTAGCTTTAAAAAAAAAAAGTTGTTGGAGCCAGATTAAAGTCTTTGTGAATTTTTTCAAAAAGTAAAACTTTAAGAGCGTTGAAAAAATTATTAAAAGGAGAAGTCGCTTTTCTGTAAATTTGCTCTTAATTTGAAAAGCTCAGCTCGGAAGTTCTCTTAAGCATTCAAAAGACTTGACACGCCTTAAAGCGTCAGGTTAAACTTTAAGTTTGTCAAAGTAAAGAATGAATGAATGAATGCCACTTGGTAGCTTAGGCTTAGCTTAGCTTAGCACTGCTTAGCAATGGGCCCTTGGCCCAAAAATATAAATTAAGCATTTACAAAGAAAAAGGAAAGAAGAAGGGAGAAGGCAGAAGAAGAAGGGAGAGCAGAAGCCGAAGGGTCGAGCGAGGCTCTGTCCTAACTTCTTAAAGGGGGACTGATGTCACCAAACTCCGCCCATTTAGGGTGTGTAACTTTACAGAAAACTCCATGTCCTCAGAGGAGACTCAAATGATTCAACTATTTAAAACACATTAATTAATTTAAAATACTATTATTCTAAGACACTCAAATGGACACATTATTCATCATCACTTAAACACATCCTCTGGGTTAAAACAGAATAGTTCAATCTCAACATTTAGATAATGCTTAAAGGTCACACACACATCAGTTAAAATGAGCACGTCACTAAACTGGAATGATTACATGCAAAGCATTTTGTTTGAATATCAATACAAACATAAGTCTTTAGATATAAATGAAAGAAATACTGATATAAAATTTTATTCAAACCGAAGGTCTTTATCCTTTGCTTTAAAACCTCAAGATAAAAGCTGATTGTCACAACAAAGTTTATGACCACGTGTTATCATGGAGGAAGTGCCCCCCCCAGCTGAGGAGCGGTTCTGTCTTAGCTTGATCATAAAAGTTTGGGTTCTCCTGGCCTGGAGAAGCTCAGATTCTGACGTGAAGCCATTATAATGTCATGTAATTCATAATGACCAAAATTTAACCGATAAAAGGTGAGGACTTCCCTTTGAAGAACTTTGAATTACAGCCTTGTTTTTCATCTGCGAAGCAGTGTTGGGCCATTGGGGGAGGTCTCCAGACTTATCTGAAGATCTCCAGGTGCCTTAGAATTTCTCACTGAGAGTGGAAAGCACAGTCTGTCTCCAGTTGAAAACTCAGGTTATTGTTGAGACAATCTTAATGTACATTATTTAATTAGCATGAATTGAGGCCATGGTGCTACAGTGGTCCTCCTCCCCACCCACACCAGCCGGTTATTCACTTTTTCCCTTATTCCTGTATCTCCTATCTCTCAATACCTCTGTTATACCAAACCTCTCTATATTCCCTTATTCCTGGGAGTGCCTTGGTAACATCTCATGCACCACTTAACAGGCCTATGGCTCACTGGCCGTCTGATGACATCACGTGCTCCGTCACCAGCCCAGATGATATGCTGACTGTTTTTTTTTCTCTTAATCCCTGGGGTCTAATAATGTCAACATGCTCCGTTCATAGCCCAAATGGTATGCTGACCATTTTATCCTCAAATGTCTCATTATTTGAACACAACCTGCTGATGACGCAACCATGCACCATCACCAGCAAAAACAGTAGCAACACCCTATTCAGCCAAGGTCCTATCAGGAGAAACCTCATCAACATCAGTATGTTAATTTACACACCAGAACCTTAAGAGTGCTTCCAGTAACTCTGGACTCCAAATTTAAGAGCCGAAGCTGGGCATTTAAGAAAAGGCTTTCTGCTCACCTTTTTAGTTGTGGCCAAAAGATTCTAAAGTTGGACGAACCACCTATCAGATTCGGTAAAACTACTGTGGATGTTCACCAAATCTCACTGAAAGCCCAGGTGTTCCTGGGTTTCTGCGCCAGTCTGTTGGATTTTAATTCCAATTTTTCCTGGGTTGACAAGGAGCGCACTCAAAAATTGACGGGGGAGCATGCATATCAGTCACTGTCCATGTGTGAGTGGCAGATGAGTTAAGTTTATGTCGGTTTCTGTCCGGTGGTGCTGGAGTTGCAAAATATAAGCAGGCAAAATATAAGGCCATAGAAATTCTTCTGGAGGAAAACAATGGGGCGTTTTTGACCTTCAGAGGCTGATAAGCCTGCCATGTTTATGGTTGAGCAGTGAAAACACATTTGCACCTCTGATGAACAACCAAATTCAATTTAGAGTATTCCGTGGTCTCTGACATCTTCCTTAGCAAGGCGTGCATTTGCTCCGAGATGTTTATCCAACTTGCAATCTGAGTTCAAGGGTTAACGCAGTCTGAGATTGTATCACCTTGCCCAACACATTAATCATGATGGACAGGTGAGGCGTGTCGTGGTTCTGGTGGCAGCCGTCTTGCCAATTCTCCAGTAGGTCAGGGCAGCACATAAACCAATAAGTACCAGCCCTCCTACAATAAAACCAAACATACTGCAAATAAATCTTCGACGTCCTCCACAGAGACTGGCACCGAGCATGCGACACGCCATTTCTCCCAGGCATCAAGAACATGCAGGGTAGGTTCCATCTGGGCATGCAGGGTCCCCCAGCCCTGATCTCCTTGTAGACAAAATGGTGTCAATAGCATTCAGAGACCAGCTGATCAATTCCATGGTTATCGAATATACACTCAACAAAAATATAAACGCAACACTTTTGGTTTTGCTCCCATTTTGTATGAGATGAACTCAAAGATCTAAAACTTTTCCACATACACAATATCACCATTTCCCTCAAATATTGGTCACAAACCAGTCTAAATCTGTGATAGTGAGCACTTCTCCTTTGCTGAGATAATCCATCCCACCTCACAGGTGTGCCATACCAAGATGCTGATTAGACACCATGATTAGTGCACAGGTGTGCCTTAGACTACCCACAATAAAAGGCCACTCTGAAAGGTGCAGTTTTGTTTTATTGGGGGGGGGATACCAGTCAGTATCTGGTGTGACCACCATCTGCCTAATGCAGTGCAACACATCTCCTTCGCATAGAGTTGATCACGTTGTCAATTGTGGCCTGTGGAATGTTGGTCCACTCCTCTTCAATGGCTGTGCGAAGTTGCGATGACGAACTGGAGTCAGGTCGAGACCCCGATGAGGACGATGAGCATGCAGATGAGCTTCCCTGAGATGGTTTCTGACAGTTTGTGCAGAAATTCTTTGGTTATGCAAACTGATTGTTTCAGCAGCCGTCCGAGTGGCTGGTCTCAGACGATCTTGGAGGTGAACATGCTGGATGTGGAGGTCCTGGGCTGGTGTGGTTACACGTGGTCTGCGGTTGTGAGGCTGGTTGGATGTACTGCCAAATTCTCTGAAACGCCTTTGGAGACGGCTTATGGTAGAGACATGAACATTCAATACACAAGCAACAGCTCTGGTTGACATTCCTGCTGTCAGCATGCCAATTGCACGCTCCCTCAAATCTTGCGACATCTGTGGCATTGTGCTGTGTGATAAAACTGCACCTTTCAGAGTGGCCTTTTATTGTGGGCAGTCTAAGGCATATAGGTGATATTGTGTATGTGGAAAAAGTTTTAGATCTTTGAGTTCATCTCATACAAAATGGGAGCAAAACCAAAAGTGTTGCGTTTATATTTTTGTTGAGTGTAGTTTGAAGAATTCACAGTCTGGTGAAGTAGGGACTTTGAAGGTTGGAGCAGAGATAGAGGAGAGAGGAGGAGATGCGCCAGCCCTTGCGGGAGTCCCAAGCAGAAAAAAGAAAAAAGATGAAAAATGAAAAGATGAAATTGTACAGCTTACTTTTGATTAGGAGGTGATGATTGTAGAAAGAAAAGCTTGTTAATGGCCAAATGAATCCATAATAAAGAATAATCCAGTGATGGAGAACTTTAAAAACTGTCACACATGTCAATGTATGACATGGAGTTACAGAGCTGCAGAAGAATCAATCAGGCTTTAAATTAATTAAATAAATTATCATAAATTATACATTTATGTACTGTAAATTTAATAGCTTAACTATTATTATATTATTTTGATAACACCTGTAGCTGGATGTGTTGCTGGATGTGGTTAAATGATTTAAAAAATGTTGAAAACATAAAAGGTTCATTCAGTAGTTCAGCGCCGTTGGAACCAAATAGAATAGAATAAACTTATTCTCTGTCCCACAAAGGTCACAGAAATTCTTCTTCAACAACTGGCTCATAAAACATATAAAATACTCAAACAAAACTTCACTGAAAAAAGAAAAAAAAAAGATTGACAACACAATTGACAGCACAAGCGTCTATCTGGTCTTGATAAGGGCTACTACAACAGAGGGGATGAAAGATTTCTTATAAATATTTTTGCGGGCCAGAGGAACTCTGTACCCCCTGCCTGATGGCAGTAACCGAAAGGAGTGGTGGAGGTGGTGTGAGGGGTCCTCAGTGATCAGGGTGGCTTTCCTGATCACTGAGCGACTGTATAGTTTCAGACAGAGAGGTTTGATGTGAGGCAGTTATTTTGCTTGCATGATTGATAGTCCGGATAAGCTTATTTCTTTGTTTGATGGCGAGGAAATTGGACCAGGATGAGATATTGAAAATAAGAAGCGATTCAATGAGGCATTTATAGACCAGAGATAATATGTCCTTGCTGATGTGGAAAGTCTTCAGTTTCCTCAGAAGGTGGAGACACTGTTGTGCTTCTTTATAGACAGTGCCACTGTGCATTAAGTAGGACAGGCTGGTGTTGATCTCTGTTCCGAGGTACTTGAATGATTGAACCTGCTCCACCATCTGACCCTGGATGCTGAGTGGCTGGAACAGTGAAGATGGTGTTTTGTCTCTGTCCCCACAGCACAGCTCCTTGGTCTTAGAAATGTTCAGTTCCAGGGAGTGTTCAGAAAATGCTTGCACCAAGTTGCCGACTGTGAGCTGGTAGTGGGACAAAGCATCAGTGTCAGTCAAGTGGGCCACCAGAGCCACGTCATCTGCATATTTAAAAAGAGTCATTCCTTGAGATGTTATTGGTATATACAGAGAAGAGAACGGGAAGATAAAACACAGCCTTGTGGAGTCCTGTTTTTAAAACTAGCTGAGTTGACTTAAAACCATTTAAAAACACCAGTTGTGGTCTATCCAATAAAAAAAAAAACTCTTAATCCATAAAATCAGTGTGGGATGAACCTGAAGGTCAGAGAGACAATGCAACAGGTTATTTGAATTTATGGTCTTAACAGCTGAGGAGAAGTCCATGAATAAAATCCTCGTGTGTGGATGTGCAGATGTTTGGTGACAGTGTCTAAAAGAGTGAGACGTGCATCTTCCACACCTTGCTTTTCCTTGTAGGCAAACTGGAGTGGGTCCAGTTTGTCTGTCAGCAGGTCTATAAGGTGTTTACACACAACCCTCTCCATACATTTACACAGCACTGATGGTAAGGCTACTGGTCTGTAGTCCCTCTGCTCCTTAGCAGGTGTTTTTTTTGGGAATTGGAATTATGAAAGATTCCTTCCATTGCTTGGGAACAGAACCAGAATCCAGGAGAAGCTGGAACAGCCTGGCAAGAGGCCCACCCAGCTGAGAGGAGCAATCTTTGAGCACCCTTCCTCTGAGCCCGTCAGGACCCGCTGCCTTGCGTGGGATGACTCTCTGCAGGATGGAGGTCACCAGCTGTTCATCGATACTGAGGGTTTGGAGGTGGGAGCTGGGGGTTGGAGGGGTCCAGGTGGTTGGTATGCTGCTACTGTTGAACTGTGAGAAGAAGATGTTCAACTGCTCTGCAAAGGAGATGGAGTCTGTGGAATTAACCACTGCAGGTTTGTGGGCTCTGCCCATCATGGTGTTTAAAACCCTGCCACGCCTTCCTCGCAAGTGGCGCCATGTTCTGAGCTGACATTACTTTCCCTCAAGCAAGGGACTCTAGAGGCTTTATCCCAAGAAGAATTTTTACAATTAAAGTAAATAAGACTCCAAGCTCTCATTGATGTTAAAGGGGGCAATACACAGTATGAAATGCTAAGTTATGTCAGTTTTTTGAACAGGGTCATTTGGGTATTTTCTGTTGTCATTTGATTTAAAAATAGTAAACAAAACTTTTTTTTTTTTTTTTTTTTTATAAAATACCTTCATACAACCACTAACCTTGAGTTGGGTTGGCGTGGGGGGGGGGGAGGGGGGGGGGTGGGTTTGTGTATCATTAATGTTCTCTGAAAAATTACCAAAATTCAAAAAATCTGCCAGGTTATGTAAACTTTTGTGCACAACTGTATAAAATTGATGTATTGCAATGTGTGGAAAGCTTCAGAGCCCCGTAGTGGCTACAGCACAGTACAGCACAGTAGAAATTGCATTCAGATTTGGCGCAAGTTTTAAGCCAGTCCAGACAGACAAATGCACAGCGAGTGGTACTCTGAGTCTGTCTCTGAGTCATGTACAAACCAATGCATACTCTGCAAAAATCATGACAACCATCATTAACTTAAATTTCATACTTGGGAAACCATGCCTGTTGGCATGGCTTAAAAAGAGTTAATTAACATTTTCAATAAAGACTTGCAGAATCACAGTGAGTAGTGGGCTGTTCTGGTTGTACCTGGTTCAGTTTGTGTGTGTCTTGGTATTCTTGTGTAGACTGTTTCTACCGGATTGTTTAATCTTAACCCCTTAACGCCTGAATTTATAGCTGTATATATAAAAAAAAATGTTTTGTGTGTGTTTTTGCCTTTAATTAGATGGTACATAATGTTGAGATTATTAATTTTACTTTTGCACAAAAATAAATAGTCATTTTGGTATTTTGGTAATGTATGTTATAATGTTATACTAATAATACTGGTATGTTGCAAATTTGCGACACAGGCATACTGGTCAGTTTGGTATGTTGCATATTTGCATCAAATATTGTCGCATATAGCGACAATAGGCATTAAGGGGTTACACTAAACCAACGTGTGATTCTGATACTTTCAGTTTGCATGTTGTTTAAATAAAAATTGTAAATGCAAACTCTTTGATCTTAAATATCAAGAATTATTTCCGTTGCTGGATACAAAGGCTGCATGACTTGTCGCAACCCATATGGGAAGGTTTTATTGAAAAAAGTATATGTGTCATATATGTTAAATATAACATATATGACACACATGTTGTATATATTTTTATACATAAAAGTCTATTGTACCCTTTATAGAGAATCAAATATATAGGGGTTCTCAAACTTTTCAGGCCGGGCCACTTACAGTGTTATACAAACAAATGATTGACCCCTACTGTAATTTCAAGTCAGTATATTTTGATTTGCGGTTTCCAAATTAGGGTCTAGTGCCTCCTTAGGGTCATCAGATACATTGCAGGGGAACATCCTCACATTAAAATAAATTTGTTTATAAATGTATGCAGTTTTAATTGAACCTTATGTATTTGTGAAAAAATATGTGATTGCATTTTAACGCCATAGCTAATATAAATAGGCCTACTGAAACAGATCACACACAAACTCATTTTTCTCACACATTTATTATGATGACAAATTATGTAGCATATTTATATTTTACATATAATACTACTTCTTGTCAACAAGATGTATCTATTTTTAACAAAAGTATGTTAGAATTGGTTCACAAAGAACGGGATCAGATTCACATTTTATATGTAAATACATGGTCTTATAATTGCATTGCTATTAATAGCTCTTTCAAAGCTTGTTGGAAAATCCTTGGGGTCACATCAACAGGCACTTGACATAAATAAATTGGATGCTATCTACAGTAAGTATTGTAACTCTTTACACATACTTGATAATAAATTTTATTGTGAAAAAATACATTTGATCCTTTTTTTCTTGGCCTCACATTGTACTTCACACATTGGTGCTGTGATCAACTCAAAACGTACAGAAATCAGGGGAAAGAATAAAAAAGAGCTGGACAGATTTATTTTTTTTTTCAATTTAATTTCATTTATAGTGCCAAAATCACAACAGAGTTGCCTCAAGGCGCTTCACACAAGTAAGGTCTAACCTTACCAACCCCCAGAGTAACAGTGGTAAGGAAAAACTCCCTCTGAGAAGAAACCTCAAGCAGACCAGACTCAAAGGGGTGACCCTCTGCTTTGACCATGCTACAGACATAAATTACAAAATGATTGACAAAACAAATATACAGGAAATGATGTTGGTGCACAGGACAGGAGGGTCGCCAGCACAAATACAACTCCCATCTCTGGATGGAGCTGCAACTTAAACAGAGAGAAAAACAGAATCAGGCAGGACTCTGATGAAGATGTCGCACATCGAAAACGTTAGTCTCTTTGTATGTTTTCAGCACCTTAACCTTATCTACGGCCATGGCGCCCACGCCATATTTTCCATATGCATATTTTTTTTACCGTAACTCCGCCATAGTTTGTCCAATCCAAATGATTCAAAGTGCATTGTTAAGCTTACACCAAGGGCCTTCCAATGATATATGGTGTATTACGGTAAACGTAAGCCTGTGATGTCATAATGCAGAGGAAAAACACGGAAGTTTCACACTAGTGCGCCGCTGATTCTCATTACCGTAAGTTTTCATGTAAGCCCCCAATCTGAAAAATTTCAACACTGACAGTAAGCCAAGAACCCGTGCTTTCCAACAGTATGCTATATGTTGCATATGGTAAAGTGCATTCTGTGACTTTTGAAACGAGGGAAAATTATGAAAAAGAGCTCAAAAGTGACAGAAAAGTACAGAGACAGACAGCAATCATAAATGTAGTAATTTTGAGGAAAAGGCAGGGTGTTCATGACATTTGTGAAGGTGTGTGTGCGTTTGTGTGGATGTGATGGCTCCATCAGCCACAAGCCACTGCCCGGTGCCAACAAGCAGTGGAAACCCAACTTGCCAGCGATCCACAAAGGGGCGGCGTTCTTGCAAGGTTTGCAAGAGGTCAACCTGCTGGATGTGCAAACTTTGTAAAATTGTCCTCTGTCTTCAGCCAGACAGAACTGTTACAAACAGTACCACACTGACAATGGACTGATGTAGTTTACGTAGATCTAATTTTGATTCTTGGTTATATTTGTATATAGTTTGACTCTTTCTAGTTTTATTCATATTGTATAATTTTGCACAAAATGAGTGATCAAATGAGTGATTTATTACACATTTTAATAATACAGATAATAATTGATACATTTATATATAGTTTTGCACTTTGTTGTTATTCATATTGTTTGGTTCTGCACTTTAAAATTGGTTACTTTTGCATATTTTCGCCTTGCAAAATGTTTACTTTTGCACTGTTTCTGCGCTGTTTCTGAGTTCTAGACACACAAAATTAATTATTTTGATTGTAAACACTTACAGCTTCCTGTTAAAAATGTGAAATCCAAACTTCTTTTACATAATAATTTTTCACTAAAAAACTGAAAAAAAAATCAAGTTTGTTTTTGTGTTTTTTCTCATTTTAAATGCTAAAACGTACAAATAATGTGTATAAATAGTTAATCAGGTGTAATATAATTGAAATGCAGGTACTCTTGGAAAAGGGTACCAAAGCACACAAACATAGAACATTATTTCTTAATTTTATTGCTATAATAAAAAATTATAACCAATTGTCCATTTATAGCTTCAGCTGGTAAAGGGTTAATAAACTTTTCAGAACCTACTTCTGTGTTGCACCAGCTGCTTTCCTTTTCTACAAATCAGTCCTATCTGGTTGCACTGGATCTTTGTGCTGTACAGAAGTGCAGAGAACTCTCCTTTTTTGTAAAAATATAGTAATTTTATAACAAGCTTATGAATAATAACAGTAAATCCTTATAAAGCAGATGTAAGGACTCACACTTGTTGTGAAAGTGTAGTGACACGGACCCACAACAGGGGGCGCAAATGAACGGTCAATAGATGAGCCAAAAAATAACAATTTAATGTTGTGAAGGTGCACAACGAATACACAGACAATCTCAGAATCTGATAACAGTCAATCCACAAAGGTGACGTGTGGGCAGGCTCGGGATAGAAGACGTCTGTCCTGAGAAGAGCCGGAACCACACGATTTCCGCCGCCACTGAACCCGGAATACTGATAGAAACTTCAACTCAATAAAAGGTTCCAGTAAGTAATAAGCTCTAAATAACAACATAAGTCATTTCAAGGCTCTACACATGAGCAAAGTTTCACCATTGCCCATCCCATAAGCAAGCACATTGGCAGCAGTGGTCTTTTGTCTTAGTTGATTATTGGAAAAAACCTCAAGCAGACCAGACTCATTTGGGGTGACCACTTACTATGACCAAACAACCAAATCCTACAAATAAAGCACTGAATGAACCCCATTTGTGGTTCCGTGCCTCTGTTTGTTTGTCCACAGCAAAGACAAGACTCAAAGGATTATGGCTTTCTGTGTGCATAAGCCACTGTGGCACATCCTTCTTAGATAATTCATTATGCCATTTAAACACACAAGCCATATTATCACTACAGAGAGCTCCCATATTGGTGACCATCACCAATGGAGGGAGGTGATGGTCAAATGGTTAAAGCATTGGGCGGTAGTTCACATCCCTGTTAGACCAGACTAAGGTCTAACAAGGTCTTTAATCCCCAAATTGCTAAAAGATAATTTCAAGAGATACAAATGATTGAATCCATCACGGATCACTGTTGTAATGTGTTCACCTTGGTCACATCATCAGCCACAGTCTGAAAATAATAACTTATAAATTAAAAAAAAAATGAATAGAATAGAATAGAAACTTTGTCATTGCACATAGCTGCATTTAGCCCATCCTAATTACAGTTAGACACAATCTAACCACTAGGAGCACTGGGCAGCCACAGTCCTGTGCCCGGTGACCAATTCCAGATGTAGACACTGCCTTTGTCAGGGGCAGAGAAAGGAGCAGACCCTAAATAAGCATGTTTTTGTTGAGCAGACACGGCGAGAACGTGTAAACTACACACAGAAAGGCCACGGGTGGGAATCAATCCCATGACCTTCTTGCTGTGAGGAACAGTGCTAATCACCAAGCCACCATGCTTCCGGGGTGATAAATGGATAGAGCTGGCTTACATGATGGCGAGGACAAAGGTGTGTGTGTGTGTGATAATATATATATATATATTATATATATATATATTTTTTTTTTGTATCTATTGGCAGAATGCAAATGAGCTTGAAAAGTTCATACCACCACCTACTACTGAGTGTGTGGAATCATGTCATTAATTTTTCTAAGTCAATACAATGCATAGCATGAAAATATAAAATATAAAGTATCAAAACATGATAAATGACTTAACACTCTTTGGGAAAACACAAGTTTGATAGTTTTAGCACAATCACACAGCACTTTTAAAAGGATGAACAAAAGCTCTCTGAGAGTGCTTAAGTTTATTTGTGAACTAGAGCCACTGCTCTGATGTGATGATTCCAACAGTGTGTTTTATTGTTATTCCAAATGCATTATTTATTTATTTATTTATTATTATCAGTATTATTTACTAAAACACAACTTTGTAACTAGTCTTCACTCAGGCAAAGATGGCTACCTGTACAGTTTAACAAAAGTAGAACAAAGAATTGATAATAGAGGCTGAAAATACAACCAGGGGGTGAAGGTTGGAGTTCCAGTGAAATGGACTGTATAGCTCATGAGTCTGCAATTGCATTGATGCCAGTGCAGCATCTTGGCACAAGCAGTCATGTGCTTGCTTCTAAGACAGAAGGGTCTGGGTTGAAGACCACCTGTGCCTATTCTACACACCCTCTGGCATTGCATCATGAAAGATATCTAGTGTAAAACCTGTACAAACCAACATGCTGATCAATACTGGATGAGTCACTTTCAAACATGATGGAGTATGAGTTCATCCAGCTTCTCACATTTCCTAATTCCTTCAGCATCCACACATGATGTGCCAGTCCTCTTCCATCTATGGCACAAGACTTTAGATTGAGGTTGGCTTCCCTGGTCTGTAGCACTTCTCTAATATTCAGATTTAAAAATCAGTGATGGATTGCAGATTTACATGCTTTTCTCTTTATTTGCCCTGATGCCTCTTGGTGCCCCCTAATTTCTGTAGCATGAGGGAGATGACAGCCTCCAATTCCCCTTGATGGGATACCAGTCAACAGATTAATTCCCCAGCCAAGGCTGGTACCCATTTAGAGCTGGATAGACAGGGACAAAATAAACTGCCTTTTACAAGGACACAGACAGCAGTGTGACTGGTAATTGAACTCAGGTCTACATATTGTTACCCAAACTCCTGTCCACTTAGCTACAAGATCTACGTGTTTTTTTTTTTTTTTTTTTTTTTAATCCATGATTAAAATTTGCTTCAGTCCATCTGAAATACATTATGGAGTCCCACTATTTATAACCAACCACTGCAGCATCTTGTCTCATTAGAAAGCCCTCTGGCTGAATTAGTAAAATCAGCTGTTAGTTGGAATTAAACCTTGCATATTCATGAGCTTCAATTGAGCTACCAAAATGACTTCATATCCATACTGATTTTGACTCACTGTAATTTTGAATTTGTGACTGCATATCAGGCAGCACGATGGAGGCTTATTGAGTACATCTTATTAACTAATGTATGATGTGAGTCTGAATGGCCTGATTTGCTTCTCTGATCCACTTGTTGATTAAGTCATTAGTGTATACACATCTATAAGGAGGGTACAGTTGTGGTCCTTTGTTGTTTAAAAGCCTGTATATCCCACCATTGGGGAATCTCACATTTTATTTGTGAGATACTGACAAGCCAAAATGAGATGGGTGGTAGGGGGTTAATGCTCTTAAATAGCAAACAATAAAAATTAAAGTCTGTAATCACTGAAATAGCCCTTGCTCTGTGTCCCAAAGGTTCACACTGAATTATTTAAAAAGGGTTCTCCAGTATTTTCAGCCTGCAATGAGCTCCTTGCAGTGTAGTTTGGACTGAGAGTTTCACTGCACACTAAGGAGCTGTCAATGAAGACTATAGTCTATACTGAAACAGCATTATCCCCCCATCCCCCTGACCTGTCACTGTTAATTAATATCCAATTTCCTCTTGAGGACGAGTTACTTAATTAACTGCCTGTTGTTTTGATATAATTTATCTCGAAAATTACTGAGCAGTAATGAATTAAGAACAGCCTGCTCCAAATGAAAACAGCTGATGATGAATGTCTACAGCATCTGTGCCACTATAAAATATAGAACACAAAATCATACAGAATTCAGTTAAAAAACCCAATAATTCTCATAATAAAACATAAAAACAGATTGAAAATCAATGGATTCTGTTATTTCATTGAGCCACCATGCTGACTAATGGATCAAACTGCTGTGTGTGTGTTCCAGGTACAACCAGAAAATAGTGTTTGACTGCATTTTATTCTGTTTATAACCCTATTTGGAATCAAAAGGAAAAAAAAAAAAAATACAAGATTCAGATGTTAACTTTGTCAGAACAAAAAAGTATAAACCTTTGCAACCTTAAGTTATTTCAAGCATTTTCAACCGAAATATGACTTATTACTGAACATGTGATAAAAGAGTAATTGTCTTTGCATCAAAACATTTCAGCAAATATACAGTGGGGGAAATAAGTATTTGATCTACTATAATTTTGCAGATTTTCCCACCTACAAAGAATGGAGAAGTCTGTAAGTTTTATCGTAGGTACACTTCAACTGTGAGAGAATCTAAAAAAAAAAAAAATCCGGAAAATTTTTAATTTTTAATTCTGGCTCTCACAGACCTGTTAGTTATTCTTTAAGAAGCCCTCCTATTCTGCACTCTTTACCTGTATTAATTGCACCTGTTTCAATTGTTACCTGTATAAAAGACCCCTGGGCACACACTCAGTCAATCACACTCCAACCTATCCACCACGGCCAAGACCAAAGAGCTGTCTAAGGACATCAGGGACAAAATTCTAGACCTGCCCAAGGCTGGGACAAAAGGCAAGCAGCTTGGTGAGAAGACAACTGTTATGATTATTTATTAGAAAGTGGAAGAAACACAAGATGACTTGTCAATCGCCCATGCTCTGGATTCCATGCAAAGATCTCACTTCACTCAGAAGTGAGATCTGAGAGAAAGCTCAGAACTACACAGGAGGACCTGGTCAATGACCTGAAGAGCACTGGGACCACAGTCACAAAAATTCCATTATTAATACATGATGTCGCCATGGTTTAAAATCCTGCAGGGCAGCAAGGTCCACCTGCTCAAGCCAGCACATGCACAGGCCCATTTGAAGTTCATGAGTGACCATCTGGATGATCCAGAGGAGGCACGGGAGAAGGTCATGTGGTCAGATGAGACCAAATAGAACTTTTTGGAAGCAACTCCACTTACCATGTTTATAGGATGAGAACAACACCCAAGAAAACCATCCCAACCATGAAGCATGGGGTGGAAACATTATACTCTTGGGCTGCTCTTCTGCAAAGGGGACAGGATGGCTGCACTGTATGAAGAGGATGGATGGGGTCATGTATTGTGAGATTTTGGCAAAACAAGCTCCTTCCCCTCAGTAAGAGCATTGAAGATGGGTCATGGCTGGGTCTTCCAGCATGACAATGGCCCCAAACACACAGCCCGTAAGAAACATTTCAATGCCCTGGAGTGGTCGAGCCAGTCTCCAGACCTGAACTCAATAGAAATCTTTGGAGGGAGCTGAAACTCCAAACCTGAAAGATCTGGAGAAGATCTCTATGGAGGAGTGGACCAAAATCCATGTTGCAGTGTGTGCAAACTTGGTCAAGAACTACAGGATTCATCTGTCCTCTGTAATGACAAACAAATGTTTCTGTACCAGTTGTTAAGGTTTGTTTTTCTAGGGGACCAAATACTTATTTCATGCAATAAAATGCCAATTAATTATTTAAAAATCATACAATGTGATTTTCTGAATCTTTATTTTTAGATTCTGTCACTCACAGTTGAAGTGTACCTATGATAAAAAATACAGACCTCTCCATTCTTTGTAGGTGGAAAACCCTGCAAAATTGAGAGTGGATCAAATACTTCAGCCCCTTGGTATTTCATATATTTTCATTTGTTTATGGCATTTCAAATACAAATGTAAATTAGGCTTCTCAATATAAAATTTCTAAATTATCTTCCTGAGGCTCAACTGAAAGTAAATTTCTACACCTTGATATAATTAATTAAAATATAAATCCAAGATGATGGGTTGCATAAGTAATCAGCACCCTTTGGTATAATACCTGCAAATGATAGTTTAATTGTCAGTTTTCTTCAGACAAGTCAGGGGATGGATACATGAACATTCCAAGTCACTGAATATGTCTTGAACTTTATTTACATCACTTCCATCATCATGAAGGAGTACAAACAGTATGGCTCTCTATGGTAAATCTGTGTGAAGGTGACACAAACTGAGTGACCTGTGCAAGAAGGAGAAGACTGAGGAAAGCCACCAAGACACCCAGACAAGCTGGAAGACGTTACAGGCTTCTGTTGCTGTGGAGAAATTGTGCATAGTGCATGTATTGCATTTTGGATACCCGGTTATACAGCTTCATGATGAAGTGGTGTAGAGGAGGATTTTTTAAAAAAAAAGAAGACCTGAAACTTCAGCTACAATTTGCCAGAAAGTACATCTGATATGTAAGCCTAGATTTGATGTTTTGGTGAATCAATCATGCTTGTGTCAGTGCACCTTAAGTTGCATGGACAATTATAGGCCTATAGCCTTGGCCAGAATTCTGTCAAAAGTTGTGGAAAAGATCTTGCTTGATAGAGTAAGTGTGTATCTCTCTTCCTGTGACAACCAGTTTTGGTTTTAAAGCAAAAGCATGGGGCAGACATGTATATGTGCACTCAAGAAAATAGTGAACCTGTATAGGGCCAAAAATTATCTGTCCTTATGTGCTTTATTGATGCTTCCAAGAATTTGATAGAGTGAATCACAGGAAGCTATTTATGAAGGTGAGTCAAAGGGGCATGCCTGGTTATATTGTGAGGGTTCTGGTTTACTGTATGCTCACCAGAAGATGCAGATCAAATGGGGAGGCAGTGTATCCGCCCCCCTTTGGAGTTGGCAATAGTGTTGGGCAGGGAGGAATCCTGTCACCAATTTTATTGAATTTACATGGAAATTATCTGTCTATGCCAGTGGTGAATTGCTGGTGAACCGTCTTATGTATGCAGATGATTTGGTTATCATTAGCCCAAGTAATGCTAGACTACAGCAACTCCTAAATATCTACACTGAGTTTGGTCTAATGCATGACATTAATACAATGGTAGCAAGGGTGCTATTTTAATATGTGGAACCAAGCAGGACAAAAAAAAAAAAAAAAATTTTCCTGCTTTTAAACTGTCTGGCAATGTTCTTGAAGTATGTAGCAAGATTAGATACCTTGGACATTTTATAAATGATGAATTAAAAGACAATGATGATATATACAGTCAAGGCTGCAAGTTGTGTACAATGATGCCTATGCACATCCTTTAAAAAAATATCCAGAGGGGGCAGTGCCAGCCAGAGTTTTGTCACTGCAGGAGGGAGCAATTCCATGCACTCTTAAGAGATTTAATGTTTAAATTTGCAATTAGACCCAAGGAATCTGGGAATAGTATTATTTTTGGCCCCTTGCAAATCCCACCCTGAGCTGCTCTCGCTATACCTCTAGCCTGAGGGAGCACTGGCTGAAATGTTTGCACATAATCTGATCTTTTATACTGTATATTTTTGTACTGTACTTGCCTTGTGCTATCTATGGACCTGAGTCTGAAATAAAGTTTTCAATTCAATTCAATATAAAGTTTATATATCCTGGCAGAATTTTAGCTTTTTGGCATTTTTTCAGAGAATAATGATAACACAAACAACTTTTTTTGTCACTCATGGTTCTGTGAAGCCATTTATTGTGAATAACTGTGTTTACCCTTTTTAAATCACAATGAGAACAGAAACTAACCAAATTACCCTGATACCCTGGTAATTGTGGCCTGATAACTGCACACAAGTTGACACAAATGGTTTGAACGACTACAAAGGTAACATCCTGATCTGTGCCCTGTTTTGCTTGTCATCAGTGTGTGTGGATATATAACGTCAGTGAGTTTCTGGCCTCCTGACAGAGCCTTGCATCTTTCATCCAGTGCTGCATGACATTTCTTGTTTCTGAGTCATAGGGGAAGCAAACAAATTGTCAAAGAATTCAGGAAATTAATATAAAAGATATCCAAGGGACTGAGAATGCCAATTAGAAGTGTTCAAACTCTAATTAAGAATTGGGAAATGAGGGATTCTGTTGGAACCAAATCACAGTCAGGTAGGTAGACCAACAAAAAAATTCAGCACCTGCCAGGAAAATTGTTTGGGATACAAAAAAAAAAAAAAAAAGCAAGCCCAAAAAATAACTCCAACTGAAATACAGGACTTTGTTGGTAGTATCTCGCTTACAATACGCCAACCAACACAGAGAACAAAGCTATTTGGAGTGATGAGACCAAAATTGAACTTTTTGGCCACAACCATAAATATTACTTTTAGAGATGAGTAACAAGGCCTATGATGAAAGGTACACTCTTCTTACTGTGAAGCAAGGAGGTAGATGGCTCACATTTTGGGGATGTGTGAGCAAAGAAGGCAGAGGAAACTTGGTCAAAATTGATGGCAGGAAAAATGCAAACATCTTATTGTTGGATTTAATTCCAATTTTTCCAGGGTTGACAGGGGAGCGCACTCAAAAACTGACGGAAAAAGACTTCAATTTATTGAATAAATGCCTTCACTGAACAGCTCATGTCTACATCAGCCTGCAGGCTCACCATACACACACTGCCTGCCTCTTCACCGTGTAAACCAGCTCAGCCCCAGATAGGCAGGCCATTCCCCTTAGTGTGGATCAGTAAAGTTATGTGATTATGTTTGAAAGATGTTGCATTTTAACGTTCTTTCTGCTCTTTTGTCCTTTGCTGTTTATTCCTTTTTGTTTTACATATATATCTATTTACAACAAAGATCTGTCCCTTCATCTGCAATCTGTTTGCCCTTTCCTATGATCGGGTTCACCAGAGCGTCGCTCGCCACTAACCGTGGCCTGACATCATTAAACCTATTGCAGTGGTTTTATGAGGGCCAGTGTCACAAAGTCTATTTTTATTACCATCTGTACAAATGCGTTTCGTCAGCTCTGTGCAAACCTTCATCAGCATAACAGATTGAATCAGTCAACACATCCAGGCATGATCTCTGTAGTACCTGAGTAAGGAGTAACACTTGCTTGAATGATTCACCTTAGTCTGTGTGGCCAGGGGTACGTGTGGTCAGAGCCACCCTTACACACAATCACCACTGCTGAAGGTCAAGGACTGTTTGTGTCCCTGATGAAACTAAATATGCAGTTTAATACACAATACACATAAACAGGTGACAACAGTAACAAGTGCATGCAAAAAAATCTGAATTACTGTGAAGGATCTGCCCAACTTGCAAATTCAGTGAAGGACATTAAGGAGTGTTTCCTTTAATTTGTGATATCTGAGAAGCAACAACTAACTTTGTAGGTAAAAACATTTTAATAAGTTGTGTTTTTAATCAATGAAGGTGTCATCTGGAATTGAAATAAGTTAACTGAAAAACTTGCACAGACATTTTGGCAGGAAGAATACAAACAATTCAAATTCAAACAAAATACTGGCCTTCAGCAATAACCATACAGTCACATCGGATGTGATTATATGATTACGCAACGCTGAAAGCAGAATTAATTTAAGCATAGAAATAATTTGGAAAAAATCAAGTGTCATATGAAGAGGCTTTAGATATGTGTCTCAGTCATCAATGGAAGTGTTTAATGAAACCATTAAACCCTTATACAGTAGTGTTCAGAATAATAGTAGTGCTATGTGACTAAAAAGATTAATCCAGGTTTTGAGTATATTTCTTATTGTTACATGGGAAACAAGGTACCAGTAGATTCAGTAGATTCTCACAAATCCAACAGACCAAGCATAATGATATGCACACTCTTAAGGCTATGAAATTGGGCTATTAGTAAAAACAAGTAGAACAGGGGGTGTTCACAATAATAGTAGCATCTGCTGTTGACACTACAAACGCAAAAACTATTATGTTCAAACTGCTTTTTAGCAATCCTGTGAATCACTAAACTAGTATTTAGTTATATAAACCACAGTTTTTCATGATTTCTTCACATCTGCGGGGCATTAATTTTGTTGGTTTGAACCAAGATTTTACTATTATTCTGAACACTACTGTATGTCCAATCAAAATCAGGATTGCATTGGCTTCATTAGTTTTAAAACAATTAAAAATTGTTAATCAATACATCAATGCGAGTGATCAGTGTCAGTTACACACAGAAGTCAAAATGTTTACAAATTTGACGTCAATGTTTTTATTTTTCTCTGTCATTTCTTTCCTGAGCCATAGAGTGTAATGCGGTCCACCACAGCGTTCGGGTACAGCAACAAGCTGTCAAAGGATTGTCCACTGGCTAAATAAAGTGAAATAAATAAATAATAAAAATGATAAATTGTAGAGTGAGCTTTATGTTTGTACTATATGAAATATAAATGATGTGGGGGAAATAACTAAAACCTCTGAAAAAAAGGAAAACAATTTGTGATTGCTTGAATGCTTGTCAAGATGAATATATCCCTATTTGTTTAGTGATTCAATTAGAAGTCTTACTTCTTAAGTCTCTTAATTTCATAATTAAATCCATTAAAGATCATACCATGGTGGACATAATGTGTTTGACAAACCCATAGTATTATTTATTTATTTATTTTTTAATCTGGACCGTGGGCGATGGTTTCACCCAACAACTTCCTGTTCATGTTCAGTGGGTTATTTCCGAAGCGAGTCATTAGCATTCTGCTTAAAGGGTGGAATAAACTTGAAAATCATGGGGTATAGCTTCAGGCCAACTTCAGGGGCTTGAAGTTTGTTATTGCTGTCTGATGGTATAGCCTTAATGTAGTCTCTGGCTACATGTGATTCCAGGCTCTTGCCACTTCTCGTGCATTTTTGGTGTTCGGCTTTCTGTATGTGAATCTTTTGACATCTGAGTTTGCTCTGCCATGGCACTAGCAGATTTTAGTTGTGTTTGTTTCCTCCTACAGCAAGTAACCTTGGTAGCATTTGCTACCATAAAGATATTTGAATTTGCATGAAAATTGCAAGGTTCCTTCAGGTTGTTGTGAAGCATCCAACAGCATCGAGATCCATCCTCTGTTCACGGTCTGAGGAAAGGTTTTGGACAGAGTTACACTGTTAATACCACAGATTTAACAAAGATTGAAAAATCCTTCAGCAACTTTGATAAACAATCAGAGGTGGGACGAATTCACCAGCAAGTCACTCTCAAGTCATGAATCGGCAAGTCACAAGTCTCAAGTCAAGTCTCAAGTCATAATGACCACCAGTTGTTTGCAAGCTGATTTGAGACCTGAGTTGAGACTTGTGACTTGGGACTTGAGACTTGCCGATTAACGACTTGACAGTGACTTCGTCCCACCTCTGCAAACAATAGTGAAATGTATGTTCAAAGGGAACATGGCTCTCTCCCAACATCACTACTGCTTGTGGCATATGAAAATAATAAAAGCAAACCTGGTTTCCCATCTAGCATGGGAAAATGAGCCATATTTCGACATCTTTATCCCAGTCATATGATCATCAGACATGGCTAGTGAGAACACAATAGTGTTTGTAGGTTTTAAGGTACAGCTTCCTCTAACAAGTGAATTCAATACATTTTTAATGACTGTTAGTTCTATGATTTTTGCCTTGCCTTGTATTGTCTTTTTCATTTTGAAACAGAATTAATGGATAATGAATTGACTGACTATGAATGAACAATTAGTGAATCATTTCCTTTTATTCATAGCGACAATTTACAGTATGTGTGTTAATGCTTTTGCTGAAATTAATGTAAATTTAATTTGTGAACTTTTTCTTAAAAACACGGTTAGCAGTATTGCACATGCGCAGTTAATTTTTACCCTAAGCGCGGTCACGTACGGGGCTTTTGTTTGACTTGTGTCAAACAAAAGCCAAACAAAAGCCAGAAAAACACAGGAAAATGAGTCACCAATCGGGAGAAGCTGCTTCCCCACGACCTTTCAGAGCTATGCTAAATGGAGGGTGGACTGAACAACACGGCGACCAATCGGACAGCTAGCACAGTCGCACAGCACCCGAGTTTAGGCCACAATCCCAGACTGAGCATGGGTATGACGGTCGAGGTGATGGCACAGACCTAATCGATCCAAAAATCCCCATTGTCGGACATCCACAAGCACCCAGCTCAACCAGCAGAGCTTCTTCTGTTAAGCTGTGAGAGGAAGAAGAAGTGGCAGGTGAGAATTTAAAAATAAAAGCTGACACTACAGCACTGATAATGGTTCAATATTTGGCTAACAATAGTTTAGCCTATTAGCGGCTGAATTAGCCCAGCTGGTGAACACTTTAATTTGTACACGGGTCTCGGCAGTCCTCTCGTCTAATTTTTATCTTTTTCCAACTGAAGCTGCAGGTTATTTTGTTACTCCTGAGGCCACGAAAACTCATGTTTGAATAAGTCAGATGTTTTCCCCAGGGAGTTTGTCCGTGTCTTTAATTAATGTAATTTCATTTAATATATTTCATTTATATAGTGCCAAATCACAACAAAGTTGCCTCAGGTGCGTCACACAAGTAAGGTCTTACCAACCCCCAGAGCAAGCACACAGATGACAAGTGGTAAGGAAAAACTCCCTCTGAGGAAGAAACCTCAAGCAGACCAGACTCAAAGGGGTGACCCTCTGCTTGGGCCATGCTACTGACACAAATTACAAAACAATTCACAAAATGAGTATACAGGAAATGTTGCTGGTGGACAGGACAGGAGAGCCTCAGAAAACAGACACCACAACCCATTGCGTACAATGATGCTATGGAGCCATACCTCAAACAGAGAAAAAAAAAAAAAATCAGGTATCAGAAAGACAACAAATACAGTATAATTTGTCAACATTAAGCAACAAGAAGAACAAAAGAAATACTCAGGTGATCACCGGCCACTAGGCCTAAGCTTCACTAAAAGACCCAGAATTTAGATAAAGTTGAGGCTGCGCCCCACTCTCTTTAGTATTAAATTAATTTAAAAGGGTAGAAAGCATAGTATCATACTATGCCAGTATGCTAGCCATACAAAAGGGAAAATAACTGCGTCTTAAGCCTGGACTTGAAAGTCTCTACAGAATATGACTGTTTTATTGACGCATGGAGATTATTCCACAATAAGAAAAAGCTCTGTGACCCACAGACTTGTTATTCACCCTAGGGACACAAAGTAGTCCTGCACCCCGGGAAAGCAAAGCCTGGGCCGGTACATAGGGTTTAATTAGGTCAGCTAAGTAGGGAGGTGTCGGTCCGTGAACAATTTTATAGGCTCGTAGCAGAACCTTAAAATCTGATCTCACAGGGACATGAAGCCAGTGAAGACATGCCAAAATGGGTGTAATATGGTCAAACCTTCTGCTTTGTGTCAAATCTGGCAGCAGCATTTTGAACCAATTCTTTGTTTTTTTTTAACTGTGTAGTTTTTTGTTATATTCCAAGTGTATATAGAGATTTTTTCTTTTCTTTTTTTTGCCCTTGTATTTGTGCCACAGATGCACTTCAAAAACTCCCAGTGATGCATCTGGGTGGTGGTGGACACCAGAGGCTCCCAAATTGAATTAGATTGGAGTAGGCCAAATGTAACGGGTCACCAAAATAATTAATTTAGGGTTTAATACTTATTATTTAATTATTACTCTGGCCACCACCTATTCTTATTTTTTATAGCATAGGTAATATAATTTAAACATCAATTTATCAGTCTCAAATGAATTAATCTGTCTTGATTTAATTTAATCAATCTCTGATCTGAAAGTTATGAATTCTCACAATACAGTTGACCAAGAGTTTCCTTCTGTACACAAAATAAGCCACAGCAGAAATGTTTACAGTTTATTTACAATTTATTTAAGAAATGAACATTTTACTGGCATTTATGGACAGTGATTGAAAATAAGTTCATTCATGGAAACAATTTTCTTACTCACTCATGAGACATTGGAATTAAAGAGAGATGGCTTAAAACTTTAAGTAAATAAATCTGAATGGAATTTAGTGATGAATTTTGAAGCCAATTATTAAGAAAAATATTAAATAAGCCTGAATATGTTTAAAAAGGAGGAGCCACCTGTATCCATAGACAACAAACCCTTTTTGTGGAACCATCAACTAGGTCACTTAGCTGCTGTTGAAGAGTTGTTTGGATGGTCCGATCCATCCATCGTGGATGTTCATGCTCCGGGCAGCATGAGCTCCCTTGGGTCGGAGGGGTTAACTCAAAGGTGTCCCCAAATGATCCCAAGGCTTGAGTCGGCTGGCTTCGCCGACGGTTAACTCCTGGTTTGAAATCAGCTCCGTTGTCAGCTTGCAGGAACCCAGAGGTAGAAGGTGTTTGTTGAAAATGGTGTCTGGTAGCTTTAAAAAAAAAAAGTTGTTGGAGCCAGATTAAAGTCTTTGTGAATTTTTTCAAAAAGTAAAACTTTAAGAGCGTTGAAAAAATTATTAAAAGGAGAAGTCGCTTTTCTGTAAATTTGCTCTTAATTTGAAAAGCTCAGCTCGGAAGTTCTCTTAAGCATTCAAAGACTTGACACGCCTTAAAGCGTCAGGTTAAACTTTAAGTTTGTCAAAGTAAAGAATGAATGAATGAATGCCACTTGGTAGCTTAGCTTAGCTTAGCTTAGCACTGCTTAGCAATGGGCCCTTGGCCCAAAAATATAAATTAAGCATTTACAAAGAAAAAGGAAAGAAGAAGGGAGAAGGCAGAAGAAGAAGGGAGAGCAGAAGCCGAAGGGTCGAGCGAGGCTCTGTCCTAACTTCTTAAAGGGGGACTGATGTCACCAAACTCCGCCCATTTAGGGTGTGTAACTTTACAGAAAACTCCATGTCCTCAGAGGAGACTCAAATGATTCAACTATTTAAACACATTAATTAATTTAAAATACTATTATTCTAAGACACTCAAATGGACACATTATTCATCATCACTTAAACACATCCTCTGGGTTAAAACAGAATAGTTCAATCTCAACATTTTAGATAATGCTTAAAGGTCACACACACATCAGTTAAAATGAGCACGTCACTAAACTGGAATGATTACATGCAAAGCATTTTGTTTGAATAATCAATACAAACATAAGTCTTTAGATATAAATGAAAGAAATACTGATATAAAATTTTATTTCAAACCGAAGGTCTTTTCCTTTGCTTTAAACCTCAAGATAAAAGCTGATTGTCACAACAAAGTTTATGACCACGTGTTATCATGGAGGAAGTGCCCCCCCCAGCTGAGGAGCGGTTCTGTCTTAGCTTGATCATAAAAGTTTGGGTTCTCCTGGCCTGGAGAAGCTCAGATTCTGACGTGAAGCCATTATAATGTCATGTAATTCATAATGACCAAAATTTAACCGATAAAGGTGAGGACTTCCCTTTGAAGAACTTTGAATTACAGCCTTGTTTTCATCTGCGAAGCAGTGTTGGGCCATTGGGGGAGGTCTCCAGACTTATCTGAAGATCTCCAGGTGCCTTAGGAATTTCTCAACTGAGAGTGGAAAGCACAGTCTGTCTCCAGTTGAAAACTCAGGTTATTGTTGAGACAATCTTAATGTACATTATTTAATTAGCATGAATTGAGGCCATGGTGCTACAGTGGTCCTCCTCCCCACCCACACCAGCCGGTTATTCACTTTTTCCCTTATTCCTGTATCTCCTATCTCTCAATACCTCTGTTATACCAAACCTCTCTATATTCCCTTATTCCTGGGAGTGCCTTGGTAACATCTCATGCACCACTTAACAGGCCTATGGCTCACTGGCCGTCTGATGACATCACGTGCTCCGTCACCAGCCCAGATGATATGCTGACTGTTTTTTTTCTCTTAATCCCTGGGGTCTAATAATGTCAACATGCTCCGTTCATAGCCCAAATGGTATGCTGACCATTTTATCCTCAAATGTCTCATTATTTGAACACAACCTGCTGATGACGCAACCATGCACCATCACCAGCAAAAACAGTAGCAACACCCTATTCAGCCAAGGTCCTATCAGGAAAACCTCATCAACATCAGTATGTTAATTTACACACCAGAACCTTAAGAGTGCTTCCAGTAAACTCTGGACTCCAAATTTAAGAGCCGAAGCTGGGCATTTAAGAAAAGGCTTTCTGCTCACCTTTTTAGTTGTGGCCAAAAGATTCTAAAGTTGGACGAACCACCTATCAGATTCGGTAAAACTACTGTGGATGTTCACCAAATCTCACTGAAAGCCCAGGTGTTCCTGGGTTTCTGCGCCAGTCTGTTGGATTTTAATTCCAATTTTTCCTGGGTTGACAAGGAGCGCACTCAAAAATTGACGGGGGAGCATGCATATCAGTCACTGTCCATGTGTGAGTGGCAGATGAGTTAAGTTTATGTCGGTTTCTGTCCGTGTGTGCTGGAGTTGCAAAATATAAGCAGGCAAAATATAAGGCCATAGAAATTCTTCTGGAGGAAAACAATGGGGCGTTTTGACCTTCAGAGGCTGATAAGCCTGCCATGTTTATGGTTGAGCAGTGAAAACACATTTGCACCTCTGATGAACAACCAAATTCAATTTATGAGTATTCCGTGGTCTCTGACATCTTCCTTAGCAAGGCGTGCATTTGCTCCGAGATGTTATCCAACTTGCATCTGAGTTCAAGGGTTAACGCAGTCTGAGATTGTATCACCTTGCCCAACACATTAATCATGATGGACAGGTGAGGCGTCGTGGTTCTGGTGGCAGCCGTCTTGCCAATTCTCCAGTAGGTCAGGGCAGCACATAAACCAATAAGTACCAGCCCTCCTACAATAAAACCAAACATACTGCAAATAAATCTTCGACGTCCTCCACAGAGACTGGCACCGAGCATGCGACACGCCATTTCTCCCAGGCATCAAGAACATGCAGGGTAGGTTCCATCTGGGCATGCAGGGTCCCCCAGCCCTGATCTCCTTGTAGACAAAATGGTGTCAATAGCATTCAGAGACCAGCTGATCAATTCCATGGTTAATCGAATATACACTCAACAAAAATATAAACGCAACACTTTTGGTTTTGCTCCCATTTTGTATGAGATGAACTCAAAGATCTAAAACTTTTTCCACATACACAATATCACCATTTCCCTCAAATATTGGTCACAAACCAGTCTAAATCTGTGATAGTGAGCACTTCTCCTTTGCTGAGATAATCCATCCCACCTCACAGGTGTGCCATACCAAGATGCTGATTAGACACCATGATTAGTGCACAGGTGTGCCTTAGACTACCCACAATAAAAGGCCACTCTGAAAGGTGCAGTTTTGTTTTATTGGGGGGGGGATACCAGTCAGTATCTGGTGTGACCACCATCTGCCTAATGCAGTGCAACACATCTCCTTCGCATAGAGTTGATCACGTTGTCAATTGTGGCCTGTGGAATGTTGGTCCACTCCTCTTCAATGGCTGTGCGAAGTTGCGATGACGAACTGGAGTCAGGTCGAGACCCCGATGAGGACGATGAGCATGCAGATGAGCTTCCCTGAGATGGTTTCTGACAGTTTGTGCAGAAATTCTTTGGTTATGCAAACTGATTGTTTCAGCAGCCGTCCGAGTGGCTGGTCTCAGACGATCTTGGAGGTGAACATGCTGGATGTGGAGGTCCTGGGCTGGTGTGGTTACACGTGGTCTGCGGTTGTGAGGCTGGTTGGATGTACTGCCAAATTCTCTGAAACGCCTTTGGAGACGGCTTATGGTAGAGACATGAACATTCAATACACAAGCAACAGCTCTGGTTGACATTCCTGCTGTCAGCATGCCAATTGCACGCTCCCTCAAATCTTGCGACATCTGTGGCATTGTGCTGTGTGATAAAACTGCACCTTTCAGAGTGGCCTTTTATTGTGGGCAGTCTAAGGCATATAGGTGATATTGTGTATGTGGAGAAAGTTTTAGGTCTTTGAGTTCATCTCATACAAAATGGGAGCAAAACCAAAAGTGTTGCGTTTATATTTTTGTTGAGTGTAGTTTGAAGAATTCACAGTCTGGTGAAGTAGGGACTTTGAAGGTTGGAGCAGAGATAGAGGAGAGAGGAGGAGATGCGCCAGCCCTTGCGGGAGTCCCAAGCAGAAAAAAGAAAAAAGATGAAAAATGAAAAGATGAAATTGTACAGCTTACTTTTGATTAGGAGGTGATGATTGTAGAAAGAAAAGCTTGTTAATGGCCAAATGAATCCATAATAAAGAATAATCCAGTGATGGAGAACTTTAAAACTGTCACACATGTCAATGTATGACATGGAGTTACAGAGCTGCAGAAGAATCAATCAGGCTTTAAATTAATTAAATAAATTATCATAAATTATACATTTATGTACTGTAAATTTAATAGCTTAACTATTATTATATTTATTTTGATAACACCTGTAGCTGGATGTGTTGCTGGATGTGGTTAAATGATTTAAAAAATGTTGAAAACATAAAAGGTTCATTCAGTAGTTCAGCGCCGTTGGAACCAAAATAGAATAGAATAAACTTTATTCTCTGTCCCACAAAGGTCACAGAAATTCTTCTTCAACAACTGGCTCATAAAACATATAAAATACTCAAACAAAACTTCACTGAAAAAAGAAAAAAAAAAGATTGACAACACAATTGACAGCACAAGCGTCTATCTGGTCTTGATAAGGGCTACTACAACAGAGGGGATGAAAGATTTCTTATAAATATTTTTGCGGGCCAGAGGAACTCTGTACCCCCTGCCTGATGGCAGTAACCGAAAGGAGTGGTGGAGGTGGTGTGAGGGGTCCTCAGTGATCAGGGTGGCTTTCCTGATCACTGAGCGACTGTATAGTTCAGACAGAGAGGTTTGATGTGAGGCAGTTATTTTGCTTGCATGATTGATAGTCCGGATAAGCTTATTTCTTTGTTTGATGGCGAGGAAATTGGACCAGGATGAGATATTGAAAATAAGAAGCGATTCAATGAGGCATTTATAGACCAGAGATAATATGTCCTTGCTGATGTGGAAAGTCTTCAGTTTCCTCAGAAGGTGGAGACACTGTTGTGCTTCTTTATAGACAGTGCCACTGTGCATTAAGTAGGACAGGCTGGTGTTGATCTCTGTTCCGAGGTACTTGAATGATTGAACCTGCTCCACCATCTGACCCTGGATGCTGAGTGGCTGGAACAGTGAAGATGGTGTTTTGTCTCTGTCCCCACAGCACAGCTCCTTGGTCTTAGAAATGTTCAGTTCCAGGGAGTGTTCAGAAAATGCTTGCACCAAGTTGCCGACTGTGAGCTGGTAGTGGGACAAAGCATCAGTGTCAGTCAAGTGGGCCACCAGAGCCACGTCATCTGCATATTTAAAAAGAGTCATTCCTTGAGATGTTATTGGTATATACAGAGAAGAGAACGGGAGATAAAACACAGCCTTGTGGGAGTCCTGTTTTTAAAACTAGCTGAGTTGACTTAAAACCATTTAAAAACACCAGTTGTGGTCTATCCAATAAAAAAAAAACTCTTAATCCATAAAATCAGTGTGGGATGAACCTGAAGGTCAGAGAGACAATGCAACAGGTTATTTGAATTTATGGTCTTAACAGCTGAGGAGAAGTCCATGAATAAAATCCTCGTGTGTGGATGTGCAGATGTTTGGTGACAGTGTCTAAAAGAGTGAGACGTGCATCTTCCACACCTTGCTTTTCCTTGTAGGCAAACTGGAGTGGGTCCAGTTTGTCTGTCAGCAGGTCTATAAGGTGTTTACACACAACCCTCTCCATACATTTACACAGCACTGATGGTAAGGCTACTGGTCTGTAGTCCCTCTGCTCCTTAGCAGGTGTTTTTTTGGGAATTGGAATTATGAAAGATTCCTTCCATTGCTTGGGAACAGAACCAGAATCCAGGAGAAGCTGGAACAGCCTGGCAAGAGGCCCACCCAGCTGAGAGGAGCAATCTTTGAGCACCCTTCCTCTGAGCCCGTCAGGACCCGCTGCCTTGCGTGGGATGACTCTCTGCAGGATGGAGGTCACCAGCTGTTCATCGATACTGAGGGTTTGGAGGTGGGAGCTGGGGGTTGGAGGGGTCCAGGTGGTTGGTATGCTGCTACTGTTGAACTGTGAGAAGAAGATGTTCAACTGCTCTGCAAAGGAGATGGAGTCTGTGGAATTAACCACTGCAGGTTTGGGGGCTCTGCCCATCATGGTGTTTAAAACCCTGCCACGCCTTCCTCGCAAGTGGCGCCATGTTCTGAGCTGACATTACTTTCCTCAAGCAAGGGACTCTAGAGGCTTTATCCCAAGAAGAATTTTTACAATTAAAGTAAATAAGACTCCAAGCTCTCATTGATGTTAAAGGGGGCAATACACAGTATGAAATGCTAAGTTATGTCAGTTTTTGAACAGGGTCATTTGGGTATTTTCTGTTGTCATTTTGATTTAAAAATAGTAAACAAAACTTTTTTTTTTTTTTTTTTTTTATAAAATACCTTCATACAACCACTAACCTTGAGTTGGGTTGGCGTGGGGGGGGGGGGGGGGGGGGGGGGTTTGTGTTATCATTAATGTTCTCTGAAAAATTACCAAAATTCAAAAAATCTGCCAGGTTATGTAAACTTTTGTGCACAACTGTATAAAATTGATGTATTGCAATGTGTGGAAAGCTTCAGAGCCCCGTAGTGGCTACAGCACAGTACAGCACAGTAGAAATTTGCATTCAGATTTGGCGCAAGTTTTAAGCCAGTCCAGACAGACAAATGCACAGCGAGTGGTACTCTGAGTCTGTCTCTGAGTCATGTACAAACCAATGCATACTCTGCAAAAATCATGACAACCATCATTAACTTAAATTTCATACTTGGGAAACCATGCCTGTTGGCATGGCTTAAAAAAGAGTTAATTAACATTTTCAATAAAGACTTGCAGAATCACAGTGAGTAGTGGGCTGTTCTGGTTGTACCTGGTTCAAGTTTGTGTGTGTCTTGGTATTCTTGTGTAGACTGTTTCTACCGGATTGTTTAATCTTAACCCCTTAACGCCTGAATTTATATAGCTGTATATATAAAAAAAAATGTTTTGTGTGTGTTTTTGCCTTTAATTAGATGGTACATAATGTTGAGATTATTAATTTTACTTTTGCACAAAAAATAAATAGTCATTTTGGTATTTTGGTAATGTATGTTATAATGTTATACTAATAATACTGGTATGTTGCAAATTTGCGACAACAGGCATACTGGTCAGTTTGGTATGTTGCATATTTGCATCAAATATTGTCGCATATATGCGACAATAGGCATTAAGGGGTTAACACTAAACCAAAGTGTGATTCTGATACTTTCAGTTTGCATGTTGTTTAAATAAAAATTGTAAATGCAAACTCTTTGATCTTAAATATCAAGAATTATTTCCGTTGCTGGATACAAAGGCTGCATGACTTGTCGCAACCCATATGGGAAGGTTTTATTGAAAAAGTATATGTGTCATATATGTTAAATATAACATATATGACACACATGTTGTATATATTTTTTATACATAAAAGTCTATTGTACCCTTTATAGAGAATCAAATATATAGGGGTTCTCAAACTTTTCAGGCCGGGCCACTTACAGTGTTTATACAAACAAATGAATTGACCCCTACTGTAATTTCAAGTCAGTATATTTTTGATTTGCGGTTTCCAAATTAGGGTCTAGTGCCTCCTTAGGGTCATCAGATACATTGCAGGGGAACATCCTCACATTAAAATAAATTTGTTTATAAATGTATGCAGTTTTAATTGAACCTTATGTATTTGTGAAAAAATATGTGATTGCATTTTAACGCCATAGCTAATATAAATAGGCCTACTGAAACAGATCACACACAAACTCATTTTTCTCACACATTTATTATGATGACAAATTATGTAGCATATTTATATTTTACATATAATACTACTTCTTGTCAACAAGATGTATCTATTTTTAACAAAAGTATGTTAGAATTGGTTCACAAAGAACGGGATCAGATTCACATTTTATATGTAAATACATGGTCTTATAATTGCATTGCTATTAATAGCTCTTTCAAAGCTTGTTGGAAAATCCTTGGGGTCACATCAACAGGCACTTGACATAAATAAATTGGATGCTATCTACAGTAAGTATTGTAACTCTTTACACATACTTGATAATAAATTTTATTGTGAAAAAATAACATTTGATCCTTTTTTTCTTGGCCTCACATTGTACTTCACACATTGGTGCTGTGATCAACTCAAAACGTACAGAAATCAGGGGAAAGAATAAAAAAGAGCTGGACAGATTTATTTTTTTTTTCAATTTAATTTCATTTATAGTGCCAAATCACAACAGAGTTGCCTCAAGGCGCTTCACACAAGTAAGGTCTAACCTTACCAACCCCCAGAGTAACAGTGGTAAGGAAAAACTCCCTCTGAGGAAGAAACCTCAAGCAGACCAGACTCAAAGGGGTGACCCTCTGCTTTGACCATGCTACAGACATAAATTACAAAATGATTGACAAAACAAATATACAGGAAATGATGTTGGTGCACAGGACAGGAGGGTCGCCAGCACAAATACAACTCCCATCTCTGGATGGAGCTGCAACTTAAACAGAGAGAAAAACAGAATCAGGCAGGACTCTGATGAAGATGTCGCACATCGAAACGTTAGTCTCTTTTGTATGTTTTCAGCACCTTAACCCTTTATCTACGGCCATGGCGCCCACGCCATATTTTCCATATGCATATTTTTTTTTACCGTAACTCCGCCATAGTTTGTCCAATCCAAATGATTCAAAGTGCATTGTTAAGCTTACACCAAGGGCCTTCCAATGATATATGGTGTATTACGGTAAACGTAAGCCTGTGATGTCATAATGCAGAGGAAAAAC
The DNA here is from genome assembly GCF_902500255.1 of Thalassophryne amazonica. Taxonomy (NCBI): domain Eukaryota; kingdom Metazoa; phylum Chordata; class Actinopteri; order Batrachoidiformes; family Batrachoididae; genus Thalassophryne; species Thalassophryne amazonica. Next base: position 30,370,701 of record NC_047103.1, on the reverse strand, counting down.
ACGGAAGTTTCACACTAGTGCGCCGCTGATTCTCATTACCGTAAGTTCTCATGTAAGCCCCCAATATGAAAAATTTCAACACTGACAGTAAGCCAAGAACCCGTGCTTTCCAACAGTATGCTATATGTTGCATATGGTAAAGTGCATTCTGTGACTTTTGAAACGAGGGAAAATTATGAAAAAGAGCTCAAAAGTGACAGAAAAGTACAGAGACAGACAGCAATCATAAATGTAGTAATTTTGAGGAAAAGGCAGGGTGTTCATGTCATTTGTGAAGGTGTGTGTGCGTTTGTGTGGATGTGATGGCTCCATCAGCCACAAGCCACTGCCCGGTGCCAACAAGCAGTGGAAACCCAACTTGCCAGCGATCCACAAAGGGGCGGCGTTCTTGCAAGGTTTGCAAGAGGTCAACCTGCTGGATGTGCAAACTTTGTAAAATTGTCCTCTGTCTTCAGCCAGACAGAAACTGTTACAAACAGTACCACACTGACAATGGACTGATGTAGTTTACGTAGATCTAATTTTGATTCTTGGTTATATATTTGTATATAGTTTGACTCTTTCTAGTTTTATTCATATTGTATAATTTTGCACAAAATGAGTGATCAAATGAGTGATTTATTACACATTTTAATAATACAGATAATAATTGATACATTTATATATAGTTTTGCACTTTGTTGTTATTCATATTGTTTGGTTCTGCACTTTAAAATTGGTTACTTTTTGCATATTTTCGCCTTGCAAAATGTTTACTTTTGCACTGTTTCTGCGCTGTTTCTGAGTTCTAGACACACAAAATTAATTATTTTGATTGTAAACACTTACAGCTTCCTGTTAAAAATGTGAAATCCAAACTTCTTTTACATAATAATTTTTCACTAAAAAACTGAAAAAAAAATCAAGTTTGTTTTTGTGTTTTTTCTCATTTTAAATGCTAAAACGTACAAATAATGTGTATAAATAGTTAATCAGGTGTAATATAATTGAAATGCAGGTACTCTTGGAAAAGGGTACCAAAGCACACAAACATAGAACATTATTTCTTAATTTTATTGCTATAATAAAAAATTATAACCAATTGTCCATTTATAGCTTCAGCTGGTAAAGGGTTAATAAACTTTTCAGAACCTACTTCTGTGTTGCACCAGCTGCTTTCCTTTTCTACAAATCAGTCCTATCTGGTTGCACTGGATCTTTTGTGCTGTACAGAAGTGCAGAGAACTCTCCTTTTTTGTAAAAAATATAGTAATTTTATAACAAGCTTATGAATAATAACAGTAAATCCTTATAAAGCAGATGTAAGGACTCACACTTGTTGTGAAAGTGTAGTGACACGGACCCACAACAGGGGGCGCAAATGAACGGTCAATAGATGAGCCAAAAAATAACAATTTAATGTTGTGAAGGTGCACAACGAATACACAGACAATCTCAGAATCTGATAACAGTCAATCCACAAAGGTGACGTGTGGGCAGGCTCGAGGATAGAAGACGTCTGTCCTGAGAAGAGCCGGAACCACACGATTTCCGCCGCCACTGAACCCGGTGAATACTGGAGCCGCCAAGTCCCGAATTCCCAGGTGATCACCGTCCCCGACTGTCGGATCTGGTACTGCTGGCGAAGAACAAAGACAGTCAAGTGTGGGTGTGTGTACACCCAGTAACAACAACGGTGGGAATGCCACCTCCACCTCCAACACACACTCGTGCAGCATCTGTTTAACCACTTATCTGACGGACGTAGGACGAAACAGTCGCGACCCACGCTGGTCCTCTGGTTGACAGCTGCAAAACAATAGCTCTTGGAATCAATTAATACAGGCAGAGAAAGTTACCTCCATAGAAGTACGATATCTCGGCAACGAGGTGGAGATGACGTCTGGTCTTTATGGAGTGAGATGCTGTAGAGTAGATGGGTGACAGCTGTCAAGAGCTAATGAGTGACAGCTGTCACCCCCGGCTGTGTCCGTGGCGGCAGCGCCCTCTCATGCCTGAAGCCCGCACTTCAGGCAGGGCGCCCTCTGGTGGTGGGCCAGCAGTACCTCCTCTTCTGGCGGCCCACACAACAACACTATTGACTTAATTAAAAACATATAAAAATTGCATAAGATCCTTACATGTAATGTGAATATCTCCTATATTATTTGTAAGTGTTTTTGTATGGACTTTCACATGTTCATTTAAGATTTTTATACTTTTATATAGAATCATTAACAAGTACAATATATCTAAAATGCTAAATTGCATATATAAAACATATAGTATTCACCTAAGAGTCTGAAAATCCATTTTATGATTTATGTGTTATTTCTGGTATTAGTGCAGCAGATACCTCAAACCACCACAAGCACTAAATTTGGAAAAGAGGTGCTTCAGGACCTACTCTCTTAGAAAAGGTCGCTATCCAGGTAAAAAAACAAAATGGCCACCATTTTCCAAGATGGCCACCAATCAAACTGGTTTTTAAGCTTGTTTTACCTATATTTTAATTGAATAACCATATCTGGAAGATGTAGCAATGGAAATATATGATTTGGAGCCTAGAAAATCCAATTATGCAGTCAAAAAAATAATAATTTGAAAAATCAGGTAATTTTATGTAAATTATGTAAATGAACACTCGTTCAATGATGTTTGCAATCTGCTAAATTTCCAAAAACATAACACCAATGATTACATGTTTGTTGCTGTGGTATGAAACAAAGTCTCAGTTGATGTACAGTTTGCATAAGTTATTTTCAGTCATCACATTTGCAGGAACATAACTGTGTACTCTTGAGGCTGAAGCGATAGCATTTGCATCTTCCTCGGCAGTCAGTCTTGCATCCACATTTTGTCAATTGCTGGCAACTCTCTGCAATTGCAGGAAGCTTTGACCACAGAACTTTCCAGATCTCACCATCTTTTATCCAACCCCAGTTGGCAGGGCTTTCAATTTGCATTTCACACACCATAGCCTGGCCCCATATACAGGCAGCTTGTAAAACAGACCGTTTTACATGCTCGAAAAGGGATGCACTTGTCGGTGGAATGGCATCATACGGTCTCTGTTTCCGAGCAAACATGTCCAGTCTTGCCTCATCAACCTTTTTTGCAGTGCTGTTCTTGTCATACATAATGATGACAAACTTCTCAAGAATGTTCAAGTCAACATCTTGTATGACTGCTGGATATTTACTGAGCTTATTGAAGACATGGGTCACTTCAGGACAAAAGTCCCATGCTTGCCATGCTGTTTTCTTGCCTTTGCCACAGAAAGATGATACAACATCGCAGCCAGTGAAGGCATGGAAGAACAGCATACCATTGGACTTCTCTGGGCCAAGATTTAACACAATGTCATAGATTGGCAACCACCTGATGGAATGACCATGGCCAAACTCAATCCACAGCATTTCCAATCCTGCATCCTGGAGAGTTTCAAAATTGCTAATTGCAACAAGAATATCTGTATCACTTGCCTTAACTAACACAGATTTTGCCTTTTGCTTGGCTGCATCAAGAGCATGTGTGAAGATTCTGGTGTCAGCTTCTTCATGGTTGCTCTAGCTCTCCAGACTGATGGGTTTGTTGGACAGAGCCTCTTTGCCTTTGGTCACAATTACAACATTTTCAGCACACAGGGATACTATCTTGTCAGCCAGGAATTCAAAAAGCTCAGTTTTGTTGTCATTGTCTCGCAGAAAATGTTTTCAGTTAGGTGGAAGCTTGGTTTTGTCAGTCACTCTACGTCGATCTCCTTTACCCCTTCTTGACCTTGTCTCAGCCTTTAAGCTTGAAGTCCAGTAAACATCAAAAACTATGTCTGTCCTCTCATATTTTGATGAGTATGTTTGAATTTTGGGCTATCCTTTTACCACCCAACCGTATGAAATATCAAAGCACATTGAGGTATGGGATACAACAAGGTTCAGGCATCTTGTGCCCTACACCTAGCCCGATTGTTCATTCAGTGCCATTTAAGTCCCGTGTGATCTGTACACCATCCGGGTAACTGATGCCCCATTACCCTTGGCTCGGCTCTCCCGCGCTGGCACATCCTGTCGATTCAGGTGCGGCTATCTAACTATTATTCTACAACTAACTAAATTTCTAGTTAAGCTATATACAGGGGCTTATTAGATAGCATTTGGGACACTGAAATACTGAAAACTGTAGTGAGTATACTACTACAATAGTTAGTAAACTACAACTACAGCTACTGTACTACAAGCCGACACTGAACCCCATGCTGAGTCTCACAGCAATGATGCCACCAGTGTGCCCTGGTTGTGCTATGGCATCACTCTGATTCATAATATTGAAAACAAGAGCTAGTTAACATTGTATTACAACAATGATGGCAAGGTTTTGTATGTAATATGTAATAACATGATCGGACAGCTGGATGTGTCATAAATATGCATTTTCAGTCATGAAATGGCTGCCATTTTTAAAAATGGTGGCCATTTTGGAATGACATTGATACTATTAAGTTCTCCTGGTCGGAATACATACATTTTTATATTTGCATTACTCAGATGTTTTGATTCCTTGACATTCTGAGCTGAAAACACCCTTTTTCACCTTTAACGTGGTGGCCATCGTGAAAATGTCAGCCATTTTGTTTTTTCACCTGGATAGCGACCTTTTCTAAGAGAGTAGGTCCTGAAGTACTTATGTACCAAATTTGGTGCTTGTATCACCAAGTGAAAAATTCTTATGTTATATTGACTTAAGCTGCCTCACTATATGAACAGGGCCATAATCAGTTGGACATTTTACATAATATAGTAGTCTTACAAGGACAGTATGCTTAATTTATATACAAAAGACATGATGCTTGCCATATATAAACCGTACTTTTTTTTTCATATGGGAAGCTATGCATACAGATATTCATTCCCAAGGTTGATACAATTAACCAATCTGATATTAGTTTGAGAGCCCTCAGGCTCAAATATATGCACAAGTGGCCAGCACCACAAGAAGGTGGCTATTGTCAAAGGGGATACAGAGAGAATCCTTCACCCTTCATATTCTTTGCAAAAACAAATCTGAATACTCCAACATGCATGTGTTTTGCTGTTGAAAACATGTCAGTACATGGTTAATCTGTTGTGATCTATTAAACCAACAATAAAGTACAGGGACAGTTAGAAATACAATTTTGCAATACAACCAGTAATCTTTAATTTGAGGGTTATTATAATTCGGATGACCAGAAAAGGAATTAGTGCAGGTTTTGTGTATGACCAAGTATAATTGGCTGCATTCATGTTTCAGTGCTCAGGTATGCAAATTGCATTTCCAGAGAGTGTTTCCATCTGAGAATTAAATGCTTTACAATATTGTCTCATGTTTACTCATGCACTCACATGCTGTTGCCGAGAGCTGCTGCATATGGTGCTGACCTACAGACCGGGAACAATTTGACATTTAGTGTCTTGTTCAAGGAATTTTGACATATAGACAGGAATTGTTGCAGCAATCCTTCAGTTCAGGGCCAGTGCTGTCTGTACTACCCACAATCTCCCAAATGTATTCATATTTAAGTGTTTATTTTACTTATATGCCTATAAAAGAGGTCTGGTTTGATTGAAAAGATTGCAAGAACATTGAAAATAAACCCACCAGAGAGACAGCAAAAACTCTATGTACTTGTAAGTAAAATACATTCATAGCACTTTTCAAAAACAGAAGTCACCAAGTGTTTCAGAGTTAAAATAAACACACACACACACACACTTCTTCTTCTTTGTCTTTTGGCTGTTCCCGTTAGGGGTCGCCACAGCAGATCAATCATTTCCATCTCACCCTGTCCTCTGTATCTTCCTCTGTCACACCAACCACCTGCATGTCCTCTCTCAGCACATCCATGAACCTCCTCTTTGGTCTCCCTCTTCTCCTCCTGCCTGGTGGATCCATCCTCAGCATCCTTCTCCCTATATACCCTGGGTCCCTCCTCTGCACATGTCCAAACCATCTCAATCTCGCCTCTCTGACTTTGTCTCCAAACCGTCCCACCTGAGCTGTCCTTCTGATATGTTCATTCCTAATCTTGTCCATTCTTGTCACTCCCAAAGAGAATCTCAACATCTTCAGCTCTGCCAGCTCAAGCTTTGCCTCCTGTCTTTTTGTTAGTGCCACCGTCTCTAAACCATACAACATAGCTGGTCTCACTACTGTTTTGTAAATTTTCCCCTTCACTCTTGCTGATATCCTTCGGTCACAAATCACTCCTGCCACCTTTCTCCACCCACTCCACCCTGCCTGCACTCTCTTCTTCACCTCTCTACCACACTCTCCATTACTTTGAACAGTTGACTCCAAATATTTAAACTCATCTACTTTCACCACTTCTACTCCTTGTAACTGCACTATTCCACTGGGCTCCCTCTCATTCACACACATGTACTCAGTCTTGCTTCTACTGACTTTCATTCCCCTTCTCTCCAAAGCATAGCTCCACTTCTCCAGACTAGACTCAACTTGCTCTCTACTCTCACTACAGATCACAATGTCATCTGCAAACATCATAGTACATGGGGACTCCTGTCTGATCTCATCCGCCAACCTGTCCATCACCACTGCAAACAAGAAAGGACTCAGAGCTGATCCTTGGTGTAATCCCACCTCCACCTTGAATGAGTCTGTCATTCCGACTGCACATCTCACCGCTGTCACACTATTCTTGTACATGTCCTGCACTATCCTAACATATTTCTCTGCCACTCCAGACTTCCTCATACAATACCACAACTCTTCTCTTGGCACCCTATCATAAGCTTTTTCTAAGTCCACAAACATACAATGTAACTCTTTCTGTCCTTCTCTGTACTTCTCCAACAGTATTCTCAGAGCAAACATTGCATCTGTAGTGCTCTTTCTCGGCATGAAACCATATTGCTGCTCACAGATCTTCACCTGTTTTCTAAGCCTAGCTTCTACTACTCTTTCCCATCACTTCATGCTGTGGCTGATCAGCTTTATGCCTCTGTAGTTACTGCAGCTCTGCACATCACCCTTGTTCTTGAAAATAGGAACCAGCACACTTCGTCTCCACTCCTCAGGCATCCTCTCACTTTCCAAGATTTTATTAAACAATCTGGTTAGAAACTCTACTACCATCTCTCCTAGACATTTCCATGCCTCCAATGGAATGTCATCTGGACGAACTGCCTTTCCACTCTTCATCCTCTTCATAGCAGCCCTCACTTCTTCCTTACTAATCTCTTGTACTTCCTGATTTACTGTCACCACATCATCCAGCTCATTTTCTTTATTCATCAGCTCTTCAAAATATTCCCTCCACCTTCTCAGCACACACTCCTGACTTGTCAGCACATTACCATGTGCATTTTTTTACCACCCTAACCTGCTGCACATCCTTTCCAGCTCTGTCCCTTTGTCTGGCAAATCAGTACAAGTCCTTTTCTCCTTCCTTACTATTCAACTTCTTGTACAGTTCGCAATATGCCTTTTCCTTTGCTTTTGCCACTTCTCTTTTCGCCTTACGCCGCATCTCCTTGTACTCCTGTCTACTTTCTTCATCTCTCCGACTATCCCAAAACATTTTCACCAACCTCTTTCTCCTTTTGCTTTCCTGGACCTCTTCATTCCACCACCAAGTCTCCTTGTCTTCCTTCCACTGTCCAGATGTCATACCCAGTACTGCCCTAGCTGTCTCCCTCACCACATCTGCAGTACTTTTCCAGTTGTCCAAAATTGCTTCCCCTCCAACCAGTGCTTCTCTCACCTGCTCGCTAAATTTCACACAATAGTCTTCCTCCTTCAGCTTCCACCATCTGATCCTTTGTTGAGCTCTCACTCTCTTCTTCTTCTTTACCTCTAAAGTCATCCTACAAACAACCATCCTATGCTGTCTAGTGACACTCTGTCTTGCTACCACCTTACAGTCTGTGATTTCTTTTAGCTTGCATCTCCTATAAAGAATGTAGTCCACCTGTGTGCACCTTCCTCCACTCTTATATGTTACCCTGTGCTCCTCCCTTTTCTTAAAGTAGGTATTCACCACAGACATTTCCATCCTTTTTGCAAAATCAACTACCATCTGTCCTTCCCCATTCCTATCCTTGATACCATATCCACCCATTACTTCCTCATCACCTCTGTTCCCTTCACCAACATGCCCATTGAAGTCTGCTCCTATCACCACTCTTTCATGCTTGGGCACACTCTCCACCACCTCATCTAACACACTCCAGAAATCTTCTTTCTCCTTCATCTCACAACCTACCTGATGATGATATTCATCATCACCCCTTCAATTTCCAACTTCACACTCATCACCCTGTCAGACACTTGCTTAACCTCCACACACTTTTAACATACTCTTCCTTTAAAATGACCCCAACACCATTTCTCTTCCTGTCCTCACCATGGTACAACAACTTGTACCCATTGCCGATGCTCCTGCTCTTACTTCCCTTCCACTTGGTCTCTTGCGCACACAGTTTGTCTACCTTTCTCCTCTCCATCATATCAGCCAGCTCTCTCCCTTTACCAGTCATGCTACCAACATTCAAAGTCCCCACTCTCATTTCCACCCTTCTAGTTTTCTTCTTCTCCCGCTGTTCATGGCAACATTTTCCTCCTCCTCTTCTTCGTCGTCTTCGCCCAGCAGTAGCCCAATTTCCACCAGCACCCTGTTGGGCAATAGCACCGGTGGCGGACGTTGTTAACCCAGGCCGCGACCGATCCAGTATGGGAATTCGATTCTGAGTCTGCATAGTTGGGTTGGCTTGTTTTACGCCGGATGCCCTTCTTGACGCAACCCTCCTCATTTATCCGGGCTTGGGACCGGCACTCAGAATGTACTGGCTGCACACCCCATGTGGCTGAGTTACACACACACACACACACACACACACACACACACACACACACACACACACACACACACACACACACACACACACACACACACACACACACACACACACACACACACACACACACACACACACACAAAGTAAATAGAACTACACAAATACAAGCCTAAACAGGTGTGTCTGAAGCTTTGTTTTTTAGGGTACCGTAGATATTAACTCCAGAGGGGCTAAAACCTTGAAAACACAACCATGTTGGGTTTGCAGCTTGGAGCAAGGAACCACCAACATATTCTGACCAGAAGACCGCAAAGATTTGATAATCACATAAGAATGAAAACTATTTCAGCTGCCCCCTTCTTTTCACTCATGGTCATCACAGAAAATCCAGTGTAGATTTGCATGTTGATTTGGCACAAGTTTTTGGCCAGATGTCCTTCCCGACGCAACTCCATATTACATGGAGAATGAGCAGGGAACTTTCCACACTGAAAACAAACACACTTAACTGCTTGACCACCATGCTACCCCAATGAAGACCTTTACTAATGTAGTAATATACCAATGATCATCAACACCCTGGATTGAAGTCTAAACCACACAGAGACCCAGTGTAGAAAAGGCAAATTTCATGTAACAAAGGATATCAGCATTGTGAACCATTTCTAAGGGCCCCTTCACACATAGTGCGAATAAAGTACATCTCAGGGCGACTCACGGCAAAAAAGGCTTGTATGATCGAACCATGAAATATCACGCAGACAGGCAGGCATGCACGATGTCCGTGTGACAGTTCGTGCACACGGGAATACAGTGCCAGCAGCTGCATGATGTGGTTACACATCATGCAGCTGCTGTGAAGAAAAAATAAATAATAAATAATGAAAAGTAGTGCATGCGGGAGCACAGCAGCTTTTCACAGCACACAGCTGCTGAGAATAAAAAAAATTGGGCCCTCCACAGGACTTGAACCCACACCTTCCAAAAGCTCTGATTGCCAGTCAGAAACATTACCACTGAGCTACAATTGCTATCCTGTGAACGCTATGGGAACCTGCCTGATATGAGGAAGGAAATGGACGTATTTAAAATGAAATAAACCCACACACCATGTGAAAACACTGCATTTATCAATACAATACAATGCAAATATGGGCAATACAAATGATCCATATGTTCCTCTGTAGATGACCCATGGTCACAAACATACAATCATGAATGAGAAGCAGTTTCCTCTTCTCATGTCCACATCTGTTGGTCCAGTGCATCCAGCCAGCCCGCACATGTTCTGGCCAACACGCATGTCTTGTGGACGGTGCGCCACAGCACAGACACCACGTCATGTGGAACAGAGCTCACCTGGGTGACGTGACAGTCATATCGCCCACTGTGTGTTATGATCTGATGGTCTGTTTCAAATTGGGGTAGTCTGTCAATGTGCACGTCGTGCACATGCTCGCTCGCTGCAGCCCGTCCCCACAGTGAACTTATTTTTTTATGTCCACATGATGACAGCAAGCAGACACATGCGTGTCACGATGGGCAGTTGTTAGTCCATGTCCGTCCAAACACAGTATGTGTTGTCCAGCTGGGATGTCCAGTTGGACAGATCGCCACAGCTGCTTCTGTCAGCAGCCACACCTCCTGTCAGTTTAGCACACACACCAAAGCCACACTTGTGGGGCACTTAGACAAATTTCACTGCCAGCACGACAATGATTGTCTGCTGACTGTTGTCATGTTAACAGTGCGAATGGCTACACATTTTCTAAGTGACATGTGAGCGGTGTTAGATGTCTGTGCGTGTCACCTGGAATTTGGCCGACATCTTCCACGAGAGGGATCAATGCGCTCGTACAGTGCACACTCTGTCTTTCAGCCGCTGGTGTGCAAAAATAGTTGCAGCAACAGGTGTACGAGGCCTTTGAGGCAGGTACGATTTTACACGTTTTGCAAACGATTCCTGGTTCATGCGCACTTTATGCATAAATCGACCAAATTTGCACTGTGTGACGGGGCCCAAAGCAAGACAGAGATGACTTAATCAGGATAAAGAATAATGAATTGCCATAATCTTTAATCAGTGAAATAAATGAATGTGTGGTCATTTCCATTTCACATTGTGACAAAATGCAAATAAGGTGGGCATTGTTCCATAAATGGGGGGGGGGGGGGGGCTACATAAAACTGACACGATTATATTGACTGAAGGATGGGTAGTGGCCAAGCTGTGTGCTTGTTTCCAGTGTGAAAAGTTCCCAGGTCAAATCCACCCCTGTCCATTTGCCATGTAGTGTGGAGTTGTGTGAGGAAGGGCATCTGGTGGGTAACTTGTGCTAAATCATTATGCACATCTGCTTTCGTGACCCCATGTGAAAACGAGGGGAGAAGATGAAGCATCTTATTATACTGACTGAAGACCTGATTGATTATGACATCTGTGTTTAACAATTTCCCGAGGCTTGAATAAGATATAGTTGTGCTCAAAAGTTCACATACCCTGACAGAATTTTTCTTTTTTGGCCATTTTTAAGAGATGGTTCTCTAAAACTGAGTGAATGTGCAAAAAGGAGAAGAGTGAGGAAAGCCACCAAAACACCCAAACTATAGGCTTATAACTTATAGGCTGTGATTGGAGAAATTGTGCACAATACAAGCTTTGCATTTTGTATAACCATTTATACAGGCTTATGATGAAGTGGTTTAGAGACGATTTTCTTAAAAAGAATACCTGAAACTTTAGCTACAAATTTCCAAAAGGTACTTAGATGCAAGCCTAGATTTACAGCCAGATAAGCCAATAACTGTTGACTGGGTGTGTTGGTGGCTTTCCTCACTCTTCCCCTTCTTGTACAATCACTCAGTTTTAGACAACTGTCTTCTACATGCAGATTTACCATAGAGTGCCACACTGTTTGTATTTCTTCGTAATTGATGTAAATAAATTCCAAGACATACAGTGGCTTGCAAAAGTATTTAGCCCCCTTGGTATGTCACACATTTTAATTTGTTTATAACATTTCAAATACAAAAAGTAAATCAGGCTTCTCAGTATAAAAATTTCTAAAATTATCTATATACAGTAGTTTGGCTACAATTTGCCAGAAGGTACATCTGAGATGCAAGCCAAGATGTAATATTTTTGTGAAAGAAAACCCTGCTCTGTGCCACTTCATCATGAAGCTGTATAAATGGGAATACTAAATGCAAAACATACACTGTGCAAAATGTCTCCAGTCACAGCCACAGACACCTGTAAGCTCTTCTGGGTTGTCTGGGTGTCTTGGTGGCTTTCCTCACTCTTCTCCTTCTTGCACAGTTTTTGAGAACAGTCTACTGCACACAGATTTACCATAGTGTCCCATACTGTTTGTATTTCTTCATAACTGATATGATAAAGTTCAAGACATATTCAGTGACTTGGAAATATTCATGTATCCATCTCCTGACTTTTCTGGTATAAAAATGGTAATTAAACTGATTATTTACAGGTGTTATACCAAAGGGGCTGATTACTTATGCAACACATCATCTTGGCTTTTATATTTTCATTTAATTTATATCAGGTTGTAGAGATTTACTTTCAGTTTGAGTCTAAGGAAGATAATTTTAGAAATTTTAATATTGAGAAACCTGATTTACGTTTTGTATTTGAAATGCCATAAACAAATTAAAATGCATGAAATACCAAGGGGCTGAATACTTTTGCAAGCCACTGTATTGAGTGGTAGCTTTGCCATTAGAGAGCCTCATCCACAGCTACCACAAAAGACTCCAAGCTGTCACTGATGTTAAAGGGAGCAATACACTGTATTATAAGAACAGAGGTATGTAAAGTTTTGATCAGGGTCATCTGGATTGTTTCTATTGGCATCATGATTTAAAAAGGTAAACATAGTTGTTGACAATAAATGGCTTCACCCAACCACAAACCATGAATGAAAAAAGTTTTTGTGTTATTCATGTTCTCTGAAAAATGGCCAAAAAGCTAAAAAATCTGCCAGCATACGTAAACTTTTGAGCACAACTGTGTACAACTAAATATCATCTGCATAGCAATGTTATGAGATGTCTTCGAACATAGTCAAGTAGTGTCCAAGGAAACACACATGGAAAGCAATCAAAAGAGGATCCACAGCAAAACGCTGGGGCACACAGACTGGCAAAGGCAGACTGACAAAAGAAGACAAAATAAACAGCAGCATCTGAAAAACCCCTGTGAGAGAGGTACAATGAAAACTCTCGGGCTGATCCAGTCATGTCAACCCAATTCCAAAGATTCTCCATCAGGATGCAATTATCAAATGGTTCAGAAACTGCAGAAAAAAATCCAACTGTATGAAAAGAGTGTCATCAATCCAACTGTATGAGAAGAGTGTCATCAATGTGGATCAAGATGTGCAAAGGACGAAATCCAGATTGAAACATATTAAATATATTATGTTCAGCCAAAATATATTTAACATAATTCACCAAAACCATGTCTTAAAGTTTTGAAGTCATAGGTTATTTTGATATTTGGATGTAATTCTTGAGAAGGGAGGGGTCAAGGTTAGTTTTTGAAGAGATACAGCGTGCAATTGGAGATCTATTAATTATTGGTAACACACACACACAGCCCAACTAAAATGTCAAATGGGAACCAGGAAAGTTTCATCCTCTCAACCACAGTAATGAGATCTGTGAATGTTTCAGGACTGTACGATTGATGGCCAGACGAGGCAGGGGCCGCAGAGGAAAGAGAGGAGTGTATTTTCTGATGTTGTAGATTATTTTTCAGGCAAAGGAAGAAAGACATTTCTTGCACTCTTCATTAAGTGTGAATAGCAACAGCAGGAGATGCAGGTCTTCTGATGTTTCTAAGTTAAATAGAAGTCTTGGTTGTGTTTCGTGCTAAATAATCAGCTGATGAAACTTTCATAAAGCCAAGTCATAAAAAGTAATTAAAAACTATTTTAAATGAAAAACGTGACCCTCGGCATTGGTGGATTTCCCAAAACTTTCAATTTTCCAACAGTCACATTTTAATCAGCAAACATGTTTCATCCCAATTAGTGGAGTTAGGCAAGCATAAAAGAATGAACTAAACTGATTACATCACTATTACATTGACGAAAAGATGAGTTTCACATCCACGAGCTGATCACATGCCAAATAGGTAGACAACCTAGATTAAAAAAATTCATTAAAAAGGATGTAAACATAATTGTATATATATATATATATATATATAAGTGCATCCAGAAAGTATTAACTTCATATTTCCTTATACAATTAATAATAATAATAATAACTAGGCGTCAATAATAACTTGCAGTCATGGACGGGCCCTTGTGACCCCACGCCACCGCCTCCCCGGGCCAGCACGATTTCTCTTCAGGGGCTGACCCACATCACACATGTGAAAACTGAAGTCAATCAGACAAAGCATGAAGAAGTTATCATGACTTGATGTTCCATGATGAAGGATCGAAATTCAGCACACCGCCACATGGACGCCATTACGTGTAGCTTCACAACGATCATCATGTACGTTCACCAACTTGTTCTGCATGTTTTAGAAGTGGAATGAAGTGGAGGGGGTTAACTATGTGACATCAGTACCTGTTAAAGTATAATGTTCCTTGGTGAAGGGTCAAAATGGCGGCACCATAGTGGCCACATCCTTTGACATAGAAAAAAAGCTTTTGATAACTTTTGATCAGTATAGTCTCTGGATGATCTGAAATAAGTTTGAAGTGCATTGGACAAAATTCCGAGGAGGAGTTTGTTCAAATACGTGTGGGAATCACACCAAAATGACAGGAAAATTCAGCATGGCCGACTTCCTGTTTGGAGTCCAGTGGTGCAAGAGACTTTTTTGTACATCTATGCAAGGGAAACTTGTACCAATTTTCATCTCCCTACTCCAGAAAAACCCGTATGGGAGGGGTCTTTGATTGTTGCAAGGGGTTGCTATGGAGGCATATTGCCCCACCCATGGGTGGCGCCCCTATCACATGTAATAGGTTGTCATTCTTGACCTGTGTATCAATTTTCATGGTGATATGACAAAATTAAAGCCATCAAAAGGTAGAACATAATTTCATGGCAAAGGGTCGATATTTGGCATGCCGGGACGGGTGCATGCACGCCATTACTTGTAGCTTCACGGTGAACATCATGTTTGTTCACCAACTTGTTTTGCATGTTTTAGTGGAATGAAGTTGAGGAGGTTAACTATGTGACATCAGTACTTGTTAAAGTATGAATAGGGCATTTCCTGTTACCACCAGGGGGCACTATGAGTGAGGTGGGAAGTTAATATATGGAGATGTTCAGGGCGGAGCCCTCATCATGTTCAGCAAGTTCGAAGGATCTATGATAATGCATGTGGGCGGAACAGCCGTTCGAAGTGAAACGGCGTGCTCCGAAATGCTCACCAAAGTTTGACAAATTGTAGCAGCCACGCCTTTTGACCTAAAGAAATTATTTTGATATCTTTTGATCAGCATGGAGTCATGATGACATGTACCAAATTTGAAGACGATTGTATGAAATCCCTAGGACGAGTTTGTTCAAATGTAAGTAGTGGAAATGGCCAAAAATGACCTCAAAATCGAAACTTCAAATCAAAATGGCTGACTTCCTGTCGACATTTCACCATGATGTTAAGAGACTTTTTCTGCGTCCCAGGATGGTAAATCTGTGTACTCAATTTCATGAGGCTACGACAAAAAAACTTTTTTATTTGTAGAGGGCGCCATTTCACTGCAAACGTGTGTGTAACCCAGAAAATATCAAATTTCAGATCTGGCTGGATGATTTTGCAAAGTTTGGTGAGTGTAAAAAATACACACACACACACTCTCATCTACAACTGCTTAGTCCAATTAAGGCTTGCGCGGTGAAGGAGCCTGACTATCCCAGCAGTCATAATGCACAAGGCAGGGTACACCCAGGACAGGACACCAGTCTGTCACAGGTGTAAAGAACAATGAATTCAAAATAAACTAGAAGCACTCGGAGAGTGCAAACCTCCGCCAAGGCCATGGGGTCACTTACGCCATAACATCTACACGCCATGGAATCATTGAACCTAAAAAAGTCTAACAACGATGATTGCTAGTAAAAAAAAGTTTCATCTGCTGTGACTGTATAGCATGTATCCTTAGCGCTTGGCATCACAGTTTATTGCAACTTGCACCTTTCCTAGAAGCTACTGTCATCTGAGCACTGATATTGATATTGCATGTGCTTATAGACAAAAACAAATAAGAGACAAAATCCAATTTATTATTCAACTAAACTGCAAATATATGAATTTTTTAACATTTATGAAACACTTCTCTAAATAAATAACAGTAAATTCTGAAATAGAACTATTTTTTAAGTGTTGCATGTGCTACACAAGGCCATAGGGTCACTGACCCTAAAGAGATTCCCTCCTTGGCACAGTGATCTATTCAACAATTCAGTGTTACAACCAAAACTATGATACATACTCTTTTCTTTCCTTTATATTTGACATCCTTGACCATGAAAACATTCCACTAGAACTTGGAATCACTTTTATGTCTTTATTAGTTAAAAGGTTATTGTATAAAAACGATTTTTCGGTAATGGCGGTTTTCTTCTGGATCTAGCTCCATAACATTTGAAGCTACATCAAATCTGATGACACCTTACTGAATCAGTACATATTCAGCTACAATTTGGTGTTAGCTCTGCATCTCTAGCTTCATTTGTCACCTCACACTGACACATTTTCTATTTTCCCTATATTTTTGCATATTCTGGATCACCAGATCTGGAATCCGGATCCGATCAGCACCAAACTTTGTTGTTTGATAGAACATTTGACTATTTTACACCCTAATTTTTTTCAAGCCTTTCTGACTTGTTTTTGTGGAGTTAGAAACTAGAATGTCAAAATTCCCCCTATCCTGCAATGATGAAGAATCCTTTAAAAAATTCTTGGATCCGGATCGTGATCCGGAGCACCACTAAAATGTAATCACTTGTTCCACTTGTCATTTCCAACCACTCCACAAAATATCATCAAAATCCGTTCAAAAATTTTTAAAATATCATGCTGACAAACAGACAGACAGCCAAACAAACAAACTAGAAGCACTCAGAGAGTGCAAACCTCCGCCAAGGCCATGGGGTCACTGACGCCATAACATCTACACGCCGTGGAATCACTGAAACTAAAAAAGTCTAACAATGATGATTGCTAGTAAAAGAAGTTTCATCTGCTGTGACTGGATAGCATGTATCCTTAGCGCTTGGCATCACAGTTTATTGCAACTTGCACCTTTCCCAGAAGCTACTGTCATCTGAGCACTGATATTGATATTGCATGTGCTTATAGACAAAAACAAATAAGAGACAAAATGAAATCACTAAAATGTAATCACATGTTCCTCTTGTCATTTCCAACCACTCCACAAAATTTCATCAAAATCCGTTCAAAACTTTTTGAGTTATCCTGACAAACAGACAGACAAACTCGACCGAAAACATAACCTCCTTGGCGGAAGTAATAAATAATAAACAGCACAATTACAATTGGGTCCTTGTAGGACTTTGTCCTACTCGGGCCCTAATAATAAAAAACAGTGCAACTACAATAGGGTCCTCATTGGATGACTTCTCGTCTCTCAGGCCCTAATATTAACTTATCTCCTCTGCAGCGCCATGATGCATACTGTTCTTTTGCTTACCACGCCACACAGACAAAACACAGTTTTACTTTTTACACATACCGTTTTGGATAAAACGCGAGCAGTCACCGCACATAAATGTCAAATACAACATTTTTCAACCAATCACATAACTTTACTGATCCATGCTGAGGGCAACGGCCCACCCATCCGGGTGCAGAGCTGGAAAGCAGGCAGAAGAAGCTTGCAAGCTGAGGTAGCCACTTTCTGTTCAGGGAAGGCATCTTTCAATACAATATCTAAAATTGAAGTCTGTTTCCCATCACTTTTTGAGAAATCGGGAAAAAAACACCCCAACACCCTTGCATCAATACTTTGTAGATGCACCTTTTGCAGCAATTACAGCCTCACATATTTGAGGCAGAGCAGAACTTTGTTTGCAACAAATTCATCCACTAATGTTGGAAGCAGGTGTCCAGATAACCAGCTGCAGGCACATCAGTGTCATCTGGACCTAGAGCGATGTAAAAATATGGCTTAGAGTTTATTTTAATGAAGGCTCACATGTATTCTGTCACATTAGGGGAGGTGATGGCCTTGTGGTTAAGTGTTGGGCTTGAGACCAGAGGATCCACGGTTCAAATCCCAGCCTGACTGGAAAATCACTAAGGGCCCTTCAATCAATCAATCAATTTTATTTATATAGCGCCAAATCACAACAAACAGTTGCCCCAAGGCGCTTTATATTGTAAGGCAAGGCCATACAATAATTACGTAAAAACCCCAACGGTCAAAACGACCCCCTGTGAGCAAGCACTTGGCAACAGTGGGAAGGAAGAACTCCCTTTTAACAGGAAGAAACCTCCAGCAGAACCAGGCTCAGGGAGGGGCAGTCTTCTGCTGGGACTGGTTGGGGCTGAGGGAGAGAACCAGGAAAAAGACATGCTGTGGAGGGGAGCAGAGATCAATCACTAATGATTAAATGCAGAGTGGTGCATACAGAGCAAAAAGAGAAAGAAACACTCATTGCATCATGGGAACCCCCCAGCAGTCTAAGTCTATAGCAGCATAACTAAGGGATGGTTCAGGGTCACCTGATCCAGCCCTAACTATAAGCTTTAGCAAAAAGGAAAGTTTTAAGCCTAATCTTAAAAGTAGAGAGGGTGTCTGTCTCCCTGATCTGAATTGGGAGCTGGTTCCACAGGAGAGGAGCCTGAAAGCTGAAGGCTCTGCCTCCCATTCTACTCTTACAAACCCTAGGAACTACAAGTAAGCCTGCAGTCTGAGAGCGAAGTGCTCTATTGGGGTGATATGGTACTATGAGGTCCCTAAGATAAGATGGGACCTGATTATTCAAAACCTTATAAGTAAGAAGAAGAATTTTAAATGCTATTCTAGAATTAACAGGAAGCCAATGAAGAGAGGCCAATATGGGTGAGATATGCTCTCTCCTTCTAGTCCCCGTTAGTACTCTAGCTGCAGCATTTTGAATTAACTGAAGGCTTTTCAGGGAACTTTTAGGACAACCTGATAATAATGAATTACAATAGTCCAGCCTAGAGGAAATAAATGCATGAATTAGTTTTTCAGCATCACTCTGAGACAAGACCTTTCTAATTTTAGAGATATTGCGTAAATGCAAAAAAGCAGTCCTACATATTTGTTTAATATGCGCTTTGAATGACATATCCTGATCAAAAATGACTCCAAGATTTCTCACAGTATTACTAGAGGTCAGGGTAATGCCATCCAGAGTAAGGATCTGGTTAGACACCATGTTTCTAAGATTTGTGGGGCCAAGTACAATAACTTCAGTTTTATCTGAGTTTAAAAGCAGGAAATTAGAGGTCATCCATGTCTTTATGTCTGTAAGACAATCCTGCAGTTTAGCTAATTGGTGTGTGTCCTCTGGCTTCATGGATAGATAAAGCTGGGTATCATCTGCGTAACAATGAAAATTTAAGCAATGCCGTCTGATAATACTGCCTAAGGGAAGCATGTATAAAGTGAATAAAATTGGTCCTAGCACAGAACCTTGTGGAACTCCATAATTAACCTTATTCTGTGAAGAAGATTCCCCATTTACATGAACAAATTGTAATCTATTAGATAAATATGATTCAAACCACCGCAGCACAGTGCCTTTAATACCTATGGCATGCTCTAATCTCTGTAATAAAATTTTATGGTCAACAGTATCAAAAGCAGCACTGAGGTCTAACAGAACAAGCACAGAGATGAGTCCACTGTCTGAGGCCATAAGAAGATCATTTGTAACCTTCACTAATGCTGTTTCTGTACTATGATGAATTCTAAAACCTGACTGAGACTCTTCAAATAGACCATTCTTCTGCAGATGATCAGTTAGCTGTTTTACAACTACCCTTTCAAGAATTTTTGAGAGAAAAGGAAGGTTGGAGATTGGCCTATAATTAGCTAAGATAGCTCAGTCAAGTGATGGCTTTTTAAGTAATGGTTTAATTACTGCCACCTTAAAAGCCTGTGGTACATAGCCAACTAATAAAGATAGATTGATCATATTTAAGATCGAAGCATGAAATAATGGTAGGGCTTCGGGATGGTTATGAGTAATTTTTTCTCTAATAGTTAAAATTTTATTAGCAAAGAAAGTCATGAAGTCATTACTAGTTAAAGTTAAAGGAATACTTGGCTCAATAGAGCTCTGGCTCTTTGTCAGCCTGGCTACAGTTCTGAAAAGAAACCTGGGGTTGTTCTTATTTTCTTCAATTAGTGATGAGTAGTAAGATGTCCTAGCTTTACGGAGGGCTTTTTTATAGAGCAACAGACTCTTTTTCCAGGCTAAGTGAAGATCTTCTAAATTAGTGAGACGCCATTTCCTCTCCAACGTACGGGTTATCTGCTTTAAGCTGCGAGTTTGTGGGTTATACCACAGAGTCAGGCACTTCTGATTTAAGGCTCTCTTTTTCAGAGGAGCTACAGCATCCAAAGTTGTCCTCAATGAGGATATAAAACTATTGACAAGATAATCTATCTCACTCACAGAGTTTAGGTAGCTACTCTGCCCTGTGTTGGTATATGGCATTAGAGAACATAAAGAAGGAATCATATCCTTAAACCTAGTTACAGCGCTTTCTGAAAGACTTCTACTGTAATGAAACTTATTCCCCACTGCTGGGTAGTCTATCAGAGTAAATGTAAATGTTATTAAGAAATGATCAGACAGAAGGGGGTTTTCAGGGAATACTGTTAAGTCTTCAATTTCCATACCATAAGTCAGAACAAGATCTAAGGTATGATTAAAGTGGTGAGTGGACTCATTTACATTTTGAGCAAAGCCAGTCGAGTCTAACAATAGATTAAATGCAGTGTTGAGGCTGTTATTCTCAGCATCTGTGTGGATGTTAAAATCGCCCACTATAATTATCTGCGCTAAGCACTAAGTCAGACAAAAGGTCCGAAAATTCACAGAGACACTCACAGTAATGACCAGGTGGACGATAGATAACAACAAATAAAACTGTTTTTTGGGACTTCCAATTTGGATGTACAAGACTAAGAATCAAGCTTTCAAATGAATTAAAGCTCTGTCTGGGTTTTTGATTAATTAATAAGCTGGAGTGGAAGATTGCTGCTACTCCTCCTCCTCAGCCCGTGCTACGAGCGTTCTGGCAGTTAGTGTGACTCGGGGGTGTTGACTCATTTAAACTAACATATTCATCCTGCTGTAACCAGGTTTCGGTAAGGCAGAATAAATCAATATGTTGATCAATTATTATATCATTTACTAACAGGGACTTAGAAGAGAGAGATCTAATGTTTAATAGACCACATTTAACTGTTTTAGTCTGTGGTCCAGTTGAAGGTGCTATATTATTTTTTCTTTTTGAATTTTTATGCTTAAATAGATTTTTGCTGGTTATTGGTGGTCTGGGAGCAGGCACCGTCTCTACGGGGATGGGGTAATGAGGGGATGGCAGGGGGAGAGAAGCTGCATATATATATATTTACTAAAGTGACCCACTTGGAGATCTGCCCTGACCTGCCCTACATGAACACCCTGCTGTTTGTATATCACCTGATGCTGAAACTCAAACCCAGGCTCTGTGATGTGGGATTTTAAGGCTTCTGCTCGCCTCTCCATCTGCCTTAAGGTAAATAAGTTGTGTCCCAACCTTATTACTGTGCAGGTCCTGATACACCTCTGAGCTTTTCAGATTGTTCACTGCCTCCCGTCTGAAGCGAGAGCTAAGAAAGTAGCTAAAAATGCTACCATATGTTATCTTAGACCACTTCTTCACGTCGCCCTCCCACCTCTCTATATTTGTTGACAGCGGATTGTAATGTTGTCTCATTTGAGCTGTGACAGCTGCTGTTTATGTCTCTAACCCTCATAGAAGGTGGATTCGCGAGAACAGTTAACATGTAAAGAAACGCCAGTTCCAGTTCATACCGGAAGTCTCACTGATAATTCACACAAAGCCTCATGGTGACAAGGAATTAGGTGGATAGGTTCCCGGTTCAAACCCCACTCCTGCCACACATTGCCCTAGGTAATGTGGAGTTTTGTCATGAACGGCATCAGGTGTAAAACGTGTGCCAATTCAAGATGCAGGTCCTCCTCGGATTGGCTATAGCAACCCAGAGTGAAAACAAACAACTTAAATATATATATATATATGGGTGATTCTTTAACTAAGGGTACTATTGGCCTTGTAAATGTAATTTCCACCACACCATTGCCTTACAATATAAAGCGCCTTGGGGCAACTGTTTGTTGTGATTTGGCGCTATATACATGTGCTCTGATGTCACTGTTTATCTCCATAGAAACTACCCAAACAATCTTTCATACCAACTGTTTAAAGGGACATTACAGTGTTGTGGTGGAAATTACGGCAATAGTGTGGGACAACTACATTTTGTTTAAAAAATCACAACAGTTGTATGACATTGAATACCCCAATTATGTTTTGATTATTTTACTGATATTTTATTCAGAGATATTTTAAAACATTAGAAAAAAAAACGTTTCTTTTACCATTCATTTTTATCATTGAAGATCAAAAGTCTGGGTGTGGGACAATTACAGAACGGCAATATTTGCATATAATGATGCTGAAAAAAGGTGAAAAAGTCATCATAGACTACTAGAACAAATTTCTTAACACACTTTCATTGTAAAGATAACTATAAAAGTGTGAAATTTCCCCTTTTTTCTGATTTTCATACAATATGATCAAAGGACATAATAAGTGCCCGTAGTCTAAGAATCACCTCTCTCTCTCTATATATATATACACTCAACAAAAATATAAATGCAACACTTTTGGTTTTGCTCCCATTTTGTATGAGATGAACTCAAAGATCTAAAACTTTTTCCACATACACAATATCACCATTTCCCTCAAATGTTGTTCACAAACCAGTCTAAATCTGTGATAGTGAGCACTTCTCCTTTGCTGAGATAATCCATCCCACCTCACAGGTGTGCCATACCAAGATGCTGATTAGACACCATGATTAGTGCACAGGTGTGCCTTAGACTGCCCACAATAAAAGGCCACTCTGAAAGGTGCAGTTTTGTTTTATTGGGGGGGATACCAGTCAGTATCTGGTGTGACCACCATTTGCCTCATGCAGTGCAACACATCTCCTTCGCATCATCCGTGAAGAGAACACCTCTCCAACGTGCCAAACGCCAGCGAATGTGAGCATTTGCCCACTCAAGTCGGTTACGACAACGAACTGGAGTCAGCTTTAGACCCTGATGAGGACGACGAGCATGCAGATGAGCTTCCCTGAGACGGTTTCTGACAGTTTGTGCAGAAATTCTTTGGTTATGCAAACCGATTGTTCCAGCAGCTGTCCGAGTGGCTGGTCTCAGACGATCTTGGAGGTGAACATGCTGGATGTGGAGGTCCTGGGCTGGTGTGGTTACACGTGGTCTGCGGTTGTGAGGCTGCTTGGATGTACTGCCAAATTCTCTGAAACGACTTTGGAGACGGCTTATGGTAGAGACATGAACATTCAATACACGAGCAACAGCTCTGGTTGACATTCCTGCTGTTAGCATGCCAATTGCACGCTCCCTCAAATCTTGTGACATCTGTGGCATTGTGCTGTGTGATAAAACTGCACCTTTCAGAGTGGCCTTTTATTGTGGGCAGTCTAAGGCACACCTGTGCACTAATCATGGTGTCTAATCAGCATCTTGATATGGCACACCTGTGAGGTGGGATGGATTATCTCAGCAAAGGAGAAGTGCTCACTATCACAGATTTAGACTGGTTTGTGAACAATATTTGAGAGAAATGGTGATATTGTGTATGTGGAAAAAGTTTTAGATCTTTGAGTTCATCTCATACAAAATGGGAGCAAAACCAAAAGTGTTGCGTTTATATTTTTGTTGAGTGTATATATATATATATATATATATATATATATATATATATATATATATATATATATATATATATATACAAAACAAGCAAACAATATAATGGATAAGTATCACTTAATTATCCATTCAGAGTCACTGCATGTCATCAAAGCGTCCCTTTGGCTGCTCCCTTGTCTTCACCCGGGGTCACCACAGCAGATTAGATGTGGATCTGCATGTTGAATTGGCACAGGTTTAACATTGGATGCCCTTTTTGATGCAATTCCACATTACATGGAGAAACATGGCTGGGCTGAGTTTTGAACAGGGAGCCTTCTGCCCTCAAACCAAGCACATTAACCACTTGGCAACCACCAATTGCTGCAAATTTACAGTAATTTTATTTATTGAAGCATAGTGTACAATGCATCTGGAAAGTAGTCACAGTGCTTCACTATTTCCACATTTTGTTATGTCACAGCCTTGATCCAAAATGGATGAAATTCATATTTTCCTCAAAATTCTACACATAATACCCCATAATAACAATGTGAGTTCTTTTTAGATGTTTCCAAATTTATAAAAAAAAATAATAATGATAATAATAAAACTAAGATATCGCATGTGCATTATTATCCACAGCATTTGCCATGAAGCTGAAAATTGAGCTCAGGTGCATCCTGTTTCCACTGATAATCCTTGAGATGTTTCTACAGCTTAATTGGAGTCCACCTGGGGTAAATTCAGTTGATTTGACATGATTTGGAAAGGCACATACCTGTTAGCCTGATTCCATCAGATCTCAGAATCTAAGTAGTGCAGGATCTGGTTAGTACTTGGATGGGAGACCTCTTTGGAACACCAGCGGCTGTGTGTGTTTCTCCAGGTAATGCTGGAGTTGCGTCAGGAAGGGCGTTAAACTTGTGCCAATTCTCAGTATGGATCTGGCTGTATCCGCTGCGGCGACCCCGAACATAAATGGGAGCAGCCTAATGGACAACAACAACATACCTATCTACATATGAGGTCCCACAGTTGACAGTGCATGTCAGAGTACAAACCAAACATGATGTCAAAGGAATTGTCTGTAGACCTCTGAGACAGGATTGTCTCGAGGCACAAATCTGGGGAAGGCTGCATAAACATTTCTGCTGCTTTGAAGGTCTCAATGAGCACAGTGGCATCCATGATCCATAAATGGGTGAAGTTTTGATCCACCAGGACTCTTCCTAGAGCTGGTCCAGTCTCAACTGAACAATTGGGGGAGAAGGGCCTTAGTTAGGGAGGTGACCAAGAACCCAATAGTCACTCTGTCAGAGCTCCAGCATTCCAATGTGGAAAGAAGAGATCCTTCCAGAAGGACAGCATCTCTGCAGCAATCCACCAATCAGGCCTGTTTCATACAGTGGCCAGATGGAAAACACTCCATTGGAAATGGCATCATATTTGAAGGAAACCAGGCAACATCACTACAGTGAAGCATGGTGGTGGCACCATCATGCTGTTGTGATGTATTTAAGTGGCGGGAACTGGGAGACTGTTCAGGATTGAGGGAAAGATGAATGCAGCAATGTACAGAGATATCCTGGATGAAAACCTGCTCCAGAGCGCTCCTGACCTCAGACTGGAGTGACAGTTCATCTTTCAGCAGGACAATGACACTAAGCACACAGCCAGCATACTGAAGGAGTGGCTTCAGGACAACTCTGTGAATGTCCTCGGGTGGCCCAGGAGTGGTTTCAGCCAGAGCCCAGACCTGACTCTTACTGAACATCTCTGGAGAGATCTGAAAGTGGCTGTTCAACCTGATGGAACTTGAGAGTTTCTTCAATGAGGAATCAGCAACAGTTTCCAAAGATAGATGCACCAAGCTTGTGCAATCATATTCAAGAAGTCTTGAGGCTGTAACTGCTACCAAAGGTGCATCAACAAAGTACTGAGCAAAGGCTGTGAATACTTATGTACATGCCATTTACCTTTTTTTTTAATACATACATAATAAAACATAAAAAAAAATGGAAAAAGTGAAGTTTTCCAAATGCACTGTATACACACACGCACACACACACATACACACACACACACACACAAAAAATCCCAAACAATGGCTCATTAAACACGGTTGTTCTCTTTCTTTACACCTGTTATCCTATTTCTGTTGGGCAAAGAATATGGGTGTTGATCTCTTCTTAATTTTATTCCAACACAGAGCTTTTTATAAATTAATCAAATTCTCAATATCTGCAGTCTCAATACTTTGAAGTGAAATTGACTGTATAGTGAAAATGTTTGAGCACCAGAATTAAACATAGAATTTGCATTAATGCTTTAACATGAGCTTGGAAGTCAAACTATAATGACTGAGTTGTAAATAAGTTTTGAGCCCCTCATGCTCCTGAGTTGTATTACGCATCAGTGTCTTTAAGTTGTGAAACACAGGATGTTTTTGACATGCATTGCTTTTTGTAAAAATGCCTTTTCTTGTTTTCTTCTTGAAGTCTGTTAGGTTTCTTCCTTTTAATCACTGAGTTCTAGTGGGTTTCTTTTCAAGCTGACATTATAATGAAATGAATACATTTTCAGAAATAGCTTTCCAAGCACTGTGCATCATTATGATGAACTGTACCACTGGAACAGGCACAATTTCACAACCAAATTGCCCTTGAGAATTAGATATTCTGCATTATATTCTAAAATAAAAAAGTGCATCACAGAGCACAGACACATACCCCTTCCCCCAGAGTATCTGGTCTAGTTATACCCAAGAGCTAAAAAAGTATGTTGTGGCAGAATTACATCCATCCAGTGTAGGTCCCAGAAGGCTTTGTCGAAACCAGTGATAGACACCCATGCATTTATAGCACATGTTTACTTCCCACCATTAATAATAATTTTACAAAGAAAGAACAAAGCAAAGAACAAAGCCTACCAGCAGTACCTGTCAGAACACATGACCAGAAGTAAAGCAGTTTTTCTGTCCACCAAAGCCAGGTTACAGAGCATGGTTCATAGAATGAAAGACAGCTGGTGGAAGCTGGTGGAACAAGGCTGAAGAGCTACAAAACCTTGCAGATAAGAATAACTCCAATGGCCTATTCTCAGCCCCGAGGGCAGTGTACAGCCCAATAACTAATGCCATAGCCCCAGTACAATCCGCTGATGGCACTTTACTGACTGATATAAAAGACATGACCGCGCTGGAAAGAGCACTTTCGAAACCTGCTTAACCAACAGGTTAAGCAGGTGTTGTCACCAATCTCGCTGTTCATCCCACAAAAGAAGAGCTGTGTACTCCAATTACCACGGAAGAGCTGGAGAAGGCACTGAAAGAGACCAGAAAAGGCAAAATCCCCAGGTCAAGATGGCATTCCACTAGAGGTCCTGAAGCAAGGTGGTCAGGCTCTAAATAACCAACTGCTTGCATTGTACAATACCTGTTGGCAAAAATAACAACTTCCACAGGATTTTAAAGATGCCCTGATAGTCACTATCTACAAAAAGAAGGGTGATCGGAGTGATTGTGGTAATCATTGCGGCATATCTCTTCTATCAAGTGCTGGCAAAGTCCTCGCAAAGATCATGCTCAACAGGAGAGTATTCTTCCAGAAAGCCAGTGTGGCTTCAGAGCTGGAAGATCTACAGCAGACATGATATTTTCCCTTCGACAACTCCAGGAAAAAGCCGCAGAACAACATCAACCACTGTACATTGTGTTTGTGGACATTTCGAAGGCCTTTGACACTATCGACAGAGAAACGCTGTGGAAGGTACTCAAAGCCTATGGTTGTCCAGAGATGTTTGTCAACATGATAAGGCAGTTTCATGATGGAATGACTGGATGAGTGTCGATCGGAAGTGACGTTCTTGAGCCTTTCCAGAACAACCATGGCGTTAAATAGGGCTGTGTACTTGCACACTCTACCTAGCTGCTGTTCGGGAAACTATGTCTGAAAACCTCACCAAAGGCATCTACATTCACTCACACACAGACAGAAAGCTTTTCAACCTGGCATGTTTGAGGGCTGAAACAAAAACAAGAACCATCTGTATCAGAGAATTACTATATGCTGATGATTCTGCTCTGGTTGCCACAGATCCTGCTGACATCCAACAGATTGTGGACCGATTCTATGCAGTTGCAACACAATTTGGATTAAAGATAAATACTACAAAGACTGAACTGCTGTTTCATCCTCCTCCAGACAACAACGGCCTAAGCAAACCTGACATAATGGTCAGTGGTGAGGTCTTGAGAAGTGTCAACAGCTTCATATATCTGGGGAGTACAGGTACCAATAACAACTCATCAGATGCTGAAACTGAGAGAAGAATACAGTTGGCAACAAAAGCTTTTGGAGCCTTACATGGATGTCTGTGGTCCCGCCATGACATTAACCGACAAACCAAGATTAAAGTGTACAACACTGCTGTGTTGCTGACCCTGTTATATTAAATTGACACCATGACCCTCTGTAGACACCACATCAAAAATATCACGCAAGTTCAGTTGCGTCACTTACAAGTAATTATACATCAGGTGGCAAGACAGAATTCCTGATGTGGAGGTGCTGAGCCAAGCTAAGACTGTCAGTGCTGAAGCACTGATCACATCAGCTCAACTGAGATGTCAGAAGGATGCCCGATGAGAGGCTGCCCAAAACAGTATTTTATGGTGAGCTGGCATCTCGAAGACGAAGCAGAGGTGGTCAGAAGCTGCGGTACAAAAACATGCTGAAGCGACACATGAAGAAGTGTAACATCGATCCCAATATATGGGAAGAACAAGCAGCTACAAGACCCCTATGGTGGGGTGTAACAAGGAAGTCCATCACTGTGACTAAAATAAGTACCTGCAGGAATACCAAGCTGCTCACAACAGAAGGCATACACTCCTGACCCAGTGACTGCACCAGTGCAGACACTATGGACAATTCTGCTGCTCTAAAGCTGGACTGGCTGCACATGAACCATCATGTAAAGTGTAGGCACACCAACCAGTCAATATCGAAGATGATGAACTGTTGATGATGATGATATATGAATAAAGTACAATTTAAAATGTGGCTGTAAACATTTAGTGCAGTGATTGTGAACGGGGGGGGGGGGGGGGGGGCTTAGAATGGGTTGGTTGTTGTCCGTGGGGGGGGGGGGGGGGGGGGGGGTGTTTATGGGAGTAGGTCTGCGAGTGTGTGTGTGTGTGTATATCCATGGGTGTTTGCAGTATGTGTGGCCCAGGAGAAGAAGCTGTTTGTTACCTCACTGGTGTGGGACTATGTTGACCTGTAGCATCTATAGGAAGGCAACAGGTCAAACACAGGTTAAGCAGGGTGTGAGGGGTTTCTGTGATGGCCTTGCTTCTCCTAAAGCAGCAGGATTTGGCAATGCTTTCCAGCCTTGGTGGAGGGCAGCTGATGATCTTTAGGGCAGTGTTAATGATTTTCTGCACCACCTTTCTGTCCTCAGCTGTGAAGCCTGTGTACCACATACCCAGACAGTATGTCAGTACATTCTCCAACATGGAGTGATAGAATTCCAGCAGCAGCTTCTTACCGGGTTGTTCTTCCTGAGAACACACAGGGAGTATAGCTGCTGCTGAGCCTTCTTAACCAGAGCCCTAATGTTGGAGGTCCAGATGTGGTCTGGGGAGATGTGGGTACCCAGAAACCTAAACGTGGTGACAGTTTCCACCTGTAGTCCATGCTGAGTTCTTCTGTCTTTTGAACTTTCAGGGTCAGGTTGTTTTCTGAGCACTTGAAGGAGAGTTCCTCCACCTCGGCTCAGTACACTGTCTCGTCACCATCGCAGATGAGTTCAACCATTGTGGTAACTGCACGACCACATTTGGGTAAGACTGTAGCGCTTTGTTTCTCTAGTCCAGTTACATATGGTCATAGTGTAAACATGCTGAAAATTCCACAATTCTTTGACTGTGCATACATAAGTGGCCTGAGATAAACAAAAGATGGGTCTTGACCAGTGGTGGGCACAGATAGCCAAAAAATTAAGTTTAATAACAGATAATCAGATAACTGGAAAGTTATCTTTGATAAAGATAAAATGATAAACCACCCAAAAATGGATCAGAAGTTACAGATAACCGATAAATTGTCTCTGGTACATTTGCAGCTAGTAATAAACTGAATTGGAGTATTAACGCCACAATAGCTTCTGGTAATATTAAAAGTGACAACAGACCCAAACAATGAGGCCACACTTTTGTCTTTGAACATCCTACCACTGCTGGAAGCTCTTGTTTACTACACAGCTTCCAGCAGAGAGGCACCCTGAGAGCAGCCATAAAGCTAGTTCTCTGTCACACACAATGCTCCGGTCAGGAGGAGGTCTTGGAAAATAAAGTCATGCTGACTTACGGTTTTGATTTATAAATAACATTAATACCGATAGAATAACTCCATTAATGTCAATTCTGTCATTTGAACAAAGTTAAAATATAACATATATGTTTTAATGTTGAACAATGCCCTAATGCTGAGGTTTTGTAACAAACACAGACAGATCGCAAAGGATTCTGGGTAAAGTGCCTCTTCTAAATACTGATTGGTTCAGTCATTCATTATGTAAACCAACACGTTAATGTGACGTGTGTCGTGTGTTGGTGTTTACAGATAAATGTGCTTTTGTAAAATATTCCATTTTTTATTTGTAAAAACAGGCATTTTTATGGAGCCCTGGAAGTGTCATCGCAAAATGTTTTGCATGAGAGAATGTCAATTTCAATTTAATTTCAATTTATTTCCTTTATATCAATCAATCAATCAATCAATTTTTTTTATATAGCGCCAAATCACAACAAACAGTTGCCCCAAGGCGCTTTATATTGTAAGGCAAGGCCATACAATAATTATGTAAAACCCCAACGGTCAAAACGACCCCCTGTGAGCAAGCACTTGGCTACAGTGGGAAGGAAAAACTCCCTTTTAACAGGAAGAAACCTCCAGCAGAACCAGGCTCAGGGAGGGGCAGTCTTCTGCTGGGACTGGTTGGGGGTGAGGGAGAGAACCAGGAAAAAGACATGCTGTGGAGGGGAGCAGAGATCGATCACTAATGATTAAATGCAGAGTGGTGCATACAGAGCAAAAAGAGAAAGAAACAGTGCATCATGGGAACCCCCCAGCAGTCTGCGTCTATAGCAGCATAACTAAGGGATGGTTCAGGGTCACCTGATCCAGCCCTAACTATAAGCTTTAGCAAAAAGGAAAGTTTTAAGCCTAATCTTAAAAGTAGAGAGGGTGTCTGTCTCCCTGATCTGAATTGGGAGCTGGTTCCACAGGAGAGGAGCCTGAAAGCTGAAGGCTCTGCCTCCCATTCTACTCTTACAAACCCTAGGAACTACAAGTAAGCCTGCAGTCTGAGAGCGAAGCGCTCTATTGGGGTGATATGGTACTACGAGGTCCCTAAGATAAGATGGGACCTGATTATTCAAAACCTTATAAGTAAGAAGAAGAATTTTAAATTCTATTCTAGAATTAACAGGAAGCCAATGAAGAGAGGCCAATATGGGTGAGATATGCTCTCTCCTTCTAGTCCCTGTCAGTACTCTAGCTGCAGCATTTTGAATTAACTGAAGGCTTTTTAGGGAACTTTTAGGACAACCTGATAATAATGAATTCCAATAGTCCAGCCTAGAGGAAATAAATGCATGAATTAGTTTTTTAGCATCACTCTGAGACAAGACCTTTCTGATTTTAGAGATATTGCGTAAATGCAAAAAAGCAGTCCTACATATTTGTTTAATATGCGCTTTGAATGACATATCCTGATCAAAAATGACTCCAAGATTTCTCACAGTATTACTAGAGGTCAGTGTAATGCCATCCAGAGTAAGGATCTGGTTAGACACCATGTTTCTAAGATTTGTGGGGCCAAGTACAATAACTTCAGTTTTATCTGAGTTTAAAAGCAGGAAATTAGAGGTCATCCATGTCTTTATGTCTGTAAGACAATCCTGCAGTTTAGCTAATTGGTGTGTGTCCTCTGGCTTCATGGATAGATAAAGCTGGGTATCATCTGCGTAACAATGAAAATTTAAGCAATACCGTCTAATAATACTGCCTAAGGGAAGCATGTATAAAGTGAATAAAATTGGTCCTAGCACAGAACCTTGTGGAACTCCATAATTAACTTTAGTCTGTGAAGAAGATTCCCCATTTACATGAACAAATTGTAATCTATTAGACAAATATGATTCAAACCACCGCAGCGCAGTGCCTTTAATACCTATGGCATGCTCTAATCTCTGTAATAAAATTTTATGGTCAACAGTATCAAAAGCAGCACTGAGGTCTAACAGAACAAGCACAGAGATGAGTCCACTGTCCGAGGCCATAAGAAGATCATTTGTAACCTTCACTAATGCTGTTTCTGTACTATGATGTAATGAGTAATTTTTTCTCTAATAGTTAACATTTTGTTAGCAAAGAAAGTCATGAAGTCATTACTAGTTAAAGTTAATGGAATACTCAGCTCAATAGAGCTCTGACTCTTTGTCAGCCTGGCTACAGTGCTGAAAAGAAACCTGGGGTTGTTCTTATTTTCTTCAATTAGTGATGAGTAGAAAGATGTCCTAGCTTTACGGAGGGCTTTTTTTATAGAGCAACAGACTCTTTTTCCAGGCTAAGTGAAGATCTTCTAAATTAGTGAGACGCCATTTCCTCTCCAACTTACGGGTTATCTGCTTTAAGCTACGAGTTTGTGAGTTATACCACGGAGTCAGACACTTCTGATTTAAAGCTCTCTTTTTCAGAGGAGCTACAGCATCCAAAGTTGTCTTCAATGAGGATGTAAAACTATTGACGAGATACTCTATCTCCCTTACAGAGTTTAGGTAGCTACTCTGCACTGTGTTGGTATATGGCATTAGAGAACATAAAGAAGGAATCATATCCTTAAACCTAGTTACAGCGCTTTCTGAAAGACTTCTAGTGTAATGAAACTTATTCCCCACTGCTGGGTCGTCCATCAGGATAAATGTAAATGTTATTAAGAAATGATCAGACAGAAGGGAGTTTTCAGGGAATACTGTTAAGTCTTCTATTTCCATACCATAAGTCAGAACAAGATCTAAGATATGATTAAATTGGTGGGTGGACTCATTTACTTTTTGAGCAAAGCCAATAGAGTCTAATAATAGATTAAATGCAGTGTTGAGGCTGTCATTCTCAGCATCTGTGTGGATGTTAAAATCGCCCACTATAATTATCTTATCTGAGCTAAGCACTAAGTCAGACAAAAGGTCTGAAAATTCACAGAGAAACTCACAGTAACGACCAGGTGGACGATAGATAATAACAAATAAAACTGGTTTTTGGGACTTCCAATTTGGATGGACAAGACTAAGAGACAAGCTTTCAAATGAATTAAAGCTCTGTCTGGGTTTTTGATTAATTAATAAGCTGGAATGGAAGATTGCTGCTAATCCTCCGCCCTGGCCCGTGCTACGAGCATTCTGACAGTTAGTGTGACTCGGGGGTGTTGACTCATTTAAACTAACATATTCATCCTGCTGTAACCAGGTTTCTGTTAGGCAGAATAAATCAATATGTTGATCAATTATTATATCATTTACCAACAGGGACTTAGAAGAGAGAGACCTAATGTTTAATAGACCACATTTAACTGTTTTAGTCTGTGGTGCAGTTGAAGGTGCTATATTATTTTTTCTTTTTGAATTTTTATGCTTAAATAGATTTTTGCTGGTTATTGGTGGTCTGGGAGCAGGCACCGTCTCTACGGGGATGGGGTAATGAGGGGATGGCAGGGGGAGAGAAGCTGCAGAGAGGTGTGTAAGACTACAACTCTGCTTCCTGGTCCCAACCCTGGATAGTCACGGTTCGGAGGATTTAAGAAAATTGGCCAGATTTCTAGAAATGAGAGCTGCTCCATCCAAAGTGGGATGGATGCCGTCTCTCCTAACAAGATATATAGCGCCAAATCACAACAGAGTTGCCTCAAGGCGCTTCACATAGGTAAGGTCTAACCTTACCAACCCCCAGAGCAACAGTGGTAAGGAAAAACTCCCTCTGAGGAAGAAACCTCAAGCAGACCAGACTCAAAGCGGTGACCCTCTGCTTGGGCCAAGCTACAAACATAAATTACAGAAATAATTCACAGAACAATTCACGGACGAATATACAAAAACTGCTGTTGGTGCACAGGACAGGAGGATCGCCAACACAAACACAACTCCCATCTCTGGATGGAGCTGCACCTTAAACAGAGAAAAAACAGAATCAGGCATCAGAAAGACAAAAAATACTGTATAATTTGCCAGCATTAATCAACAAGAAAAACAAAAGAAATACTAAGGTGATCGCCGGCCACTAGCCCTAAGCTTCACTAAAAGACCCAGAATTTAGGTGAAGTTGAGGCCGCGGCCCACTTCAATTACTAATAACATGAATTAAAAGAGTAAAAACCGTAAAACAAAACTGCACCAGTATGCTAGCCATATGAAAGGGAAAATAAGTGTGTCTTAAGTCTGGACTTGAAAGTCTCCACAGAATCTGATTGTTTTATTGATGCAGGGAGATCATTCCACAGAACAGGGGCACGATAAGAGAAAGCTCTGTGACCCGCAGTCTTCTTATTCACCCTAGGGACACAAAGTAGTCCTGCACCCTGAGAACGTAAAGCCCGGGCCGGTTCGTAAATGCGCTCATTTTATTAGTGCCATGCGCACGTTTGATGATGTTGTAAAACGTGCACTCAGTATTGACACATAAATGTTGGCTTTACACTGTAAAGTTTTGGCCCTTTTTCAGATGATTTTTCATTCGTGCGAGAATTTTTTGGACCGAGTTTCAGGTTAATCGCGCGTCCTGCATCATGTAGTGTACATGGAGTAACAAGCTACGTTTAACATCTCACGACCACCTCCTGATCGCCGATCGTATGGTCGAATGAAAATCAAATCTGTTTGATATTATTCTGGTTGGCCGTCATGAGGGTATCCTGCTGCTGAGGGGCTACATGCGTCCAATCGCTCGCACTGTGCCTGTGCAAACACTGCAGAGCTGTCTTGTAATGTTTTTTGTTGTTGTTGTTGTTCTGTTTTATTTTTAAACTTAATTGGTAAAAAAAAAAAAAAAGCCATTTGCAAAGCCAAAAGGTTGATTTGACAACCATGTGATATATCCGGGGTCAAAATAAATAGAACACTGCCATCTACTGGTGCCCAGACGCTTAGTACTTAGGGTGAATACTGCCATGAAAACTACTGGCCAGTAGATGGCAGTAGAGGCCTGAAAAACTTGCCAAAACAAAATTCCAGATAATCCGTGTCTACTACATTTAAGATGCGTGGAATTTAACAAACACAAATACAATAATGTCTATAAACCCAGAGAATATATTCACGACAGTTTTAGGCACTAGAGTTTAATGCTGCTGTCCGTGGAGCCTGAACAGAGTGTCTGAAATGCATTTGTCCTGTCGTGAACATATTGACATTAGACTATCCTACCCATAATGCACTGCTGGGCACAGCATGTGCTCACTAAAACCTTAAAATTAGCACATTACTTTAAAACTAAAACATATATCTGATATTTTCACTTTATAAAACATCAGACATGACAGTAATTTTAAATAACTTGTCCAAAATTAGTTTGGTTAAAATTTGAACCATAAGTTAAAAATGTATGCCTCTGGATGACTTGGGTGATATTGCCAGCGTATCAGTATGGTGTTAAAGGAAATTATTTTTGTTTTGTTTTGGTTTGTTTTTGTGAGACCAGTTCTCTTTTGCCTGCAGAGATTAGAGTAGTTTCTTCTTGAAGCAACTCTCTTCTGTTTGCAGAGGGTAGAACTATGCATCTGTTAGGAAACTTTTAACAGGTAGGTGCTCAACTTATTTTAAAAGTGTCAGATATTAGTAAATGAAGTGAAGACATGCAGCAATATTTTATTTGGTACCTTGTCAACCAGGATGAATATTAAATGATAAAGACATGCGTGGGAGTGTGTGTGGAAGGCTATAAATGCTGTAGAATCAGAGCAGCAAGCACACACACTGAAGTAAAAAAAAGTCAGACATAAAGGTGAAAGTTAAGCAAAGTACAGTATCATCTCAAAGGTAAATATGCTGAACTCATAAATGTTGTCATTATTCTGATCATACAATAGGCTTTACAGTACACACAGATCTTGCATAAAGATGCCAGGATATTAGACACTTTGACTTATCGTTAATTACTTTATGTTTTTGTTTCTGAATAGACAATGAGCCAGGAGAGGGCACAGACTCCTTCACCGGCTCCGCTGGCCTCAGCATCTCTTCGCCAGTTGCTGACATCCACTCAACTGGCCATGTCCTTACCCGAGCTGTGTTGGAACCACAAGAGAAAATTGTGAGACCAATTTGTAGCATCAATGATCATCTGGATCAAATTAATAGCCTTAGTAATATCAGTAAAGCAATAAATGCACTTGTGAATATGTGAATTTTGTCCTTGTCTCTTT
Organism: Thalassophryne amazonica; assembly: GCF_902500255.1. NCBI lineage: Eukaryota > Metazoa > Chordata > Actinopteri > Batrachoidiformes > Batrachoididae > Thalassophryne > Thalassophryne amazonica. The sequence goes on along the minus strand of NC_047103.1, from coordinate 30,334,378 downwards.
ACATGCATGACATCACATACGCCTGGGTCCGTATGATTTCCAGGGGAGGCTTGATGAAGTTGACAGGTTCGGTATCTGGTTCCTCTGGTTAGGGTGATGTTCTGATCAGTCAGTGGTTTTACCATGGCAGCGTGCCACGTTGTGGAGAACATAGGCCATTACAATGCGGCACAAGTTCTCAAGTCAGTAGAGCGGGACCCGTTCTCACCTACCTGTGCCATCATCCCTTCAGCAGGCCGATTGCCCTCTCCACTACGATCTGAGTGTGGGAATGGAGGTCGTTGTACTACCTCTCTTGGTTGATGTTGGGGTTTGTTATCGGGGTCATCAGCCATGTTCTTAGTGGGTAGCCACCATCCCCTGGGGTCAGATGAAGGCAGAATACAATACACCACTTAAATGATCTACACTATTAATCAATGCAGAGGTGCACTGTGGCTGATAGTGTGTGACATTCCAACCTGGTCTCACTGCAAGTCGTAATTCAGCAGCACAAAATATACATTAATCTACTGGTTTGTGATATTGTGAAGAAAAGTGCCTCATTTTCATCATGGCAGCACAGATTCTTTCTAATTCATTCTGTGATGGCTGCATGAAATTAAAAGTGAAGCAGGGGGGTTGGGGATGGTTATGGTTAGGGTGGGGGGAAAGAGTAAGATTAGTTTATGGTTAAGGTTAGGGTCAGGGGTAGGCGTAGGGTTAGGAATAGTGAAACGTCACAAAAACTTGACTCATTTCATCACGGGAGCACAAAAAAAAAAAAAAATGTGAGACTGGCCCATGGTTATTGACAAATACTGAACACAGGGAGACAATCGGGGCCTTGTCCGGAGGCTCTGCAGCTCTAGTTTGACCAGCATAACACAAAACAAAATTAATTAATTAACTAGAAGCACTCAGAGAGTGCAAACCTCTGCCAAGGCCATGGGGTCACTGATGCCATAACATCTACACGCCGTGGAATCACTGAACCTAAAAAAGTCTAACAATGATGATTGCTAGTAAAAAAAAAGTTTCATCTGCTGTTACTGGATAGCATGTATCCTTAGCGCTTGGCATCACAGTTTATTGCAACTTGCACCTTTCCCAGAAGCTACTGTCATCTGAGTACTGATATTGATATTGCATGTGCTTATAGACAAAAACAAATAAGAGACAAAATTCAATTTATTATTCAACTAAACTGCAAATATGTGATTTTTTTTAACATTTATGAAACACTTCTCTAAATAAATAACAGTAAATTCTGAAATAGAACTATTTTTTAAGTGTTGCATGTGCTACACAAGGCCACAGGGTCACTGACCCTAAGAGATTCCCTCCTTGGCACTCCTTGGCACTTGGCATCTATTCAACAATTCAGTGTTACAACCAAAACTATGAGACATACACTTTTTTTTCCTTTATATTTGACATCCTTGACCATGAAAACATAGCACTAGGACTTGGAATCACTTTTATGTCTTTATTAGTTCAAAAGTTATTGTATAAAAACAATTTTTCAGTAATGGCGGTTTTCTTCTGGATCTAGCTCCATAACATTTGAAGCTACATCAAATCTGATGACACCTTACTGAATCAGTACAGATTCAGCTACAATTTGGTGTTAGTTGTGCATCTCTAGCTTCATTTGTCACCTCACACTGACACATTTTCTATTTTCCTATATTTTTGCATTTTCTGGATCACCATATTCGGAATCCGGATCCGATCATCACCAAACTTTGTTGTTTGATAGAACATTTGACTATGTTACACCCTAATTTTTTTCAAACCTTTCTGCCTTGCTTTTGTGGAGTTAGAAACTAGAATGTTAAAATTCCCCCTATCCCGCAATGGTGAAGAATCCTTTAAAAAATTCCTGGATCCGGATCACGATCCGGATCACCACTAAAATTTAATCACTTGTTCCTCTTGTCATTTCCAACCATTCCACAAAATTTCATCAAAATCCGTTCAAAACCTTTTGAGTTATCCTGCTGACAAACAGACAAACAAACAAACTCGACCGAAAACATAACCTCCTTGGCGGAGGTAATAAAAACAAATCTGAACATGCCCAAATGTGTGGGTACATTTGGACATGTTCATTTGGGCATGTGCATCCCAGACATGCATCTGGGACAATTAAATGAATAAATTATTTACTCACTGATGTGCACATCACTCCGATGACTTCTTGTTTTCACATTATTAGCAGTTTCATAGCTTCACCTCTAAGTGTCGCCAAAGGAATAATAGCTGTAGAAACATCTGGCAGGACATTGAATTGGGGCTACTGCAAGTTTTAACTTGAAACCATTTGAATGGCACCATAAGACATGGGTCACTTGTATCCCCACTTCTGGGAGGTGAAGCAGAGTAGTTTGCACTTGGCTGGGAGACCACTTTGGAACATGAGGAGCTGGGCATGTCTCTGTATGCAGAACTGGATTTGCATCAGGAAGGGAACCCAGTCTAAAATGCGTGCCAACTCCCATTGTGGGTCTGTTCTATAACCAGTATGGCAGTCTGAGCTACTGGTGGCAGCTGAAAGACAAAAATCAGCCGTGGGCCACATTGAAATGCAAAAAAATAAAATAAATAAAACTAGATCATTGCTCACAAACCTCTGTCAACACTAGTTTCCAATTCCACAAATTTTTACCTTGGTATAAATTTTCAAGTTCAAAGTAATGATCAAAGTGGCTTTCTCTCTGCTATGAACAATTTGTCATTGCTTTTTGGCATTTTGATTGACAAACAGGCATAAAATTGGAACCTCCCACCAATTTTGGTGGTGTACTAAAACCATAACAGAAAAATGAGACACGTTTGATTGAGATATAATGCAAAATGTACACCAAATGGGCCTTTCAATATTAAATTAAAATGTCCACAAAATCACAATCACAATCCATATCTGTTAGTGAGTTCCAGTCTGCACCTCATTTTCAAATATTAGAGTGACTGGGGCAAGTTTGGTTCACATATAATGTAAAATATACATAAAATAGGGATTTCAATGGCCATAAAATCTATAATCCTGATCAGATTCAGATCAAACTTTGTCAGCTGATAAATTATACCATCCTACATATTGCTCTGAAATATGAAATAAATTCAACCTTTTTTTGACAGAGTTATGAATTTCTTACTTCATTGGCCGGAGGTGACTGGTAGTGTATTTTTTTCTTCTTAAACCAAGCATGAGTGACACTGAGTTTATCCTCTTCAACTGATCATCTTCAACACAACCAGATGCCATCACATTTAACTGTAGTGGATATTTATACACAGTTATGTATTATAGGATACGAGTGAAAGTGTAATATGTTGTAATGTATAGTAATTTTCTGTGTTCACATATGCCTGCACATGTTGATCAGCTGAAATAGGAAAACAGATGCTCACCTACCAAAAATTTAAAATGTCTTTCAAGCAAAAGCACCAACTAATTAGACATACATGCCTTGCAATAAAAATTATAAATGGTAAATGGACTGCATTTATATTGCGCTTTTCCATCTGCATCAGACGCTCAAAGCGCTTTACAATTATGCCTCACTTTACCCCGATGTCAGGGTGCTGCCATACAAGGCGCTCACTACACACTGGGAGCAATAGGGGATTAAAGGCCTTGCCCAAGGGCCCTCAGTGATTTGCCAGTCAGGCGGAGATTTGAACCCATGATCTTCTGGACTCAAGCCCAACACCTTAACCACTAGACCATCACCTCCCCCGAGGTGATGGTCTAGTGGTGATTATACGATTTCAGTTTCATCATGAAAGTAAAAGTTCCACAAATTTTCATGATAAGTGACATCTGATGCGCTAGCTGTGTTTGTGTCATCACTTCATACAGTACATACCTTGTTTTGTCTGGACCTTCACACGTTTCAGTTATGACTAAAATAGAATAAAATAGGTGTGAAAGCTGGTTAAGGCATTGGGCTTGAGACCAGAGGATCCTCGGTTCAAATCCCAGCCTGACTGGAAAATCACTAAGGGCCCTTGGGCAAGGTCCTTAATTCCCAAGCTGCTCCTGGTGTGTAGTGAGTACCTTGTATGGCAGCACCCTCACATCTGGGTGAATGTGAGGCATTATTGTAAAGCACTTTGAGCGTTTGATGCAGAGGGAAAAGCGCTATATAAATGCAGTCCATTTATTGTCACACATTAAGCAGTAAAAGATGAAAATAAATGATCAGTGACTTACTTAACTGATGACTGTCTGTGCTCATGGGCAGAGCTAGAGCGGAAGTCGGGGTGCACTACTGAACAGCCCTACTGTTAACTAGCTGAAAAGTTTAAATATTAATTCACATCTACAGGGGTGTTTTGTCCTGACATTTTTTTAGGGTTTAAGTGAGGATTTAATAACATTATGTAAATGTAAGTGATGCTGGCAGTAACAAGACTGGCTCATTTATTTATTTTTCATAGGGATGGGGGCAGTATCTGTGCTGGAGACCCTCTTGTCCTGTGCACCAGCAGCATTTCCTGTATATTCATTTTGTGAATTGTTCTGTAATTTATGTCTGTAGCATGGCCCAAGCAGAAGGTCATCCCCTTTGAGTCTGGTCTGCTTGGGGTTTCTTCCTCAGAGGGAGTTTTTCCTTATCTGTGCTGCTCTGGGGGTTGGTAAGGTTAGACTTTATCTGTGTGAAGCGCCTTGAGGCAAATCTCTTCTGATTTGGCGCTATATACAGTGAGGAAAATAAGTATTTGCACACCCTGTGATTTTGCAAGTTCTCCCACTTAGAAATCATGGAGGGGTCTGAAATTTTTATCTTAGGTGCATGTCCACTGTGAGAGACATAATCTAAAAAAAAAAATCAGGAAATCACAATGTATGATTTTTTTAAGAATTTATTTGTTTGTTCACGGTTGGGATGGTTTTCTTGGGCTTGTTCTCATCCTCTAAACATGGTAAGTGGAGTTGATTCCAAAAAGCTCTATTGTGGTCTCATCTGACCACATGGCCTTCTCCCATGCCTCCTCTGGATCATCCAGATGGTCACTGGTGAACTTCAAACGGGCCTGGACATGTGCTGGCTTGAGCAGGGGGACCTTGCTGCCCTGCAGGATTTTAAACCATGACAGCATCATGTGTTACTGATGTAATCTTTGTGACTGTGGTCCCAGCTCTCTTCAGGTCATTGACCAGGTCCTCCTGTGTAGTTCTGAGCTTTCTCAGAATCATCCTTACCCCACAAAGTGAGATTGATTGAGTGTGTGAACAGGTGTCTTTTATACAGGTAACAAGTTCAAACAGGTGCAATTAATACAGGTAAACAGTGCAGAATAAGAGGGCTTCTTAAAGAAAAATTAACAGGTCTGTGTGAGCCAGAATTCTTACTGGTTGGTAGGTGTTCAAAATACTTATTTGCAGCAGTAACATGCAAATAAATTATTAAAAAATCATAAATTGTGATTTCTGGATTTTATTTTTTTTTTGTATTTTTTAGATCATGTCTCTCACAGTGGACATGCACCTAAGATGAAAATTTCAGACCCCTCCATGATTTCTAAGTGGGAGAACTTGCAAAACCACAGGGTGTTCAAATACTTATTTTCCTCACTGTAAATGAAAATAAATTGAAATAGGGTCATTTGAGAATGAAACGACAAGGGGGATAAAATATATGACTTCTTTGTAAAGAGAAGCAAATCAGGCAAAGACAGAACTCAGCTCTGGCATCAGGCAGCTCCTATCCTCGGACGTGCGTGCATTTTCATTCATGTCAAAATGGTGCCATAGTGTTGGTGCTGTAGAAAAATTGCATTTTACATTTTGTACATTGTTTAAACTGCAAATTGCATAAAAAACCTCATCTCCTATGTACGTAATATTTAGCTACTTCAATATATTTCAACATTTAGCGACTCTGATTGCAGTTGATTATCTGAGAAACAAATTAAATTGTCATAATCTGTGGACCCCCTGAAACAGCTTGGTCACCCTGTGGCCACCTCAAGCAAAAAAGCGTTTCTCCATCCCTGTCTGTGCTACTCTCCACGTTTTCCACTGGTCAAAGATGAAACAACATTTATTTTGTGGGTTGGTGGTCCAGGCAGCACGTGAATATATTTCTTTTGATGTCAAGTAGGGTGAACTTGTTCACCTCTTGCTCTAAAAAAGAAAACAAAATGGTTGAAATTCACTGAAGTACTGTCCAGTGACGGCTGTATCAGCCAGGGGAAAATAATAATAATAATAATAATACCCGAGTTCACTGAAAGGACTTGACCAATTTGCATGGTGGCTCGCTGTATCCAAATGCAAAATGTGATCATTTATTGAACATCTGTTCATTCATATTGCTCCATTCAAGCAACATTCCTCTGGTATTTTTCCAAAGCAAAGAATCTAGCAAATTGGCAAAAAAAAAACAAACAAACAAAAAAAAAAAAACAGTGTCAGAGGTATGTACATTTACAATCCAAAAAATCTCAAGTACAGGTTACACAATCTACATAGATGATGACATTAGGACGTAAGTATTTAGTTATGTTTTTATTAGGATCCCCATTAGCTGCAGCTGCAGCTACTCTTCCTGGGGTCCAAACAGATTTACAAACACAATGAACATTAATCACAAAATGTATTAAAAACTATAAAAGTAAAAAAATAAATAAATAAATAAAAGTTAAAAAAAAAAAAATCCAGCAGATTAAACCCAGATTACTCGTTATGTTAATAAATGGAGTTTTACAAGTTTAAAAAAAATCATTTGAAATGAGTTTGATATGATCAAGTACATCATGAGAAGTTTTTTTGTTTTTTTTTAGCCTGACTGTGCCACTGCCATGTGAAACCAAACTAAATGTGTACAAACCCTGGCTTGACTCTTTGTGTGAAAACACAATAATTGTTCTTTTATTATTGGCCTCTACTGGTGGTTGGCTCTCACTGCGGTATTGTATCACTTCCTGTTCCAGAGCACAGGGGTGTTTTTCTGTATCCGTTAGCTGTTTAATCTGCGCAGTTAGATTGATCTAGTTAACTAGATAACTATTTGTTTCACAGTGTAATCTTCACGTGCCTTAACTAAAGCACTCCCTCTGCTGAATCACCTCTAAATTATTACACATTATTCACTTGTATGTTTTAGGAATCCGCTAGCTTAGCGCAGCTACTAGCTCTTAGCCGGTTTAGCATGGCGGCTTCTCCTGTCTCTCCTGCACTTTTCTGCTCTGGGTGTGAAATGTTTAGTTATTCCTCGGCCTCCTTTAGCAGTAATGGTACTTGTAATAAGTGTAGCTTATTCGTAGCTTTGGAGGCCAGGCTGGGCGAATTGGAGACTCGGCTCCACACCGTGGAAAATTCTACAGCTAGCCAGGCCCCTGTAGCCGGTGCAGACCAAGGTAACTTAGCCGCCATTAGTTTCCCTCTGGCAGATCCCGAGCAGCCGGGAAAGCAGGCCGACTGGGTGACTGTGAGGAGGAAGCGTAGTTCTAAACAGAAGCCCTGTGTACACCGCCAACCCGTTCACATTTCTAACTGTTTTTCCCCACTCAACGACACCCCCGCCGAGGATCAAACTCTGGTTATTGGCGACTCTGTTTTGAGAAATGTGAAGTTAGCGACACCAGCAACCATAGTCAATTGTCTTCCGGGGGCCACAGCAGGCGACATTGAAGGAAATTTGAAACTGCTGGCTAAGGCTAAGCGTGAATTTGGTAAGATTGTAATTCACGTCGGCAGTAATGACACCCGGTTACGCCAATCGGAGGTCACTAAAATTAACATTGAATCGGTGTGTAACTTTGCAAAAACAATTTACGCCAATCGGAGGTCACTAAAATTAACATTGAATCGGTGTGTAACTTTGCAAAAACAATGTCGGACTCTGTAGTTTTCTCTGGGCCCCTGCCCAATCGGACCGGGAGTGACATGTTTAGCCGCATGTTCTCCTTGAATTGCTGGCTGTCTGAGTGGTGTCCAAAAAATGAGGTGGGCTTCATAGATAATTGGCAAAGCTTCTGGGGAAAACCTGGTCTTGTTAGAAGAGACGGCATCCATCCCACTTTGGATGGAGCAGCTCTCATTTCTAGAAATCTGGCCAATTTTATTAAATCCTCCAAACCGTGACTATACAGGGTTGGGACCAGGAAGCAGAGTTGTAGTCTTACACACCTCTCTGCAGCTTCTCTCCCCCTGTCATCCCCTCATTACCCTATCCCCGTAGAGACGGTGCCTGCTCCCAGACCACCAATAACCAGCAAAAATCTATTTAAGCATAAAAATTCAAAAAGAAAAAAATAATATAGCACCTTCAACTGCACCACAGACTAACAACAGTTAAATGTGGTCTATTAAACATTAGGTCTCTCTCTTCTAAGTCCCTGTTAGTAAGTGATATAATAATTGATCAACATATTGATTTATTCTGCCTTACAGAAACCTGGTTACAGCAGGATGAATATGTTAGTTTAAATGAGTCAACACCCCAGAGTCACACTAACTGCCAGAATGCTCGTAGCACGGGCCGAGGCGGAGGATTAGCAGCAATCTTCCATTCCAGCTTATTAATTAATCAAAAACCCAGACAGAGCTTTAATTCATTTGAAAGCTTGACTCTTAGTCTTTTCCATCCAAATTGGAAGTCCCAAAAACCAGTTTTATTTGTTATTATCTATCGTCCACATGGTCGTTACTGTGAGTTTCTCTGTGAATTTTCAGACCTTTTGTCTGACTTAGTGCTTAGCTCAGATAAGATAATTATAGTGGGCGATTTTAACATCCACACAGATGCTGAGAATGACAGCCTCAACACTGCATTTAATCTATTACTAGACTTAATTGGCTTTGCTCAAAATGTAAATGAGTCCACCCACCACTTTAATCATATCTTAGATCTTGTTCTGACTTATGGTATGGAAATTGAAGACTTAACATTATTCCCTGAAAACTCCCTTCTGTCTGATCATTTCTTAATAACATTTACTCTGATGGACTACCCAGCAGTGGGGAATAAGTTTCATTACACTAGACGTCTTTCAGAAAGCGCTGTAACTAGGTTTAAGGATATGATTCTTTCTTTATGTTCTCTAATGCCATATACCAACACAGTGCAGAGTAGCTACCTAAACTCTGTAAGTGAGATAGAGTATCTCATCAATAGTTTTACATCCTCATTGAAGACAACTTTGGATGCTGTAGCTCCTCTGAAAAAGAGAGCTTTAAATCAGAAGTGCCTGACTCCGTGGTATAATTCACAAACTCGCAGCTTAAAGCAGATAACCCGTAAGTTGGAGAGGAAATGGCATCTCACTAATTTAGAAGATCTTCACTTAGCCTGGAAAAAGAGTCTGTTGCCCTCCGTAAAGCTAGGACATCTTACTACTCATCACTAATTGAAGAAAATAAGAACAACCCCAGGTTTCTTTTCAGCACTGTAGCCAGGCTGACAAAGAGTCAGAGCTCTATTGAGCCGAGTATTCCTTTAACTTTAACTAGTAATGACTTCATGACTTTCTTTGCTAATAAAATTTTAACTATTAGAGAAAAAATTACTCATAACCATCCCAAAGACGTATCGTTATCTTTGGCTGCTTTCAGTGATGCCGGTATTTGGTTAGACTCTTTCTCTCCGATTGTTCTGTCTGAGTTATTTTCATTAGTTACTTCATCCAAACCATCAACATGTCTATTAGACCCCATTCCTACCAGGCTGTTCAAGGAAGCCCTACCATTAATTAATGCTTCGATCTTAAATATGATCAATCTATCTTTATTAGTTGGCTATGTACCACAGGCTTTTAAGGTGGCAGTAATTAAACCATTACTTAAAAAGCCATCACTTGACCCAGCTATCTTAGCTAATTATAGGCCAATCTCCAACCTTCCTTTTCTCTCAAAAATTCTTGAAAGGGTAGTTGTAAAACAGCTAACTGATCATCTGCAGAGGAATGGTCTATTTGAAGAGTTTCAGTCAGGTTTTAGAATTCATCATAGTACAGAAACAGCATTAGTGAAGGTTTCAAATGATCTTCTTATGGCCTCAGACAGTGGACTCATCTCTGTGCTTGTTCTGTTAGACCTCAGTGCTGCTTTTGATACTGTTGACCATAAAATTTTATTACAGAGATTAGAGCATGCAATAGGTATTAAAGGCACTGCCCTGCGGTGGTTTGAATCATATTTATCTAATAGATTACAATTTGTTCATGTAAATGGGGAATCTTCTTCACAGACTAAGGTTAATTATGGAGTTCCACAAGGTTCTGTGCTAGGACCAATTTTATTCACTTTATACATGCTTCCTTTGGGCAGTATTATTAGATGCCATTGCTTAAATTTTCATTGTTACGCAGATGATACCCAGCTTTATCTATCCATGAAGCCAGAGGACATACACCAATTAGCTAAACTGCAGGATTGTCTTACAGACATAAAGACATGGATGACCTCTAATTTCCTGCTTTTAAACTCAGATAAAACTGAAGTTATTGTACTTGGCCCCACAAATCTTAGAAACATGGTGTCTAACCAGATCCTTACTCTGGATGGCATTACACTGACCTCTAGTAATACTGTGAGAAATCTTGGAGTCATTTTTGATCAGGATATGTCATTCAAAGCGCATATTAAACAAATATGTAGGACTGCTTTTTTGCATTTACGCAATATCTCTAAAATGAGAAAGGTCTTGTCTCAGAGTGATGCTGAAAAACTAATTCATGCATTTATTTCCTCTAGGCTGGACTATTGTAATTCATTATTATCAGGTTGTCCTAAAAGTTCCCTGAAAAGCCTTCAGTTAATTCAAAATGCTGCAGCTAGAGTACTAACGGGGACTAGACGGAGAGAGCATATCTCACCCATATTGGCCTCTCTTCATTGGCTTCCTGTTAATTCTAGAATAGAATTTAAAATTCTTCTTCTTACTTATAAGGTTTTGAATAATCAGGTCCCATCTTATCTTAGGGACCTCATAGTACCATATCACCCCAATAGAGCACTTCGCTCTCAGACTGCAGGCTTACTTGTAGTTCGTAGGGTTTGTAAGAGTAGAATGGGAGGCAGAGCCTTCAGCTTTCAGGCTCCTCTCCTGTGGAACCAGCTCCCAATTCAGATCAGGGAGACAGACACCCTCTCTACATTTAAGATTAGGCTTAAAACTTTCCTTTTTGCTAAAGCTTATAGTTAGGGCCGGATCAGGTGACCCTGAACCATCCCTTAGTTATGCTGCTACAGACTTAAACTGCTGGGGGGTTCCCATGATGCACTGAGTGTTTCTTTCTCTTTTTGCTCTGTATGCACCACTCTGCATTTAATCATTAGTGACTGATCTCTGCTCCCCTCCACAGCATGTCTTTTTCCTGGTTCTCTCCCTCAGCCCCAACCAGTCCCAGCAGAAGACTGCCCCTCCCTGAGCCTGGTTCTGCTGGAGGTTTCTTCCTGTTAAAAGGGAGTTTTTCCTTCCCACTGTCACCAAGTGCTTGCTCACAGGGGGTCGTTTTGACCGTTGGGGTTTTACGTAATTATTGTATGGCCTTGCCTTACAATATAAAGCGCCTTGGGGCAACTGTTTGTTGTGATTTGGCACTATATAAATAAAATTGATTGATTGATTGATTTTATATATATATATATATATATATATATATATATATATTAACAAAACAAATTTTCTCTACCCCCTAGTGGCAATCCATGCACCCGCAAGCCTGGGAAACTTGATTAGATTAGACTGAACTTTATTGATCCCTTCGGAAAACTCCCTCAGGGAAATTGAGGTTCCAGCAGCATTGTATACTGCAGCACACAGGATAAGAAGCACACAGAATATAAAAAGTGAAAGTAAAAAAGGAAAAACAGTTAACATACTAATACAATAACATGCTTTTGGTGGGCGGTATGCATTTTCAGAGGCCCGACGTTCATGCCCAGTCGCCCAAAATGACAGATATTCGCCCGAGTTAGATGAGGGTGAATATCTGTCATTGCAACAGCAAGTTATTTGCATTATTATCACTTTACTGAAATACACAACACGTAACACGCACATAAAAAGTTGGCTCACTTATTTTTTGTCGTGTCGGCTGGCGCGTGCTGCTCTCCAAATTCAGCAGTGCATCCTCATCAAGCTGGCTGCTTTAGCTGCTGTTCATTGTCGTACTATCCATGAGAAAATCATCCAGAATATCCATATTGGGACCAAAACACACTTCTTGCCTTTTCATCTTTTCCTCTGCGGACCATTGCCCCCTCTGTGGACAGTTCTTTGGCTGCGCGCTATGATGTCATTTGTTTACGCACAGCGGGTGGGTATAGCCAGGTACAGTCGACGTAAATCTATGATACCAGCCTAGCAACGCCCCGGTAAAGTGATAATAATGATCAATACTTGGTTTACTGGCTACTACTGTTCCTCTCATTCCTGCCCTCTGTCTTCCTGTTACTCCTCTCCCCCCTGAGTGAAAAGTTGTACAGTATGATGGTCTGAGGTACAAAGGAGTTTTTCAGTCTGTTGGTCCTGCACTTGGGCATGAGCAGTCTGTGGCTGAAGAGGCTCCTCTGGTTGCTGATGATGGTGTGCAAAGGGTGACTGGCATCGTCCATAATGTCCAGCGGTTTGTCCAGTGTTCTCTTCTGTGCCACCGTCACCATGCATGAGGGAATCTGCATTCTGATCTCCACTGTGCTTGGACACACAAGGTTCTGGCCCCTATGGTGTTCATCCTGGACTCTATGGTGTTGATCCTGGACTGGAGAATAAAATGCAAAGGAGTGGAGTTTGTTCAAGGGTGTGAAGGGATTTAGAGGGTACAACAGGGCAGTTTCACACCCAAGTCGTCATATTTTGAAGCAAACAGCTTATTTTCACCAAATGTCACTCTATGATGTCAGGTATCCCACTGCGTCACCCTACCCCTACCCATAGCCTCGACCATAACCAAAACATAGCTAATGTTCCTTGATGACACAGAATTGGAGCAGATAGTTCAGTCTGCTGCTGTCAAATGCATCTCCCCACCCATCACTAAATGAAGCAACGGCCCCCTCCCCCTGTTGCATCATGCACTGATCAAGCATAACAATGTGACAAGCCTGGAGTGAAATGTTTTAGGTACATGGGTGTGAGCAGGCATATTGGTAAAGATGAAGGTTTTGTCAGTCGTGTTGGTTTTGATCAGAAGCCAGTGGAGAAATTTAATAAGAATTCTGGCAGATGAATTTTCTATGTGCTGGAAACTACACTCAACAAAAATATAAACGCAACACTTTTGGTTTTGCTCCCATTTTGTATGAGATGAACTCAAAGATCTAAAACTTTTTCCACATACACAATATCACCATTTCCCTCAAATATTGTTCACAAACCAGTCTAAATCTGTGATAGTGAGCACTTCTCCTTTGCTGAGATAATCCATCCCACCTCACAGGTGTGCCATATCAAGATGCTGATTAGACACCATGATGAGCATGTGTTATGTCTTCTCCAGACTATCAGCTGTTTGATGAAATGACTCATGTGTGTCACATGGACAGTGAATTGGGGCACAATGAATCAGTCTAAAAAGTGATTTACTAAGCCCCAGTATCGAGTGGATAACAAATATTACTTGTTGAAGCTTATGCATTTATTTTCCAAGAATTATTCATTCATTCATTCATCTTCTACCGCTTAGTCCATTTAAGGGTCGCGGGGGCTGGAGCCCATTCCAGCAGCTCTCTATGGCTGCTGGAATGGGCTCCTGGTACACCCAGGACAGGACGCCAGTCTGGCGCAGGGCCACAAACAAACAAACACAGACACACCCACACACACACACCTACAGACAATTTAAAGATTCCAATCCACCTCACCAGCATGTCTTTGGATGTGGGAGGAAACCGGAGCACCCGGAGGAAACCCACGCAAACATGAGGAGAACATGCAAACTCCACACAGAAAGGCCACAGAAATTGAACCCATGACCTTCTCGCTGTGAGGCAACAGTGCTAACCACTAAGCCACCATACTGCCCCTTCCAAGAATTATTTCTATAATTTATGTATATAAACAACTGTTTTCATGTTTGAACAGAAATTATGACAGTTGTATTCATAATAGTTTCTAAAGGACTTATATCACTATAAGACACTCACATATTACGTCATTACATAGCTGGTTTGCTGGATTATAGTTTGTATATGCATCAGCATATATTTAATAATTTTGAAGAAATCTTTATAATCATCTGTTTTTTTCCATTATATTCTAAGTTGATTCACTCTGCCCCAGACACTGATTCACTGTGCCCCATGAATTCATGTCTGGGGCACAGTGAATCAAAAAAAAAAAAAAAATTATAAAATAAATTTTAAACACCTGTAAATTAGATTTTAAACACCTGTAAATTACACTTGGGGAGACATAAATAACACAGCTCCACAATAGAATGACCTAAACCTATGCATAATGTGTTTATGCTGCCACAAAACAACATTTCTGATCCACTGTGCCCCAGCTTCCCCTAATCCTTGACAGCTTATACAATGAGAAATATTGATAGAGAATTCGTATCCAGATCTGGATTAACCTCCACAATTTAAAGGAGTCTTCCATGGCTTAATATCTATCTGTGATGAAAATATTGTCAAAATCTGCACAGTAGTTTTGACATAATCCTGCTAACAGACAGACAAATAAACATATAAATAAACACCAATGATATTATTATGACCTTGGCAAACGTAACAACCATGCATCCAAATGGGAGTGTCACTGCATTTAATATTTACACATTGCTACTGAGAATGAACATGGCAAATGTTTTTGCTGGTTACTAATAGTGAACTCCACTCCGCATTGTAAGGCAGGACCCATACTCTGTGAGGTTGTCTGAGATTATCCTTATTAACCTCTATCAAGGAGGTCATGTTTTTGTTTTATTTGTGTTAAAAGGATGTGAGCAGATTTCCACGGCAGTTGGTGGAGAGGAGTATGAGGAAAGGAGGAGGTGACTAACTTTTGGTGGACATACAGATCAAAGTGGGACTTATGACTTTGAGCTTTTAGCCCTGTTGTGTGATCCAGATCAAAGGCATATGATGTGAGGATGAGTGATCAAGAATGGAGATCACAATCAGGATCATAGGCAAGCAATCAGAAATAAAGGTGAGCAATCAAGAGCTAATGTTTGCAATCAGGGCAGAGTTTGAGTCATGATCTCTTGATTGTGTATCCATTGGTGTAGTGTGGTCGATATCTTACAACAATCCAATGAGCTGCTGTACAAAAATATACTTTGTGATTGGGGTGGTCTGCCAGAGGAGACAGGTCGGGTCTGGGAGCATGCACTGCTGCCATACCACAGCACAGAACCAACCATCTATCTTACTCACCCAGGTGAAACATTGGCATCTCCTTGGCCTTCTCCAGCCACTGGGGCCCTCCACGTGTGAACTGGATCGCACCCAAGAAAATGCACCAGATGGCCAAAATGTCTTACCTGTTCCCCCAGATCTCAGTATCCCAAAATTACTGTTTGACACAAAATAAAGTTTGTGTTTCCCCAAAATCAAGAGAACTAGCATTTAAAAAAATTAGTGTGAGACCTTTGTGGATGTGAGCCCTTTCTCTCTGTGCTCACACACACCCACATCAGTTGAGTCAATCATTCAGGTATATTATACATATGCTAGTTATAAAATAGGCACATGTGTTCTAAATAGCATGGATACCTTGTAACTGTAGTATCGTCACATCCTTATTTCCCTGTGTTCAGTCCAGTTGTTGTCTCCCACAGATTACTGTAATTACTGCTGAAAATACTTAACTGTAGCATGTCGACCGGAGCTCAGTCTTCTCTCACTGATCAGTTGCCATGGCCAACAGTCTTCCTCCGTTATTGAACTTCGTGTTTCTCCAAGCATTTTCTCTGACAGAAAGCAGAAGGTAGCATGTAAAACTACTTTGAGAACAACTCGAGCTCTAAAGTGTACCTCAACTGCTCCTTGTGACAAGTGATGACACAGTTACTGTCGATCTTTCTCGCCCATTAAGGAGGAGGTTTCACATTTCTGTGCTCCAGGCTGGCAACTTTTTTTTTTCTCTTAGAATTTCTCTTTGAAAGTTGCCATACTTAGAGAAATCAAATTGTGACGTATGGAACAGCACTGTACTCAAACAGTGGCTTCACTGACAATGCCAGAGATAACTTTAGATGTCAGGCATGGTATATTACTCATGGTCGTTGCCTGTTATCTTGCATAGAATGAGAAAAAAAAAAAAAAAAAGGATCCAGCTCGGGTGTAACAATAGATTGCTTCTGGTACACTGGTGTCAATTTCATACCTATCAAGCATGGGTTATTGTTTTGGTATTTTAAGAGCACAGACTATATCCAAAATGCTGACATTCAAGTGACTTGTACTGTGGACAGTGTAATCAACAATAGGAAATACTGCTTTTCAAACCTTAATTTAAAAGAACATATTGAATAATAGAAATCATTGTATATCATTTACATAATTGTGGTTGTGACTTCAAAAGCAAATAAGGCTGGAGATATAATTTTTATTTGAGTTGATGGCTGTTCTATGTGCTCATCTCCCCCGAAGGTCCAATGACTGAGTGTCATGCTGGACACCATGTGTCATGGAGACCTCTCAGGATGCCCTAGAAAATTCTTATATATACACTCAACAAAAATATAAACGCAACACTTTTGGTTTTACTCCCATTTTGTATGAGATGAACTCAAAGATCTAAAACTTTTTCCACATACACAATATCACCATTTCCCTCAAATATTGTTCACAAACCAGTCTAAATCTGTGATAGTGAGCACTTCTCCTTTGCTGAGATAATCCATCCCACCTCACAGGTGTGCCATATCAAGATGCTGATTAGACACCATGATTAGTGCACAGGTGTGCCTTAGACTGTCCACAATAAAAGGACACTCTGAAAGGTGCAGTTTTGTTTTATTGGGGGGGGGGGGGGGGGATACCAGTCAGTATCTGGTGTGACCACCATTTGCCTCATGCAGTGCAACACATCTCCTTCGCATAGAGTTGATCAGGTTGTCAATTGTGGCCTGTGGAATGTTGGTCCACTCCTCTTCAATGGCTGTGCGAAGTTGCTGGATATTGGCAGGAACTCGTACACGCTGTCGTATACACCGGTCCAGAGCATCCCAAACATGCTCAATGGGTGACATGTCTGGTGAGTATGCCGGCCATGCAAGAACTGGGACATTTTCAGCTTCCAAGAATTGTGTACAGATCCTTGCAACATGGGGCCGTGCATTATCCTGCTGCAACATGAGGTGATGTTCTTGGATGTATGGCACAACAATGGGCTTCAGGATCTCGTCACGGTATCTCTGTGCATTCAAAATGCCATCAATAAAATGCACCTGTGTTCTTCGTCCATAACAGACGCCTGCCCATACCATAACCCCACCGCCACCACTGGTCACTCGATCCACAACATTGACATCAGAAAACTGCTCACCCACACGACGCCACACACGCTGTCTGCCATCTGCCCTGGACAGTGTGAACCGGGATTCATTCGTGAAGAGAACACCTCTCCAACGTGCCAAACGCCAGCGAATGTGAGCATTTGCCCACTCAAGTCGGTTACGACGACGAACTGGAGTCAGGTCGAAACCCCAATGAGGATGACGAGCATGCAGATGAGCTTGCCTGAGACGGTTTCTGACAGTTTGTGCAGAAATTCTTTGGTTATGCAAACCGATTGTTTCAGCAGCTGCCGAGTGGCTGGTCTCAGAAGATCTTGGAGGTGAACATGCTGGATGTGGAGGTCCTGGGCTGATGTGGTTACACGTGGTCTGCGGTTGTGAGGCTGGTTGGATGTACTGCCAAATTCTCTGAAACGCCTTTGGAGATGGCTTATGGTAGAGAAATGAACATTCAGTACACAAGCAACAGCTCTGGTTAAAACTGCACCTTTCAGAGTGGCCTTTTATTGTGGACAGTCTAAGGCACACCTGTGCACTAATCATGGTGTCTAATCAGCATCTTGGTATGGCACACCTGTGAGGTGGGATGGATTATCTCAGCAAAGGTGAAGTGCTCACTATCACAGATTTAGACCGGTTTGTGAACAATATTTGAGGGAAATGGTGATATTGTGTAGGTGGAATAAGTTTTTTTGATCTTTGAGTTCATCTCATACAAAATGGGAGCAAAACCAAAACTGTTGCGTTTATATTTTTGTTGAGTGTATAAAAATATGGCATAACTGCTACAAATATATATGTAGTTTTGCATATATAGCAACTGATTCACTGTACCCCGTGATTCACCGTGCCCCGGTTTCCCCTACATCAAAACTCCTTCATGGATTCACCAAATTTGCACCACAGACATGTATTAGGGCATGGAAGAATCCACTGGATTTTGGAGATGATCTGGATCCAGATTCTAAATCAAGATTTCACCTTTATATAGGCTTTGAAGGATTACGTCAAAATTACTTCATGGATTCTCACCAAATTTGCACCACAGATAGATACTAGGGCATGGAAGACTCCATTGAATTTTGGATGTGATCTGGATCCAGATCTGGATTCTGGCTAAGGATTTCTTGGGAGTGATCTGGATCAATTTGCAGGTTCTGCAGCAGAAAGATACAACATCACAACGTCAAACCAAGATCAGGAAGACAGTATTTTGTTTCAGCTTGTGGATTAAATGTCATGTTGCAACATCTTGATCAGTTGAACCATTCTGGATCAGTATGCAATTATTGTGTTGTGCAATCCAGATCCAGGTAAAGTCTGGGTCACAATGTGAATCACATATTGTTTATTTTGAGTCCTTGTCAAGCCTTGGTGGGTGTCTGAAATCTCAGATTGCTGTTTGTGGTTAATAGTAAAGGAAGAACCCAAATATGCAAACAGAGAGGATCAGGAGGTGTGGCTAACTCAGTGATTTATTTACAGTGACTAGTGTTCTCAGTTCATCATAAGCAGTCCATAAGTCCATGCATATACAAATTAAATCATTACACCAATTTTGGCATCCATTCACTTGCTTCTTGTCCCAGTGAGATCAAACTTTAAGGTTCTGCTGCTAGTCTATAAAATTGTTCACAGACTGGCACCTGCCTATCTTGCTGACCTAATTAAACCTTACGTACCGGTCCAGGCTTTGCGTTCTCAGGGTGCAGGACTACTTTGTGTCCCTAGGGTGAATAAGAAGTCTGCGGGTCATACAGCTTTCTCTTATCATGCTCCTGTTCTGTGGAATGATCTCACTGCGTCAATAAAACAGTCAGATTCTGTGAAGACTTTCAAGTCCAGACTTAAGACGCACTTATTTTCCCTTTCGTATGGCTAGCATACTGGCATAGTATAGTTCTATGCTTTTTACTCTTTAAATACATTTTATTAGGAAACGGAGCAGGCCGCAGCCTCAACTTTACCTAAATTCTGGGTCTTTTAGTGAAGCTTAGGGCTAGTGGCCAGCGATCACCTTAGTATTTCCTGTTTTTCTTGTTGTTTAATGCTGACAAATTACACTGTATTTCTTGTCTTTCTGATGCCTGGTTATGTTTTTTCTCTCTGTTTAAGGTGCAGCTACATCCAGAGATGGGTGTGGTATTTGTGCTGGAGACCCTCCTGTCCTGTGCACCAACAGCTTTTCCTGTATATTTGTTTTGTGAATTGTTCTGTAATTTCTGTCTGTAGCATGGCCCAAGCAGAGGGTCACCCCTTTGAGTCTGGTCTGCTTGAGGTTTCTTCCTCAGAGGGAGTTTTTCCTTGCCATTGCTGCTTGGGGGTTAGTAAGGTTAGACCATACTTGTGTGAAGCACCTTAAGGCAACTCTGTTGTGATTTGGAGCTATATAAATGAAAATAAATTGAAAAAAAAAAGATAAATCCGATGAAGGGAACAGAGGACACAGCAATTACTAGGAGTCACAAAGAGCAAAAACTTCCAAAGTCTAGGAAACATTCAGAGGTCACAATGGAGTACTCACTGGGATGCAGAGCAAGCTGAGACAACCATCAAAGAACACACCATGTCACATAATGAACTGCCAACAAGACTACAGAACAGGTGTGCTTAAATGATCACGGAAGACACAGGTGCAAACAAATGAAAGCAGGAAACAAAAATGCACGTGGGAAATAAGTGACGTAGAAGTGACTAAACTAAATAAACAAGAATGGTGATCAAGAAATAAAACAACACTAAAAGGTGAGTGCAGAAGGAACCTCGAAGAAAGTAACATCAAAGTGATAAATGCAGCACAAATGAGAATAACTAAGAAAGCAGAGATCAAACCGAAATATCAATCATTACAAAATAAAAGACAAACCACAATCCAGAATCACAAGAAATCATCAGTGGATAACAAAACTAATGAGTGAACGAAAGATCTAAACCACAGACAGGAAATCACATCAACAGAACAGAGTGCAATCAAAACTACAAGGTGCAGAACATCTAACTGACAGCAGGGAAAGACAGAATCAGAGGTGAGGGGAGGTGATTACACCAGCCCACGTATGTGGGAGTTGAAAGCCAGACACACACACACACCTGAGGAGTGAGTCACATGCCCACTCACAGATACATCACGTCAGGACACGCTCACAAGTGCGGGACGCCAGGACACACCCACACTTGCATGACACAGAACCATCCGTGTCTGTCACACACACTCACAGGTGTAGGATGCACGCGTGACACAGATCCACTCGCATCCGTCACACACACACTCACAGGTGCAGGATGCACACGTGACAGATCCAGACACACACTCACATGAGCAGAAAATAAAGACAGATGAAAAAAGACCCCACAGTCATACCAAACTCAAAAACACAGCCAAACGGGCCAATTGGCAGAACCCCAACAATTGCTCTTGTTTTGGTCTTAAAATCAGGTGTGTCCAGGCCCAGACATGGTGCATTGATGTGATGAGGAAGCAGAAAACAACTGCACCATACTCCAACAAAATCCTGGTTTTAACTTGAGCATACAGTTCTTCTTCTTTTTATGTAGCACAGTACTCAGATATGCCTTACATAAGTGGATTCACAATGCATGTGCACTCATCAAGCTATAATGTACACTGAATTGAAAACAAAAAGGAAGAAAATCAAAGAAAAACAATGTTAAAACTTTGGTAATTCTGGTTTGGCTAAATATTTTTACACTGGTTTTCCTCTTTTGTAAGAGGGAAGCACCAGGGTGAGGCGGACTAGGGGAACGTAGTGATAGGGTAAGGAGGACAGTGAGTGGTTGGGCGAGGTGTTGCAGTAATAAGGTGCTCATTTGCTTTACCTCAGATTGCAGTGGTGGACAACTGCTGTGCTTGTAACTGCTCACGTAGTTTGATGCTTTGGGCACAGATCATATTCGTCACTCAGAGCGTACAATTCTGAGTCTACCATATTTTTGTCAATCATAGGCATTGCTTAAAAGGAATGACAGATGACAATCTGATTGGTTGAGTTCATGTTAGAGATGGAAAGGAGGACTTAGTGACTTCCCTTGCTTGTCTCTTGTTTGCAGGGTGACCCAGTTTTGGAGAACTGCCTACATATTTCAAGAGATTATCAATTCATCTTCCTCATACCAGAACCAGCTCAGGGTATGTGTCTCACAGCCAACAGATGTCCAGATTCAGACATCTGTGACATGTGTTCCACAACTTTGAAACACAGATTCAGGCCTGGGTTATGCTCATGGCCACTTAGTTTTTTATGGAAGGACATAGAATTTTGGATCTTGAAAGATCAGAACATCATCAGTTACCATCAACATGTCTAAAGAGGCGGCTAAAACTGATTTGTGCAAAGTTAGTGCTTTTTTGTGTGTGTGAAAATCAATATGCCACCTTCTTTTGCTGTCAAAAAAAACCTTTTGGAATTGCTTGTACAGACTCATATCTTTAGTACCTTTCATCAAATTTATGGATTAAGCTCACAAAAGAGTTGCACTTCTAATTGTGTGCTCTCACAGCAACAATCTTTTCAAACAAAGGGTAGATAAAGGTAAAGATTCACAATTATTTTACTGGACCTCCAGGATGCCACATTGTTTCACAAAGTAAAACAAGTAAGTTGAAAATTCTTTCTGTTGCTGTGTTTCCTTGTGCATAATGCTCTGGTGTAACACTTCTATGAGTCCCACTGCATGCGAGCTGAACCATGCCATTGCTTATTTTTTCCTCATCCCCATGGGAGGCTGTTAGAATTAGATTTTGTTCTCCTTTGAATTTCTGGACGTATCAAGGTGTGTTTTCGTAACTAGTTATTTGAAAAATCTTGCAGTGCTATTTGACAGTGCTTTTAGAGTTATAGTCCACTTCATTTGCTCCAAGCTAACTTCGAAAATAAAGGTTACAGTGTTGTTTTTATTGACGTTTTTTCATAGTTAGCCATGTTGAAATCAGTGATGAAGCATGTTATGTAGTCAAATTGACATGGGTGAGAGGTTGAAATTAACACATGTTGCAAACAAGCAAACGGGATGAGCTTATGTAGTCATGAAGTAGCTGGACAGAAGTGTTTGGTGATGCAGATATACAGTATTTGCAGAAGAACAAAGTTCCAAGTCTTTAGGGTCCTGGTGCTTCTCGTATTATTGTATGGTTGTGAGAATTTTATGTAAATCTGTGACCTAATACAACTATTGCACTGAGCGCCATTCCTACCCCTTTCACCCCTTTCTGGGTGTCCGTAGTCTTAACAACTTCAATCATGTTTAAACATCTTTAAATGGGGTAGTCCTAATGAATACAGCTTGTCATTTGTTTATTTTGTTACATTGGGGTAGAATTTTGATGCAAAAGCAACATTTGTTGTCATTCTGACTAAGAATGTAGCCTTGAGCAACTTTTGCAGCTTTCAATTTCAATTTATTTTCATTTACATAGCACCAAATCACAACAGAGTTGCCTCAAGACGCTTCACACAAGTATGGTCTAAACATATTAACCCCCAAAGCAGCAATGGTAAGGAAAAACTCCCTCTGAGGAAGAAACCTCAAGCAGACCAGACTCAAAGGGGTGACCCTCTGCTTGGGCCATGCTACAGAGATAAATTACAAAACAATTCACAAAATGAATATACAGGAAATGCTGTCGGTGCACAGGACAGGAGGGTCTCCAGCACAAATACCACACCCATCTCTGGATGGAGCTGCACCTTAAACAGAGAGAAAAAACATAACCAGGCATCAGAAAGACAAGAAATACAGTGTAATTTGTCAGCATTAAACAACAAGAAAAACAGGAAATACTAAGGTGATCGCTGGCCACTAGCCCTAAGCTTCACTAAAAGACCCAGAATTTAGGTAAAGTTGAGGCTGTGGCCTGCTCCGTTTCCTAATAAAATGTATTTAAAGAGTAAAAAGCATAGAACTATACTATGCCAGTATGCTAGCCATATGAAAGGGAAAATATGTTTGTCTTAAGTCTGGACTTGAAAGTCTCCACAGAATCTAACTGTTTTATTGATGCAGGGAGATCATTCCACAGAACAGGGGCATGATAAGAGAAAGCTCTATGACCCGCAGACTTCTTATTCACCCTAGGGACACAAAGTAGTCCTGCACCCTGGGAACGCAAAGCCTGTGCCAGTACGTAAGGTTTAATTAGGTCAGCTAGGTAGGGAGGTGCCAGTCCGTGAACAATTTTATAGACTAGTACAGGGGTGGCCAAGTTCGGTCCTCGAGAGCCACCTTCCTGACACTGTTAGTTGTCTCCCTGCTCCAACACACCTGAATCCAATGATAGGCTCATTAAAAGTCTGCTAACGAGTCTTTCATTGGATTCAGGTGTGTTGGAGCAGGGAGACCACTAACAGTGTCAGGAAGGTGGCTCTCGAGGACCGAATTTGGCCACCCCTGGACTAGTAGCAGAACCTTAAAGTCTGATCTCACTGGGACAGGAAGTCAGTGAAGGGATGCCAAAATGGGTGTAATGTGGTCGAACTTTCTGCTTCATGTCAAAAGTCTGGTTGCAAAATTTTGAACTAATTGGAGAGCCCTAATGCTGGACTGCTGTAAACCAGAAAATAGAACATTGCAGTAGTCGAATTTAGAATGGCAAATGGACTGCATTTATATAGCGCTTTTCCATCTGCATCAGACGCTCAAAGCGCTTTACAGTTATGCCTCACATTCACCCCAATGTCAGGGTGCTGCCATAAAAGGTGCCCTCTATACACCGGGAGCAACAGAGAATTAAAGGCCTTGTCCAAGGGCCCTTAGTGATTTTCCAGTCAGGTGGGGATTTGAACCCATGATCTTCTGGTCTCAAACCCAACACCTTAACCACTAGACCATAAATGGGGTGGGATGAATATTCGCTATATTTCGCAGGTGGAAGAAAGCAGTCCTCATAATATTTCTAATGTGGAGGTCAAAGGACAATGTAGGATCAAAAATTACCCCAAGGTTCCTCACTAAGGTCAGTGTGATGTATGACACACGAGCTGTGGTTAAGCGTTAACTGGTCAAATTGATGCCAATGTCTCACTGGACCAAGAACCATCATTTCAGACTTATCAGTATTTAAAAATAGGAAGTTTAAAGACATCCAACTTCTCACTGATGCAAGGCAATCTTCTAAGAATTTTATGTGGATGAGATTACCAGCAATTATCAGCATGTATAACTATGTCCTGGGTGTAACTATAAACTGCATCCGGTGGTGAGGCTGCAGTTCAGGAGAACAGCAGTTTTGAGGAGCGTGGAGCCACCTCTTAGCCATCATTGCTCCATAGTCCACTTTGACCCAGAGTGGTAGTACCAGAAAGGGTCCCTGCCAGGGGTCACTCACACTGTTTCCCTCAATGGCGTCTCTAGGCGGATGAAGCACTAGAAGCCCAATGGTTGGGTCAGCGGATGAAGGTTTCCTCAAGACCTCAACGGCAGATCAAGTGGAAGAAGTTTATCTAACTCAACGGCTGTGAAGGCGGATGAAGGCTGCAATGAATCTGCTTGCTCTAGTCATCTTGATTTCCTTGCCATTGGATCCAGCTGGCAGATTTATGAAGGACAGTGTGCTTTTTGCAGTGCAACAACAAGTACATGTTAAAAAAACAACACACACAGGCATCTTTGTGTCATCTACACACATCACGTTTTTCAAGTCTTTCGGCGATCAGGGAAAGGCGATGGGAGCAGGCTATGTGACAGCTGGGAGCTCTTAGTCAAGAACTGGCACAGAAGCAGTGAATATCTGATTCAGTCATTAAGCTTTTGGTGAGAAGCAGGAAAGCTGTTCAGCAGCAATATTCTCGACTGAGCAGTCCTTTTTAGGATCCGCTCTGCTCCCCTTGGATTTGGGAGGAGGCTAGAAAAGGTGCCCTAAGCATAGTCTGCTTCACCACCATCCTGTCTGGAAAACTGGATCCAGAGGGATCACCATGATGCGGTCGAAAATTTGCAACAATGAAATTCGGAACCTTGAATGTCAGAACTCTCATGGACAACACTAACACAGACAGACCTGAAGGGTGAACTGCCATCATTGCTCAGGAACTCCAACAATTTAATCTTGACATTGTAGCTCTTGGTGAAACCTGGAGAGCTGGAGAAGGCCAGCTGAGAGAAGAAGGCAGTCAGTACACCTTCTTCTGGAAAGGTTATGACAACCGTCAACGGATCCATGGTGTGGGCTTTGTAATACAAAACACCATCCTTTCCAAACTGACAGAACAGCCTCTCAGAATCTCCCCATGCCTCATGACCCTCTGAATCCAACTTGTCATAAATCAACATGCAAATATCATCAGCGCGTATGCTCCCACTGTCATTGCAGAGGATGTAGTCAAAGAAGAGCTTGACAATGTCCTTTCTGCCACTCCAAAGGATGACAAAATCATTCTCATGGGAGATTTTAATGCCCGAGTCAGGAAAGAGTGCTAACTCTGGATAGGAACCATCAGCAAGGAAGGAGTGGGAAAAGTCAACATAAATGGAACTCTCCTACTTACCAAATGTGCTGAACACAATCTGGTGATAACTAACACAATTTTTTGCCAGAAGAATTGGTATAAGGTCTCCTGGCAACATCCAAGATCGAAGCACAGGCATATCATTGATTACATTATTGTAAGATCCCGAGATCAGCAAGATGTGATTCTCACTAGAGCCGTCACTGAAGCAGATGAATGCTGGACAGATCACTGTGTCATCACTTCCACTATGAAGCTAAAATTCTGACCCAAAGTGAAACATTGCAACACAACAGTCAGCCTCAAGAAATTCAACATCGAAGCACTAGAGGACCTCAAAACCCACGTAGACTTTTAGCAGCATCTCCAGGTCAGTTTCTAAAACAAGACTCCAAACAACTCCATTCAAGAAGATTGGAAGCAAGCCATCATCAACACTTGTGAAAAAAAACATTGGTTGCAAGAAGAGGAAACATTAGGGCTGGTTCGATGACAATGATGAAACTCTTAGAAAAATGAATGACCAAAAACAGAAAGCTTTCATCATCCTCCAGAATGATCCACAGTCTGCTACCAAACGAAAGTCTTACAAGGAGTGCAAATCAGCAGTTCAGAGTAAAACCAACACCCTGAAGAACCAGTGATGGAGAGAAAAAGCTCGAGAAATTCAACAGTTAGCAGATGACAATGACTGTGTTGTGTGGGCCGCTGAAGAGGAGGTACTGCTGGCCCACCACCAGAAGGCGCCCTGCCTGAAGTGCGGGCTTCAGGCACGAGAGGGCGCTGCCGCCTCAGGAACAAGCCGTGGTGACAGCTGTCACCCATCATCCGTGACAGCTGTCACTAATCATCACATCTGGTATAAAAGCAGGAAGACACCTCCACCAAACTGCCGAGATATCATCTTCATCTGGAGGTAATACTCTCAGCCTTTTTGTGAGATTTATAAATCTGTTATTGTGAGTGTTTGCAGGAGAACCGGTCGTTTTTCCGGAGGCTGTGCAAGACGGCGCTCCTTTTCATCTGAGACCGCTGCAACGTGTTGAGTGAGAGGTGGAGGTGGCATTCCCACCATTGTTACTGGGTGTTCACACACCCACCCTTTGACTGTCTTTTGCTTTCTGCCAGCAGTACCAGATCCGACACGCCGGGAAGGTGGCCACCTGGGGACTCCGGGACTTGGCGGCTCCAGTATTCCTTGGGTTCAGGTGGCGGTGGAAATCGTGTGGTTCCGGTTCGTTTCCAGACGGGCGTCTCCTATCGTCGAGCCTGCCCACACGACACCTTTATTAATTGACTGTTGCACATTCTGAATCTGCTGTGTTTGGTTGTGACATTCACAACAGTAAAGTGTTATAATTTGACTCCTTCCATTGTCCGTTCATTTATGCCCCCTGTTGTGGCACCGTGTCACTACACTTTCCCAACAGACTGCAGAGGTTTCTTCAATGCCACAAAGGACATTTATGGACCATCCACACTTGGGCAAGCTCCTCTTGAGGAGTAAGGATGGAATGACCATCCTGAAAAGTAAAACCGAAATAAGATCTTCTCAATCATAAAGCTGCCACTGACAGAAAACTGCTTCTCATGATTCCAATGATGAAGAACAACAAAGCAGCAGGTCCTGATGGAATCCCAGCTGAGATCTACAAATTTGGAGGTGAATCATTCCAATATCAGTTCCACCAACTCCTGATCAAAATTTTCATCACTGAAGATGCACCATCTGATTTCAGAGATGCCAACACCGCGGGATCTCCTTGTTGGCATCTGCAGGAAAGATTCTTGCACACATCATGAACAACCGCCTCAAAACGCTGTCAGAGAGGATCCTTCCTGAGACACAGGCTGGCTTCAGACCTTCACGAAGCACAACCGATATGATTTTTTTCACTGCGCCAGCTGCAAGAAAAATGTTGTGAGAAACACCAACCACTCTACATGGCCTTTATTGATCTTTCTAAAGCCTTCAATTGTGTCTCATGAGAGCTCCTCTGGGAAATACTCACCACATATGGATGCCCTGACAAATTAATCTGAATTCTCTGACTGTTGCATGACAACATGCATGACAGAGTTCAGACCAAAGGGGACAGTTCTGAACCCTTCAAAGTCACTTCTGGCATGAAGCAAGGTTGTGTGATAGCATCCACTCTCTTCGCCATCTTCATTGCAACAATCCTGCAAATCATAAGAGGTGACCTTCCACCTGGCTTCGAGATTTTGTACCGAATGGATGGCAAACTTTTCAAACTCGCTCGCCTCAAAAGCAAGACAAAGACAACAGTGCGAAGTCTGCTAGAATTTCAATATGCTGACAACAGCAGCGGCTTTCAGTGAGAATCAGATACTGAATGCTCTCCATCTTGGGTACACAAAACCTGGGCTGAGCATCAACATCAAGAAGACTCAGATAATCTACAAACCACCTCCCAACCCTTGTCTTACAATCCACCAATGATGCGACTTGATGGAACACCACTGGAAATGTCGAACACTTGTGCTACCTTGGGAGCCACCTGTCAGCAAACGCTGACCTTAGTGATGAAATACAACATCGACTGAAATGCGCAGGGACAGCTTTCTGCAAACTTCAAACGAGAGTCTTTGACGATCAGGACCTCCTGAAATAAACCAAACTCATGGTGTATAAGGCTGTCATTATACCAACGCCCCTTTATGCATCTGAAACCTGGACTCTGTACAGTCACCACCTGAAAATGCTTGAGAAATTTCACCAACACTGTTTTCGGAAGATCCTCAACATCCGCTGGGAAGACAGGAAAACCAACGTCACTGTACTACAAGAAGCGAGCACTACCAGCATTGAAGACTGCATCATTAAGAACCAAATAAGATGGAGTGGTCATGTAGTACGGATGCCTGATGAACGCCTCCCCAAACAGATCTATTCCCAACTCAAGGACAGCAAGAGTTCAAGAGGAGGCCAAAAGAAGTGTTTCAAAGATGGCTTGAAAACAAACCTCAAGAAATGCAACATTGATTTCACAAACTGGGAGGAAATAGCAAGAAACAGACCTCTCTGGAGAACCACCATCAGAGAAGGGGTCCAAAAGGTCCACAGTGTTGGAAGAAAAAAGAATGCAAAGAGCGCCAACAAATACCTCAAAATACATTTCCTCTTGGAACCACATGCCCGCACTGCCACCGATCCTTCCAAGTAAGGATTGGCCTTATCAGTCACCTACAGACTGGTTAGTGACAATAGGCGAAGACTGTCATCCTTGACCCCAAGGGACTGCCACGATGACAATAACTGAGTATCATCAGCAAAGCAGTGAAAGGTAATCCCAAAGTCAATCAATCAATCAATCAATCAATTTTTTTATATAGCGCCAAATCACAACAAACAGTTGCCCCAAGGCGCTTTATATTGTAAGGCAAGGCCATACAATAATTATGTAAAACCCCAACGGTCAAAACGACCCCCTGTGAGCAAGCACTTGGCTACAGTGGGAAGGAAAAACTCCCTTTTAACAGGAAGAAAGCTCCAGCAGAACCAGGCTCAGGGAGGGGCAGTCTTCTGCTGGGACTGGTTGGGGCTGAGGGAGAGAACCAGGAAAAAGACATGCTGTGGAGGGGAGCAGAGATCGATCACTAATGATTAAATGCAGAGTGGTGCATACAGAGCAAAAAGAGAAAGAAACAGTGCATCATGGGAACCCCCCAGCAGTCTACGTCTATAGCAGCATAACTAAGGGATGGTTCAGGGTCACCTGATCCAGCCCTAACTATAAGCTTTAGCAAAAAGGAAAGTTTTAAGCCTAATCTTAAAAGTAGAGAGGGTGTCTGTCTCCCTGATCTGAATTGGGAGCTGGTTCCACAGGAGAGGAGCCTGAAAGCTGAAGGCTCTGCCTCCCATTCTACTCTTACAAACCCTAGGAACTACAAGTAAGCCTGCAGTCTGAGAGCGAAGCGCTCTATTGGGGTGATATGGTACTACGAGGTCCCTAAGATAAGATGGGACCTGATTATTCAAACCTTATAAGTAAGAAGAAGAATTTTAAATTCTATTCTAGAATTAACAGGAAGCCAATGAAGAGAGGCCAATATGGGTGAGATATGCTCTCTCCTTCTAGTCCCCGTCAGTACTCTAGCTGCAGCATTTTGAATTAACTGAAGGCTTTTTAGGGAACTTTTAGGACAACCTGATAATAATGAATTACAATAGTCCAGCCTAGAGGAAATAAATGCATGAATTAGTTTTTCAGCATCACTCTGAGACAAGACCTTTCTGATTTTAGAGATATTGCGTAAATGCAAAAAAGCAGTCCTACATATTTGTTTAATATGCGCTTTGAATGACATATCCTGATCAAAATGACTCCAAGATTTCTCACAGTATTACTAGAGGTCAGGGTAATGCCATCCACAGTAAGGATCTGGTTAGACACCATGTTTCTAAGATTTGTGGGGCCAAGTACAATAACTTCAGTTTTATCTGAGTTTAAAAGCAGGAAATTAGAGGTCATCCATGTCTTTATGTCTGTAAGACAATCCTGCAGTTTAGCTAATTGGTGTGTGTCCTCTGGCTTCATGGATAGATAAAGCTGGGTATCATCTGCGTAACAATGAAAATTTAAGCAATACAGTCTAATAATACTGCCTAAGGGAAGCATGTATAAAGTGAATAAAATTGGTCCTAGCACAGAACCTTGTGGAACTCCATAATTAACTTTAGTCTGTGAAGAAGATTCCCCATTTACATGAACAAATTGTAATCTATTAGACAAATATGATTCAAACCACCGCAGCGCAGTGCCTTTAATACCTATGGCATGCTCTAATCTCTGTAATAAAATTTTATGGTCAACAGTATCAAAAGCAGCACTGAGGTCTAACAGAACAAGCACAGAGATGAGTCCACTGTCCGAGGCCATAAGAAGATCATTTGTAACCTTCACTAATGCTGTTTCTGTACTATGATGAATTCTAAAACCTGACTGAAACTCTTCAAATAGACCATTCCTCTGCAGATGATCAGTTAGCTGTTTTACAACTACCCTTTCAAGAATTTTTGAGAGAAAAGGAAGGTTGGAGATTGGCCTATAATTAGCTAAGATAGCTGGGTCAAGTGATGGCTTTTTAAGTAATGGTTTAATTACTGCCACCTTAAAAGCCTGTGGTACATAGCCAACTAACAAAGATAGATTGATCATATTTAAGATCGAAGCATTAAATAATGGTAGGGCTTCCTTGAGCAGCCTGGTAGGAATGGGGTCTAATAAACATGTTGATGGTTTGGATGAAGTAACTAATGAAAATAACTCAGACAGAACAATCGGAGAGAAAGAGTCTAACCAAATACCGGCATCACTGAAAGCAGCCAAAGATAACGATACGTCTTTGGGATGGTTATGAGTAATTTTTTCTCTAATAGTTAAAATTTTGTTAGCAAAGAAAGTCATGAAGTCATTACTAGTTAAAGTTAATGGAATACTCAGCTCAATAGAGCTCTGACTCTTTGTCAGCCTGGCTACAGTGCTGAAAAGAAACCTGGGGTTGTTCTTATTTTCTTCAATTAGTGATGAGTAGAAAGATGTCCTAGCTTTACGGAGGGCTTTTTTATAGAGCAACAGACTCTTTTTCCAGGCTAAGTGAAGATCTTCTAAATTAGTGAGACGCCATTTCCTCTCCAACTTACGGGTTATCTGCTTTAAGCTACGAGTTTGTGAGTTATACCACGGAGTCAGGCACTTCTGATTTAAAGCTCTCTTTTTTAGAGGAGCTACAGCATCCAAAGTTGTCTTCAATGAGGATGTAAAACTATTGACGAGATACTCTATCTCACTTACAGAGTTTAGGTAGCTACTCTGCACTGTGTTGGTATATGGCATTAGAGAACATAAAGAAGGAATCATATCCTTAAACCTAGTTACAGCGCTTTCTGAAAGACTTCTAGTGTAATGAAACTTATTCCCCACTGCTGGGTAGTCCATCAGAGTAAATGTAAATGTTATTAAGAAATGATCAGACAGAAGGGAGTTTTCAGGGAATACTGTTAAGTCTTCTATTTCCATACCATAAGTCAGAACAAGATCTAAGATATGATTAAAGTGGTGGGTGGACTCATTTACTTTTTGAGCAAAGCCAATAGAGTCTAATAATAGATTAAATGCCGTGTTGAGGCTGTCATTCTCAGCATCTGTGTGGATGTTAAAATCGCCCACTATAATTATCTTATCTGAGCTAAGCACTAAGTCAGACAAAAGGTCTGAAAATTCACAGAGAAACTCACAGTAACGAGCAGGTGGACGATAGATAATAACAAATAAAACTGGTTTTTGGGACTTCCAATTTGGATGGACAAGACTAAGAGTCAAGCTTTCAAATGAATTAACGCTCTGTCTGGGTTTTTGATTAATTAATAAGCTGGAATGGAAGATTGCTGCTAATCCTCCACCCCAGCCCGTGCTACAAGCATTCTGACAGTTAGTGTGACTCGGGGGTGTTGACTCATTTAAACTAACATATTCATCCTGCTGTAACCAGGTTTCTGTAAGGCAGAATAAATCAATATGTTGATCAATTATTATATCATTTACCAACAGGGACTTAGAAGAGAGAGACCTAATGTTTAATAGACCACATTTAACTCTTTTAGTCTGTGGTGCAGTTGAAGGTGCTATATTATTTTTTCTTTTTGAATTTTTATGCTTAAATAGATTTTTGCTGGTTATTGGTAGTCTGGGAGCAGGCACCGTCTCTACGGGGATGGGGTAATGAGGGGATGGCAGGGGGAGAGAAGCTGCAGAGAGGTGTGTAAGACTACAACTCTGCT
Source organism: Thalassophryne amazonica (assembly GCF_902500255.1). Classification (NCBI taxonomy): domain Eukaryota; kingdom Metazoa; phylum Chordata; class Actinopteri; order Batrachoidiformes; family Batrachoididae; genus Thalassophryne; species Thalassophryne amazonica. The sequence continues at coordinate 30,301,699 of NC_047103.1, read as the reverse complement.
TCCTGGTCCCAACCCTGGATAGTCACGGTTTGGAGGATTTAAGAAAATTGGCCAGATTTCTAGAAATGAGAGCTGCTCCATCCAAAGTGGGATGGATGCCGTCTCTCCTAACAAGACCAGGTTTTCCCCAGAAGCTTTGCCAATTATCTATGAAGCCCACCTCATTTTTGGACACCACTCAGACAGCCAGCATTTCAAGGAGAACATGCGGCTAAACATGTCACTCCCGGTCTGATTGGGGAGGGGCCCAGAGAAAACTACAGAGTCCGACATTGTTTTTGCAAAGTTACACACCGATTTAATGTTAATTTTAGTGACCTCCGATTGGCGTAACCGGGTGTCATTACTGCCGACGTGAATTACAATCTTACCAAATTTACGCTTAGCCTTAGCCAGCAGTTTCAAATTTCCTTCAATGTCGCCTGCTCTGGCCCCCGGAAGACAATTGACTATGGTTGCTGGTGTCGCTAACTTCACATTTCGCAAAACAGAGTCGCCAATAACCAGAGTTTGATCCTCGGCGGGTGTGTCGTCGAGTGGGGAAAAACGGTTAGAGATGTGAACGGGTTGGCGGTGTACACAGGGCTTCTGTTTAGGGCTACGCTTCCTCCTCACAGTCACCCAGTCAGCCTGCTTTCCCGGCTGCTCGGGATCTGCCAGGGGGTAACTAACGGCGGCTAAGCTACCTTGGTCCGCACCGACTACAGGGGCCTGGCTAGCTGTAGAAAGTGCCACAATATGTGCCCAAGGGATGCTATATAAAGGGAGAAAAGCAGGGGGCCTAAAACAGACCCATGCGGAACCCCAAATGTCATGTCACTAAGGTTAGAGGTAGTGTTACTGTACAAAACACAGTGAGAATGACTGGTCAAGTATGACATCAACCATGCAAGGGCACTCCCAGTAATGCCAAAATTATTTTTCAGCCTAACAAGTACAATATGATGATCCACTTTTTTCCCTTTATATAGCCCTCCTTGGGCACATATTGCAGCGTTTTGGGATTGCCTTTCATTGCTATGCTAATGATACTCAGTTATAAATGCTGATAACTGCTGGAAATCTCATCCACATAAAATCCTTAGATTGGCTTGCATCAGTGAAAAGCTGGATGTCTAGCAATGTCCTACTTTTAAACTCTAATAAGACTGAAATGATGGTTCTTGGTCCAGTGAGACATCGACATCAATTTGACCAGCTAACGGCCAGGAAAAGTGAGGAACCTTGGGGTAATTTTTGATCGTTGTTGTCCTTTGACCTCCACATTAGAGTTACTATGAGGACTGCTTTTTCCACCTGCGAAATATAGCAAAGATTCACCCCATCCTGTCTATGGCTGATGCTGAGATTCATGTGTTTGTTTCTTCTAGAGTGGTCTACTGCAATGTTCTCTTTTCTGATTTACCGCAGCCTAGCATTAGGGGTCTCCAGTTGGTTCAAAATGCTGCTACCAGACTTTTGACACGAAGCAGAAAGTTTGACCACATTACACCCATTTTGGCATCTCTTCACTGGCTTCCAGTCCCCGTGAGATCAGATTTTAAGGTTCTGCTACCTACTTAGCTGACCTACTTAAACCCTGTGTACCGGCCCCGCCTTTGCGTTCTCAGGGTGCAGGACTACTTTGTGTCCTGAGGGTGAATAAAATGTCTGTGGGTCACAGAGTGTTCTCTTATCGTGCACCTGTTTTTTGGAATGCTCTCCCTGCATCAATAAAACAGATTCAGTCAAGAGCTTCAAGTCCAGACTTAAGACACATATTTTCCCTTTGGCTTATGGTAGAGAAATGAATATTCAGTTCACATGCAACAGTTCTGGTGGACATTCATGTAGTCAGCATGCCAATTGAATGCTCCCTCAAAACCTGTGTGAACCATCTGTGGCATTGTGCTGTGCGATAACACTGAACATTTCAGAGTGGCCTTTTATTGTGACCAACCTAAGGCACACCTGTGCAGTAATCATGCTGTCTAATGAACATCTTGATATGCCACACCTGTGAGGTGGGATGTATTATCCCGGCAAAGGAGAAGTGCTGACTTACACAGATTAAGACAGATTTGTGAACAATATTTGAGAGAAATATGTCTTTTATGTATATATAGAAAATGTTTTAGATATCTGAGTTCAGCTCATGAAAAACAGGAGCAAAAACCAAAGTGTTGCACTTATATTTTTGTTGAGTGTACATATGGCATTCCCATTTTATGTCTTATTAATTTTATGCAGTTTAGCTGAACTGTTATACTGATACTGCACCAAATATCCTCAGACGTGTATTAATTGCCACATTGGTTGTGGAGAATTACAGAACTAATTAGAAAATTAATAAACTGGAAAGGGAGAGTGTTTGTTGCATGTCAGTGTCACAGTGCAAATCTTTCATTTATCCTTAAGCTCTTTCATAGACGTCATGAGATTGAGGCAAGTTTTTTTTATGTCAAAACCACAGAGTGCGGCAGGCTTATTTAAAAACAACTAATTACATCATCATCATCATCATGAATGTCTTTTTATACTGCACTCTAGATACACTTTTCTAGTTTCCTTTATATGCATTGTGCCTTTTGTAACAAATTCCATAAATCTGCCTATATGAGATTATTTCACTGTATATGACACATTTACCTGCACTAACCTATGTTATGGATATTTTGATATTTTAGTGTAAACCTTATTCTGAATCCAGTTGCTGAAAAAATATGCAGTCAGAACACTTGACAAAAGTTTTGTTGTTGCATAAGAGATGGAGATGGAGTTACTCTTATGAACGTAACTGAAGAATGACAACATTTCTCATGGGTATTTGCCAAGATGAGCAACCTATTGGTCATTTGTGTTGGCAATGCAATTTCTGGTGTTTCGAAAAAATATTTATTGAAGTCCATATATATATATATATATAGTATACCTGGCTGAATTTATTTTCCTTTAATTTTTGCTATCTAAGCCTTAGGTTGGGCAATACAACCTGAAATTTTGTGAAATAAATTATCTATCTATCTATCTATCTATCTATCTATCTATCTATCTATCTATCTATCGATCGCAGCCCTGATGTCAATATTTATGACAGCGATACTGTGAATGAGATCAAAATCCAGGGTAGTTCCAGTAATGTGTGTTGAACCCTGAATGCATTGCTGGAATCCTAATTCATCCATAATGTCCATAAATGATTTGCAGAGGGATCAGAAGACTTATTTTTATGAATGTTGAAGTCACCAATAATCAGAATGTTATCTGCATGGGTTGCCAAGTTAGTATAAACTCACCAAATTCATCTAAGAATTCAGGATATGGGCATGGGGGCATATACATGGTGACAAAACAGCACGGTTGATTTTTAATCTCCACACCACACCATCACCTGTTCAGGCAGACTCATCTCCTCCATTGATACAGCTTACCACTGTGGTGTCATCCGCATACTTAATGAAGATGATGCTAGTGTGCAGGGGTGCAGTCAGAGGTGTATATGGTGAAGAGCAGTGGGTCCAGCATCCAGCATTGAGAGGACCTGGTGCTGAGTGTAAGAGCTGTGGATATGCTGATGCCAACCCTGACTATCTGTGAGTAATCTGACAGAAACCCTTTAATCCAAAAACATGTGGTATGAGGTAGACTGAGGTTCAGCAATTTCCTCACAAGGCCATGGGGGAGGATGGTGTTGAATACTGAACTATAATCCAAGAAGAGAAGATGGGCATTGTTACCCTGTTGCCCCATGTGGCTCAGCGTGGTGTGGAGGGTAGCGATCACAGCATCCTCTGTTGTGGATGTACATACATAACCCTCCTCCTTTGTTCTTACCGGAGTCACTGGTCCTGTTGAGGCACTGCATTGAATAACATGCTAACTTGATTGCAGAGTCTGAGATGGATGAGTGTAGTCAAGTTTCATTAAAGAGTAGAAGACAGCAGTCTCTGGTGAAGTTATCCGAAGCTGCCTGAAGCATCAATTTGTCCATTTTACTAGAGAGGGATCTTACGTTGGCAAGAAAGAGGCTGGGAAGTGGTGGTTTATGTGTCCGCTTCCGTATCACGGCTAGCCCGCTGGCCCTCACCTTCACTTCTACTTGCGCTCCCTGTGCCGCCTCCACTTCCTTCGCACTGGGATGATGATCCACAGAGAACCAGGGTCCCTTGTTATGTGTACTGGGATGTTGTATGAATGAGAAGACTCCCCTGTAATACTCCTTTTGCAAGAAACTCCTTTTTTTTTAAATTGCTAGGATGATTAGAATGTACATAATAAACAAAACAAAGCACTGAAAGTGAGAGTAAAGAGCTGTTGTGTCTATGTGCACTGCCATCTTACTACCAAATAGACAAAATTATTCAGAATATAAGACTAAATTCCCATATCCATAAGATAAAAGCACAGCATGTTATCTGCAAACTTCAGTGCCTCACTTTGCATCATCTGGTCTATTCATCTGAAATGAAGGATAAAACTTGGCATTTGCTGAATTCTTCCTTCACTTATCATTAAGACCCAACAGTGATTTTACATTCAGCAGCAAATCCTCCATACCTGGTGTAGAAAATCCACCAGTTTTGTAAGTGTGTGTAGAAGCCTGTGTAGTAAGTCTGTGTAGAAGCCCCCCCCCAGGAAATATTTAATTTTTAGGTGCCATTTCATGTATTTTGGTGCATATTTCAGTCCAAAATACAACCACAAAGAAACGATGCTTCATAACATGTTCAATTTAATTAATTTTATTTATAAAGGGCCAGATCACAACAACCCTCCCTCAAGGTGGTTCACACGGTTAAGGTCTAACATTATTAACCTCTGAGCAAGCACACAGGCGACAGTGGTAAGGAAAAACTCCAGCTAGCATATTTTAGGAAGAAACCTCGAGGACACCAGACTCAGGGATGTGACCCACTGCTTGTGCCATTCTAACAGTTACAAAGTTACAACAGTTACAACAACCCAGAATAAACAGAAGAAAAAACAGAAAGGCAATAAAAACAGAGTCTGTTATTTCAAAAAAAAAAAAAAAAAATGTCCATCTAGGTGCTGTTAATTTTAGTTTAACCTTTATTAAACAGGTGAGTCTCATTGAGCTTGAGATCTTTTTTTGCAAGGGAGACCTGGGCAATTCTAAAGTTTCCAATTCACCTAACTTGCATCTCTTTAAAAATGGGATGAAACCAACACAAACACGGTCTGAACATGCAAACTCCACACAGCAAGGCCACAGTTGGAAATCCATCCATGACCTTCTTGCTGTGAGGCAACAGTCCTAACCACTAATTCACTGTGTTGCCCAAGTTGCTGCCTCCAGGTTTTGAATAGGTAAGGTGTCCTGTGGTCAGTCCAGCACAGTAGGATGCAGGGTCAGCATCCATTAAAGTGCTTGTCAGTGCCTCAGAGGAAGAGAGAAAGAGAGCAGAGTCAGTCAGCTGGAAATAACTACATCAAAGGCATTAGTTCACCAGTAGTTAATAAGCAGAGAAGCAAAGGTCATACTGAGGTGGACACCAGCACCGGTGCTTCACTAAGAATTTAAATGTAGCGAGGCTGAGATCTGTTCTACTACTAATAATATGAATTAAAAGGAGAAGAAACATAATTCCATACTACACCAGGATAATAGTCACAAGAGGGTGAATAGATGCGTCTTTAGTCTGGACTTGAATGTCTCAACAGAGCCTGTTTCATCTCTGCAGGTACTAGATCATTCCCTAAGACAGTCACAAGATAAGAGAAGGCTCTGTGGCCTGTGACTTCTTCAACCTTTGAGATACAAAGTAGTCCTATGTCCTTAGAACGCAGCGCATAGGCCGGTACGTAGTGTTTATTTACTGTAGGTCAGCTTGGTAGGGAGATGCTAGTCCATGAATAATTTTATAAGTTAGTAACAAAACCTCAAACTCAGACCTCACAAAGAGAGAAAGACAATGAAGGGAGGCTGAAATCAGTGTAATGTGGACAAATGTTCTACTTGTCACAATTGTGGCAGCTGGTTTTATTAAGTTGAAATTTTTAAATATCTGTGGCTAAAAAAGTGAACACCATTGGTGCACCTTGTTGAGTCACTGTCTAGTATGAATGTATCGAGCTGAGTAACATTGCTGACCAGAGGGTTCAGAAACAGCATTTAGGTTTTTTTTTTTTTTTTGACCCATGAAAAGAGGGAGTGTGGACTACCTTAGATCGGCCCCTGGTTAGTGCATACATGCATAAATGCTGCTTCGCAGTTGCCTCACATTACAATGCACCCTGAATGTCACATCTTAATTACACCAAGCCTAGCCAAATAATGTGCTAAAAACAGAGTCCTGGGTTCAAGAAAATATAAATTACCCAGTTTGCACTTTGTCCATGGTAGGTCAAAAACTATCAATGACAAGCACAGACTTGGCATTGCCCATCAGAATTTCTTAGACATCCTGCCAAGAGTATAATCAGGTTGCACAAGGGCCAGAGGGCTTGTAGAAACAACCACAGCACCATCTATCAAGATCACTTAAGAGATTACTTAACCATCTCAGGGAAAATGCCCCCCTCCCCAACCAGCATGCTTTACCACTGAGATGCCTTTTAAAAGCCTAAATGAACTCAGCTTGAAGGATTGCATGGCAAGTTCCACTTCTTCTTTGGAGGGCATGTCAGTTGTGCTAAAGACTCCTTAAGTGATTGTTTCAACACTTCATTATAGCGTCAATCAGGGTCAATGTTTGGCAGAACCTTGGTAAGGCAAACTGAATGCCTTCTTCCATGGCTGCCCTGCACTACTCCCTCATGCATCATCACTTGCATATTTCTTTGTGGAACTATTACAGTGAGCTGTAATAATGTCTGATTTGTATAATAGCCATAACAGTAATTCATAACAATAATAATTAAGAGGTGATGACATTCCAATCAACCTAATATTTTTCATCATCATTGGGGTCCACTAGTAGGTTCTTGCATTAATGCCATGGAAGGCATCAACTTTATTTAGGTCAAAACACTCAGCGAATGACTGACAAAAAGGAGTCTTTGAACACATCCCACACAACTTACATTTTTTAGAGGGATTCTTATGATACAGTCTTACTGTGGAGGAGTTTGAGTTGTCACTGACAGCTGTCTCCACAGAAGCTATCAATTTTTCCATCTCTACTTATTCTGAGTTGCAAGACCTGTACAGTTGCACTTCCATCATCTGATTCCTTAAAATGTCATTTTCAGTCTTAGTCTAATTACCTTGATGCATGACTAAATGTATTTAATTTGTAAGCAAGGTAGTCTACATTTGGCAAATAAAGTAATTTGCTAAATTACTTCACTGATAACATGCATGGTGTCACAAGCTAATAAGACGTGACACGAGAAAAAACATTTACATCCATCTATGCATTAAAAATCGTAATTATTTATTCATTCATTCATTTTCTGTTGTTTTTCTGGGTCATAGTCACAGTGGGAACAGACCAAGCAGCTCATCCCATACCTCCTAATCCGCAGCCAAGTCCTGTTACTCTTCCCATGACGTCCAAAGCCATTTTTAACAAGGCTTTAACCTGGTTCATGAAATGAAAATGAAATGCAGAAACTTTTGTTACAGTTGTATTTTGCAAGGGCAGCACAGTGGCTTAGTGGTTAGCACTGTTGCCTCACAGTGAGAAGGTCATGGGTTCAATTCCTGCCTGTGGCCTTTCTGTGTGGAGTTTGCATGTTCTCCCCGTGTTTGCGTGGGTTTCCTCTGGGTGAGGTGGATTAGAATTCCAATTTACCTAACCTAACCTAACCTTTTAAGAGGTTAAAATGTCACATTCTGTTTCATATTGTTATGCTATGAATCATGCCACATTCTTTCTGTGTAAATATAACATGTTTCTCATGTAAGAGTGAGTGAGAAATAAACACTTGTAAAACTGGAAACAATCTTGTTGTAACCTGATAACCCCTCTGGAATGATTTTCAAGACATTTCATAGATGCTAGCTTGGTGATGTTGCTGGCTAGCTACTAATTTCACTTCGTTTGTGTGTAAATATAACATCTTTCTTATATATTGTGTAAATGATACCACAAATAAGCACTTCTAAAACTGAAAATGCTGTTTCATAACCTGACAACACCTCTGGAGTGATTTACAAGACATGTCACAGACATCAGTGTGCAGGCTAACTGCCTGCATACACCTTTAAAATTCAAAGTTTTTTTTTATGATAACATACATACAAAGGTGAATATATCAGTGATATGAATAAGATAAAGCATAAATGCTTTTTTCCATTGTGGCTCTTGAGAAATTATCACATTACAAAATAAAGGGCTTGATTGAACATGTACAAATTGTAGATAAGAAAATAGGATCTTAATAATTAATGTAAATAACAATAAATTTATAATTAACTATCTCAACTATCCCACCAGTTCACTTCTGCTAGTCATTAATGCTGGTTCTTGTTGGTGGGAGAATACGCTGTTGCCCCAGAGTTTAACACCCATCTGGAACAGGTCTGATGTGAAGCCGAGAAGTATTCTAATGTTCATTGTGAATTACCTTCTTCTTAAATATGTAATGTGATATTTAGTGGTGTGCTACAATACCTCCAGTGCAATCTGGCAGTGAACATTAACCCTGGGTCTTACACCATGGCACAACAGGTTGCATGCTTCAAACATGGTTTGAACTTACTGGATAGATGACATTCAGTTTAACCAGCTAAATCTAGCTCCTTGGTCCTCTAGACTGGGGTACTATCATGGGGCTACCAGAAAATACCACATATGTATATCCTGGTCTAAACTCATGACTGTGACAGATGAAAGGAAACTACCCCCATGATCTGGCAGTTGTCAAGGACAACTCAATGAACAGTGTAAGTGGAGTTGAGCAGATGTACACACAGCTGGGACATTGTACAAATATTGGTAGAGAGTGACAGCAATGGATGGCCTTTGTCACTGCCCTTATCAGCAACAAGTGGAGCAGATGAATGGGTTCTCACTACAATTCATAGCAGAGTTGAAGATGAGTAAAGGTGGCCATTGTGAAACTTTCAGTCAGCTCAAAGGGTTCATGTAGTGATAGCCCTCTAATTGGCAATAAAGCACATTGAGAACACTTGGTAGCACCTATTGGGATAGTTGAGGCAGTGTTGCTTTTCAATTTTACCCCTCATGCCTACATACTCAATTCTAATTTGCAGGTCACAAGTAATATTGGAGTACATGAACCTGAAAGTGACACAATATACAATTCATCAAGCGTGTAAAGATGAGCCCACATACACACAAGATCAGACATTTCACACAGATTTTTGGTGTTCATGGTCATTAGCAAATAGGTTTGTGTCACTAATAAAAGGGATTCCACAGCAAATGGAGCCTGAGACCCTCTTTAGGTTCTATTTTTAAGAACTGTTGGAGCACAGCTCAGGGCTGAGAGTGCAATCAAGAAGTGTAGGGTGTAACAGCACAGCTGGAAAGTGCAAGGTGGGATTCATTATCAGTAGGTTTTGTAAGGGCTTGTAGCTGTCAGGGCCAATCATGTCACTTCTTTCATTTTTCCTTAAAAGCATTCAAGGATCGAAGAGGTTGAAACAGCTTGAGAATAGATAAAAACAAACAATCCCTAAAGCAAACCTTTCTGGACAAAGCAGTGTGTCTCTGTTGGGAGGAGACAAGAATATACAACTATTTTAATTACTCTAAAATAACACCAGGTGTGCAACAATAATACGATCAGATCCATATTTGTGTCACATCAAATGACTTATTTCTGCAGTTGAATGTTTCATGGCAAAATCTAAGTGTCCATACAGAAAGGAGTGCTGTGAATTTTTTATGGTCGTGACAATTTAGGCAATAAAAGCAGATGTGTAGCCTGTATGTGAGTATTCACATGCTGAGTGAAGTGTCTTCACTGGCTGGCAGAGCCACATCCCTGAGGCTTTTTTCTTGTAAAACCATCTAGTAAATCACCGCCTTATTCCTCACCAATGTCACTGTGCATTAATCTGGATTTTGGTCTGATAGTGATGGAATTTTCTTCTCAAAAGTAGCCTGATATTTTCTTAAAAAACAAAACAAAAAACAAAAAAAACTAAAATACAAAATGTTGGCTAGTAAGTCTTTACAATCAGGGTACATTAATTAATGCAGTAATAAGTATTATCTAACCGTGAATTAAGATTTAATTGTATTTTGTAATTATTTATTGAGGGCGTTGATGTTAATTAAGTTAATGCTTCTTACATCACTTAATAATTTCTAAAAATTAATGAACACCATTAATAAATGATTACTAACCACATTAGGTAATGCAAAATTAATTGTTAGTTAACTTGAGTAATTCTAGAATCATAAATAATAAATAATCCAATAATTAATAAGTGGACAGAAATATTTTGCTGGCTCATGTTGCAGAAGGTTGACAAATAAAGTATAACTACAGCTACTTCAGCTCTTGCTATTAAAGCTTTTAAACATTTTTTTTTTTTCCCTCTGGCCTGTGGTTGATGCCTCTGACATCAGGATCGGGGCCATCCTCTCCCAGCCAGCCGAGGGCGATCAACATCTGTACCCTTGCATCTTTTTCTTCCAGTGTCTGTCTCCTGCTCAGCGCAATTATGATGTGGGAAACCGGGAACTCCTGGCCATCAAGGAGGCACTGGCTTGAAGGTCCATCTGTTCAGTTTATTGTCTGGACAGATCACAAGAACTTATCATACATCCAAACCGCTAAACACCTTAACTCCAGACAGGCCGGGTGGTCTTTGTTTTTTTGGACGCTTTAATTTTTTCTATTATGTACAGACTTATTCTTCTTCTTTGTATTTCGGTTGTTCCCGTTAATGGTCGCCACAGCAGATCATTCGTTTCCATCTCACCCTGTCCTCTGTATCTTCCTCTGTCACACCAACCACCTGCATGTCCTCTCTCAGCACATCCATGAACCTCCTCTTTGGTCTCCCTCTTCTCCTCCTGCCTGTTGGCTCCATCCTCAGCATCCTTCTCCCTATATACCCTGGGTCCCGCCTCTGCACATGTCCAAACCATCTCAATCTCACCTCACTGATTTTGTCTCAAAAATGTCCCACCTGAGCTGTCCCTCTGATATGTTCATTCCTAATCTTGTCCATTCTTGTCACTCCCAAAGAGAATCTCAACATCTTCAGCTCTGCCACCTCCAGCTCTGCCTCCTGTCCTTTTGTTAATGCCACTGTCTCTAAGCCGTACAACATAGCTGGTCTCACTACTGTCTTGTAAACTTTCCCCTTCACTCTTGCTGATATTCTTCGGTCACAAATCACTCCTGCCACCTTTCTCCACCCACTCCACTCTGCCTTCACTCTCTTCTTCACCTCTTTACCACAGTCTCCATTACTTTGAACAGTTGACTCCAAATATTTAAACTCATCTACTTTCACCATTTCTACTCCTTGTAACTGCACTATTCCACTGGGCTCAATCCCATTCACACACATGTACTCAGTCTTGCTTCTACTGACTTTCATTCCCCTTCTCTCCAAAGCATATCTCCACTTCTCCAGACTAGACTCAACTTGCTCTCTACTCTCACTACAGATCACAATTTCACCGCTGTCACACTATTCTACCCTAACATACTTCTCTGTCACTCCAGACTTCCTCATACAATACCACAGCTCTTCTCTTGGCACCCTATCATAAGCTTTTTCTAAGTCCACAAATACACAATGTAACTCTTTCTGGTCTTCTCTGTACTTCTCCAACAGTATTCTCAGAGCAAACATTGCATCTGTAGTGCTCTTTCTCGGCATGAAACCATATTGCTGCTCACAGATCTTCAGCTGTTTTCTAAGCCTAGCTTCTACTACTCTTTCCCATAACTTCATGCTGTGGCTGATCAGCTTTATGCCTCTGTAGTTACTGCAGCTCTGCACATCACCCTTGTTCTTGAAAATAGGAACCAGCACACTTCGTCTCCACTCCTCAGGCATCCTCTCACTTTACAAGATTTTATTAAACAATCTGGTTAGAAACTCTACTAGCATCTCTCCTAGACATTTCCATGCCTCCAATGGAATGTCATCTGGACGAACTGCCTTTCCACTCTTCATCCTCTTCATAGCAGCCCTCACTTCTTCCTTGCTAATCTCTTGTACTTCCTGATTTACTCTCACCACATCATCCAGCCTTTTCTCTCGCTCATTTTCTTTATTCATCAGCTCTTCAAAATATTCCCTCCACCTTCTCAGCACACACTCCTCACTTGTCAGCACATTACCATGTGCATTTTTTACCACCCTAACCTGCTGCACATCCTTTCCAGCTCTGTCCCTTTGTCTGGCAAATCAG